>NC_090439.1:717290652-717606682 GCF_031143425.1 Pleurodeles waltl
CAGGTGGACCAGGTGATCCTGCCAGCTGGAGCTAAAGACCGCAATATCGTCAAGAAAAGCTGCACTAAAAGACTCCAAACCAGCAAGGACTTGATTCACCGACCTTTGAAAGGTGGCAGGGGCATTGTTTAAGCCAAAAGGCATTACAGTAAACTGATAATGCCCATCAGGGGTGGAGAATGCTCTCTTTTCTTTTGCTCCTGGTGCCATTTTGATTTGCCAGTACCCTGCTGTCAAGTCAAAGGTACTTAAGTATCTGGCAGCATCTAGTTTGTCAATTAATTCATTTGCCCTTGGAATGGGATGGGCATCTGTCTTGGTGACAGAATTAAGTCCTCTATAGTCCACACAAAACCTCATCTCTCTCTTTCCATGCTTGGTGTGAGGTTTGGGGACTAAGACCACTGGGCTAGCCCAGGGGCTGTCAGAGTGCTCAATGACTCCCAATTCCAGCATTTTGTGGACTTTTCTTTGATGCTTTCCTTAACTTGGTCAGACTGTCTGAAAATTTTGTTTTTGACAGGCATGCTGTCTCCTATGTCCACATCATGGGTACACAGGTGTGTCTGACCAGGGGTTAGGGAAAAGAGCTCAGCAAACTGTTCCTACAGTCAGATTGCTGTTGGCCAGAGAGGGTGTCTGAGTAGATCACTCCATCTACTGAGACATCTTTAGGGTCTGTGGCGAGGAGATCAGGGAGAGGTTCACTCTCAGCTTCCTGGTCCTCATCTGTTACCATCAACAGATTCACATCTGCCCTGTCATGAAAGAGCTTGAGGCGATTCACATGGATCACCCTTTTGGGGTTCCTGCTAGTGCCTAGGTCTACCAGGTAGGTGACCTGACTCTTTCTCTCTAGCACTGGGTAAGGGCCACTCCATCTGTCCTGAAGTGCCCTGGGAGCCACAGGCTCCAGAACCCAGACTTTCTGCTCTGGCTGAAATTCAACCATAGCAGCCTTTTGGTCATACCACATTTTCTGGAGTTGTTGGCTGGCCTCAAGGTTTTTACTTGTCTTTTCCATGTACTTTGCCATCCTTGAACGTAGGCCTAGTACATAGTCCACTATATCTTGTTTAGGCTCATGAAGAGGTCTCCCCCAGCCTTCTTTTACAAGAGCTAGTGGTCCCCTTACAGGATGGCCAAACAGAAGTTCAAAGGGGGAAAACCCTACTCCCTTCTGAGGCACCTCTCTGTAGGCGAAAAGAAGACATGGCAAGAGGACATCCCATCTCATTTTGAGCTTTTCAGGGAGCCCCATGATCATGCCTTTCAATGTCTTGTTAAATCTTTCTACAAGACCATTTTTTTGTGGATGGTATGGTGTGGTGAATTTGTAAGTCATCCCACACTCATTCCACATATGCTTCAGGTATGCTGACATGAAGTAGGTACCCCTGTCAGACACCACCTCCTTAGGAAATCCCACTCTGGTAAAGATACCAATGAGTGCTTTGGCTACTGCAGGGGCAGTAGTGGACCTAAGGGGAATTGCTTCAGGGTACCTAGTAGCATGATCCACTACTACTAGTATATATTGGTTCCCTGAGGCTGTGGGAGGTTCAAGTGGACCCACTATGTCCACACCCACTCTTTCAAAGGGGATCCCCACCACTGGAAGTGGATTGAGGGGGGCCTTTGGGTGTCCACCTGTCTTACCACTGGCTTGACAGGTGGCACAGGAGACACAAAACTCCTTTACCTTCTGGGACATGTTGGGCCAATAGAAATGGTTAACTAACCTTTCCTAAGTCTTGGTTTGTCCCAAATGCACAGCAAGTGTAATATCATGAGCTAAGGTCAGAATGAACTTCCTAAACTCCTGAGGCACTACCACTCTCCTAGTGGCACCAGGTTTAGGATCTCTTGCCTCAGTGTAGAGGAGTCAATTTTCCCAATAGACTCTGTGTCCCAGTGATTTTTCCTTTGGTCTCTTCAGCAGCTTTCTATCTAAGGCCTTCAAGAGAGGGGCATGTTTCTTGCCCCTTACACAACTGTTCCCTTGTGGGTCCCCCTGGGCCTAAGAGCTCAACCTGATAAGGTTCTAACTCCATGGGCTCAGTTCCCTCAGAGGGCAGAACGTCTTCCTGGGAAGAGAGGTTCTCTTTCTTTTGTTGTGTTGAAGCTGGTTCCCCAGTCTTCTTTCCTTTTCTCTTGGATGGTTGGGCCATTCTTCTAGGCTCCAACACCCCTTTTTCACCGTGAGCCTTGCACTGTGCCCTTGTCTTGACACACTCCAGTTCAGGGATACCCAGCATGGCTGCATGGGTTTTGAGTTCTAACTGAGCCAATGCTGAGGACTCCAGGTCATTTCCAAGCAAACGGTCTACAGGTATATTTGAGGAGACCACTACCTGTTTCAGGCCATTGACCCCTCCCCACTCTAAAGTTACCATAGCCATGGGATGTACTTTAGTCTGATTGTCAGCGTTGGTGACTTGATAAGTTTGTCCAGCCAGGTATTGACCAGGGGAAACCAGTTTCTCTGTCACCATGGTGACACTGGCACCTGTATCCCTCAGGCCTTCTACACTAATCAAATTAATCAAGAGTTGCTACCTGTATTTATGCATATTAGGGGGCCAGGCAGCCAGTGTGGCTAAGTCCACCCCACCCTCAGAGACTAATGTAGCTTCAGTGTGAACCCTGATTTGCTCTGGGCACACTGTTGATCCCACCTGGAGACTGGCTATTCCAGTGCTGTCTGGATTCTCCACCGAGGAATATAGAATTAGGTTCAGGGGGGCTCACAAATCCTCGAACCAGACCTGGGTTGATTTTGTTGACTACTCAGTGAAAACACTGGATGGTTGGATTCAAGGCAATGATGTAAATGATTATGATGGGCTGTACAATTTATTTGTGAAAGAACACCTGTTAAGTAATTGTTTCAATGATAAACTGCATCAGCATCTGGTAGACATAGGACCAATTTCTCCCCAAGAATTGGGAAAGAAGGCGGACCATTGGGTAAAGACTAGGGTGACCAAGACTTCCACAGGTGGTGACCAAAAGAAAGGGGTCACAAAGCCTCCCCAGGGGAAGAGTGTTGAGACATCCAAAGGGAAAAATAGTAAAGAGTCTTCTAAAGGGCCCCAAAAACCTGTTCAGGAGGGTGGGCCCAGAGCCTCTTCACAATCCAGTTTTGGGTACAAGGGTAAAAACTTTGATCCCAAAAATGCCTGGTGTCGTAGCTGTAATCAGCCTGGACACCAAACTGGAGACAAGGCCTGTCCCAAGAAAGGTTCCACTTCTAACTCTACTCCAGCTAACACTGGAATGGCCAGTCACCAAGTGGGATCAATAGTGTGCCCAGAGCAAATCAGGGTTCACACTGAAGCTACATTAGTCTATGAGGGTGGGGTGGATTTAGCCACACTTGCTTCCTGGCCCCCTAATATGCAAAAAAACAGGCAGCAACTCTTAATTAATGGGCAAAGTGTAGAAGGCCTAAGGGATACAGGTGCCAGTGTCATCATTGTGACAGAGAAACTGGTTTCCCCTGGTCAATACCTGGCTGGACAAACTTATCCAGTCACCAACGCTGACAATCAGACTAAAGTACATCCCATGGCTATGGTAACTTTAGAGTGGGGAGGGGTCAATGGCCTGAAACAGGTGGTGGTCTCCTCAAATATCCCTGTAGACTGTTTGCTTGGAAATGACCTGGAGTCCTCAGCATGGGCTGAGGTAGAACTCAAAACCCATGCAGCTATGCTGGGTATCCCTGAACTGGTGTGTGTCAAGACAAGGGCACAGTGCAAGGCTCAGGGTGAAAAAGTGGTGTTGGAGACTGGAAGAATGGCCCAACCCTCCAAGAGAAAAGGAAAGAAGACTGGGGAACCAGCTTCCACACAACAAGAAAAAGAGAACCTCTCTTCCCAGGAAGAAGTTCTACCCTCTGAGGGAACTGAGCCTCTGGAGTTAGAACCTTATGAGGTTGAGCTCCTAGGCCCAGTGGGACCCTCAAGGGAACAGTTGTGTAAGGGGCAAGAAACCTGTCCCTCTCTTGAAGGCCTTAGGCAGCAAGCTGCTGAAGAGTCAAAAGGAAAAATAACAGGAACACATAGAGTCTATTGGGAAGATGGACTCCTTTACACTGAGGCAGGAGATCCCACGCCTGGTGCCACTAGGAGAGTGGTAGTGCCTCAGGAGTTTAGGGAGTTCATTCTGACCTTAGCTCATAATATTCCTCTTGCTGGGCATTTGGGACAGTCAAAGACGTGGAAGAGACTAGTTGTAAGGAAATAGCTCCCTGTTGCAATTACCTCCTACTTTTTGCCTGATACTGATGCTGACTTGACTGAGAAGTGTGCTGGGACCCTACTAACCAGGCCCCAGCACCAGTGTTCTTTCACCTAAAATGTACCATTGTCTCCACAATTGGCACAACCCTGGCACCCAGGTAAGTCCCTTGTAACTGGTACCCCTGGTACCAAGGGCCCTGATGCCAGGGAAGGTCTCTAGGGGCTGCAGCATGTCTTATGCCACCCTAGGGACCCCTCACTCAGCACAGACACCCTGCTTGCCAGCTTGTGTGTGCTGGTGGGGAGAAAATGACTAAGTAGACATGGTACTCCCCTCAGGGTGCCATGCAAACCTCATACTGCCTATGGCATAGGTAAGTCACCCCTCTAACAGGCCTTACAGCCCTAAGGCAGGGTGCACTATACCACAGGTGAGGGCATAGGTGCATGAGCACTATGCCCCTACAGTGTCTAAGCAAACCCTTAGACATTGTAAGTGCAGGGTGGCCATAAGAGTATATGGTCTGGGAGTCTGTCAAAAACAAACTCCACAGCTCCAAAATGGCTACACTGAATACTGGGAAGTTTGGTATCAAACTTCTCAGAATAATAAACCCACACTGATGCCAGTGTTGGTTTCATTAAAAAATGCACACAGAGGGCTTCTTAGAGATGCCCCCTGTATTTTACCCAATTGTTAATTGCAGGACTGACTGATCTGTTCCAGCCTGCTGCTGAGAGACGATTTTCTGACCCCATGTGGTGAGGGCCTTTGTGCTCTCTGAGGACTGAAACAAAAGCCTGCTCTGGGTGGAGGTGCTTTACACCTCCCCCCTGCAGGAACTGTAACACCTAGCAGTGAGGCTCAAAGGCTCGGGCTTCGTGTTACAATGCCCCAGGGCACTCCAGCTAGTGGAGATACCCGCCCCCTGGACACAGCCCCCACTTTTGGCGGCAAGTCCAGGAGAGATAATGAGAAAAACAAGGAGGAGTCATTGGCCAGTCACGACAGCTCCTAAGGTGTCCTGAGCTGAGGTGACTGATTTTTAGAAATCCTCCATCTTGCAGATGGAGGATTCCACCCAATAGGATTAGGGAGGAGGCACAAAGAGGATGTAGCCACCCTCAGGGCTAGTAGCCATTGGCTACTAACCCCCCAGACCTAAACTCCCCCCTAAATCGAGTATTTAGAGGCTCCCAGAACACAGCAAGATAGATTCCTGCAACCTAAGACGAAGGACTGCTGATCTGAAAAACCTGCAGAGAAGACGGAGACACCAAATGCTTTGGCCCCAGCTCTATCGGCCTGTCTCCCCACTTCTAAAGACACTGCTCCAGCGACGCGTTCCACAGGGTCCAGCGACCTCTGAAGCCTCAGAGGACTAACCGGCATCTAGAAGGACCAAGAACTCCCGAGGACAGCGGCTCTGCTCCACAAAGACTGCAACTTTGCAACAAAGAAGCAACTTTGAAACAACACACGTTTCCCGCCGGAAGCGTGAGACTTTGCACTCTGCACCTGACGCCTCCGGCTCGACTTGTGGAGAACAAACACTACAGGGAGGACTCCCCGGCGACTACGAGACCGTGAGTAGCCAGAGTTGAACCCCTGAGCCCCCACAGCGACGCCTGCAGAGGGAATCCCGAGGCTCCTTCTGACTGCGACTGCCTGTTTCAAAGACCTGACGCCTGGTAAAAACACTGCACCCGCAGCCCCCAGGACCTGAAGGATCCGACCTCCAGTGCAGGAGCGACCCCCAGGTGGCCCTCTCCCTTGCCCAGGTGGTGGCTAGCCCGAGGAGCCCTACTCTTGCCTGCCTGCATCGCTGAAGAGACCCCTTGGTCTCCCATTGAAACCTATTGCGAACCCGACGCTTGTTTGCACACTGCACCCGGCCGCCCCCGTGCCGCTGAGGGTGTACTTTCTGTGCTGACTTGTGTCCCCTCCGGTGCCCTACAAAACCCCCCTGGTCTGCCCTCCGAAGACCCGGGTACCTACCTGCTGGCAGACTGGAACCGGGGCACCCCCTTTCTCCTTTGAAGCCTATGCGTTCTGGGCACCACTTTGACCTCTGCACCTGACCGGCCCTGAGCTGCTGGTGTGGTAACTTTGAGGTTGCCCTGAACCCCCAACGGTGGGCTACCTTGGCCCAAACTTTGAACCCCGTAGGTGGTTTACTTACCTGCAAAACTAAAACACTTACCTCCCCCAGGAACTGTTGAAAATTGCACTGTCTAGTTTTAAAATAGCTAAATGCCATTTGTGTGAAAACTGTATATGCTATTTTGCTAATTCAAAGTTCCTAAAGTTCCTAAGTGAAATACCTTTCATTTAAAGTATTGTTTGTAAATCTGGAACCTGTGGTTTTTAAAATAAACTAAGAAAATATATTTTTCTATATAAAAACCTATTGGCCTGGAATTGTCTTTGAGAGTGTGTGTTCCTCATTTATTGCCTGTGTGTGTACAACAAATGCTTAACACTACCCTCTGATAAGCCTACTGCTCGACCACACTACCACAAAATAGAGCATTAGAATTATCTCTTTTTGCCATTATCTTACCTCTAAGGGGAACCCTTGGACTCTGTGCATGCTATTTCTTACTTTGAAATAGTACATACAGAGCCAACTTCCTACACTAGTCAACCACTTCTATTGGCCCAACATGTCCCAGAAGGTCAAGGAGTTTTGTGTCTCCTGTGCCACCTGTCAAGCCAGTGGTAAGACAGGTGGACACCCAAAGGCCCCCCTCATTCCACTTCCAGTGGTGGGGGTCCCCTTTGAAAGAGTGGGTGTGGACATAGTGGGTCCACTTGAACCTCCCACAGCCTCAGGAACCAATACATACTAGTAGTAGTGTATCATGCTACTAGATACCCTGAAGCAATTCCCCTTAGGTCGACTGCTGCCCCTGCAGTAGCCAAAGCACTCATTGGTATTTTTACCAGAGTCGGATTTCCTAAGGAGGTGGTGTCTGACAGAGGTACCAACTTTATGTCAGCATACCTGAAACATATGTGGAATGAGTGTGGGGTGACTTACAAATTCACCACACCATCCCATCCACAAACCAATGGTCTTGTTGAAAGGTTTCACAAGACATTGAAAGGCATGATCATGGGGCTCCCTGAAAGACTCAAAAGGAGATGGGATGTCCTCTTGCCATGTTTGCTTTTCGCCTACAGAGAGGTGCCTCAGAAGGGAGTAGGGTTTTCCCCCTTTGAACTTCTGTTTGGCCATCCTGTAAGGGGACCACTAGCTCTTGTGAAAGAAGGCTGGGAGAGACCTCTTCATGAGCCTAAGCAAGATATAGTGGACTATGTACTAGGCCTACGTTCAAGGATGGCAAAGTACATGGAAAAGGCAAGTAAAAACCTTGAGGCCAGCCAACAACTCCAGAAGATGTGGTATGACCAAAAGGCTGCTATGGTTGAATTTTAGCCAGAGCAGAAAGTCTGGGTTCTGGAGCCTGTGGCTCCCAGGGCACTTCAGGACAGATGGAGTAGTGGCCCTTACCCAGTGCTAGAGAGAAAGAGTCAGGTCACCTACCTGGTAGACCTAGGCACTAGCAGGACCCCCAAAAGGGTGATCCATGTGAATCGCCTCAAGCTCTTTCATGACAGGGCAGATGTGAATCTGTTGATGGTAACAGATGAGGACCAGGAAGCTGAGAGTGAACCTCTCCCTGATCTCCTCGACACAGACCCTAAAGATGTCTCAGTAGATGGAGTGATCTACTCAGACACCCTCTCTGGCCAACAACAATCTGACTGTAGGAAGGTCCTGCAACAGTTTGCTGAGCTCTTTTCCCTAACCCCTGGTCAGACACACCTGTGTACCCATGATGTGGACACAGCAGACAGCATGCTTGTCAAAAACAACATTTTCAGACAGTCTGACCAAGTTAAGGAAAGCATCAAGGTGGAAGTCCTCTCTGTCAAGGCATCCAAATGTCAGATAGGGCAGGGAACTGTGGTTTACTTGGGACACCTTGTAGGTGGAGGCAAAGTTCAGCCACTCCAGCCCAAGATCCAGACTATTCTGGACTGAGTAGCTCCAAAAACCCAGACTCAAGTCAGGGCATTCCTTGGCTTGACTGGGTACTACAGGAGGTTTGTGAAGGGATATGGATCTATAGTGACACCCCTCACAGAACTTACCTCCAAGAAAATGCCCAAGAAGGTAAACTGGACTGTAGAATGCCAACAGGCCTTTGATACCCTTAAACAAGCTATGTGCACAGCACCAGTTCTCAAAGCTCCAGGTTACTCCAAGCAGTTCATTGTGCAGACTGAAGCCTCTGAGCATGGGATACGGGCAGTTTTGTCCCAAACAAATGATGATGGCCTTGACCAGCCTGTTGCTTTCATTAGCAGGAGGTTACTCCCCAGGGAGCAGCGTTGGAGTGCCATTGAGAGGGAGGCCTTTGCTGTGGTTTGGTCTCTGAAGAAGCTGAGACCATACGTCTTTGGTACTCACTTTGTAGTTCAAACTGACCACAGACCTCTCAGATGGCTGATGCAAATGAAAGGTGAAAATCCAAAACTGTTGAGGTGGTCCATCTCCCTACAGGGAATGGACTTTATAGTGGAATACAGACCTGGGACTGCCCATGCCAATGCAGATGGCCTTTCCAGGTTCTTCCACTTAGAAAATGAAGACTCTCTTGGGAAAGGTTTGTCTCATCCTCTTTCGTTTGGGGGGCTGTTGTGTAAGGAAATGCCTCCTTGGCATGGTTACCCCTGACTTTTTGCCTTTGCTGATGCCAAGTTATGATTTGAAATTGTGCTGAGGCCTGCTAACCAGGCCCCAGCACCAGTGTTCTTTCCCTAACCTGTACTGTTGTTTCCACAATTGGCACACCCTGGCATCCAGGTAAGTCCCTTGTAACTGGTACCTCTGGTACCAAGGGCCCTGATGCCTTAGGGCTGCAGCATGTCTTATGCCACCCTGGGGACCCCTCACTCAGCACAGACACACTGCCAGCTTGTGTGTGCTAGTGGGGATAAAACAACTAAGTCGACATGGCACTCCCCTCAGGGTGCCATGCCAACCTCACACTGCCTATAAGTATAGATAAGTCACCCCTCTAGCAGGCCTTACAGCCCTAAGGCAGGGTGCACTATACCATAGGTGAGGGCATAAGTGCATGAGCACTATGCCCCTACAGTGTCTAAGCAAAACCTTAGACATTGTGAGTGCAGGGTAGCCATAAGAGCATATGGTCTGGGAGTCTGTCATGCACGAACTCCACAGCACCATAATGGCTACACTGAAAACTGTGAAGTTTGGTATCAAACTTCTCAGCACAATAATTGCACACTGGTGCCAGTGTACATTTTATTGTAACATACACCCCAGAGGGTGCCTTAGAAGTGCCCCCTGAAACCTTAACCGACTATCCGTGTAGGCTGTCTAGTTTTAGCAGCCTGCCACACACCAGACATGTTGCTGGCCACATGGGGAGAGTGCCTTTGTCACTCTGTGGCTACTAACAAAGCCTGTACTGGGTGGAAGTGTTTCTCACCTCCCCCTGCAGGAACTGTAACACCTGGCGGTGAGCCTCAAAGGCTCACCCCCTTTGATACAACACCCCAGGGCACTCCAGCTAGTGGAGTTGCCCGCCCCCTCCGGCCACGGCCCCACTTCTGGCGGCAAGGCCGGTGGAGATAATGAGAACAACAAGGAGGAGTCACTGGCCAGTCAGAACAGCCCCTAAGGTGTCCTGAGCTGAGGATTCCCCCAATAGGGATAGGAATGTGCCCCCCGCCCCCTCAGGGAGGAAGCACAAAGAGGGTGTAGCCACCCTCAGGGCTAGTAGCCATTGGCTACTAACCCCCCAGACCTAAACACACCCCTAAATTCAGTATTTAGGGGCTCCCCAGAACCTAGGAACTCAGATTCTTGCAACCTAAGACGAAGAAGGACTGCTGAGCTGAAAACCTGCAGAGAAGACGGAGACACCAACTGTAGGAAGTTGGCTCTGTATGCACTATTTCAAAGTAAGGAATAGTATGCACAGAGTCCAAGGGTTCCCCTTAGAGGTAAGGTAGTGGCAAAAAGAGATAATACCAATGCTCTATTTTGTGGTAGTGTGGTCGAGCAGTAGGCTTATCAAAGGAGTAGTGTTAACATTTGTTGTACACACACAGGCAATAAATGAGGAACACCCACTCGGAGACAATTCCACGCCAATAGGTTTTTGTATAGAAAAATATATTTTCTTAGTTTATTTTAAGAACCACTGGTTCAAGATTTACATGTAATACTTCAAACGAAAGGTATTGCAGGTAGGTACTTTAGGAACTTTGAATTAGCAAAATAGCATATACAGTTTTCCCATAAATCACATATAGCTATTTTAAAACTAGACAGTGCAATTTTCAACAGTTCCTGGGGGGAGTAAGAGTTTGTTAGTTTTTGCAGGTAAGTAAACCACCTACGGGGTTCAAGTTTGGGTCCAAGGTAGCCCACCGTTGGGGGGTTCAGAGCAACCCCAAAGTTACCACACCAGCAGCTCAGGGCCGGTCAGGTGCAGAGGTCAAAGTGGTGCCCAAAACACACAGGCTTCTTTGGAGAGGGGGGTGCCCCGGTTCCAGTCTGCCAGCAGGTAAGTACCCGCGTCTTCGTAGGGCAGACCAGGGGGGTTTTCTAGGGCACCGGGGGGGAAACAAGTCCACACAGAAAGTACACCCTCAGCGGCACGGGGACGGCCGGGTGCAGTGTGCAAACAAGCGTCAGGTTTTCAATAGAAAGCATTGGGAGACCAAGGGGTCTCTTCAGCGATGCAGGCAAGGGGGGGGCTCCTCTGGGTAGCCACCACCTGGGCATGGGAGAGGGCCACATGGGGGTCGCTCCTGCACTGGAGGTCGGATCCTTCAGGTCCTGGGGGCTGCGGGTGCAGAGTCTTTACCAGGCGTCGGGTCTTTGAAGCAGGCAGTCGCGGTCAGGGGGAGCCTCGGGATTCCCTCTGCAGGCGTCGCTGTGGGGCCTCAGGGGGGTCAACTCTGGCTACTCACGGTCTCGTAGTCGCCGGGGAGTCCTCCCTGTGGTGTTTGTTCTCCACAAGTCGTGCCGGGGGCGTCGGGTGCAAAGTCTCACGCTTCCGGCGGGAAACATGTGTTGTTTCAAAGTTGCTTCTTTGTTGCAAAGTTGCTGTCTTTGGGGAACAGAGCCGCTGTCCTCGGGAGTTCTTGGTCCTTCTAGATGCAGGGTAGTCCTCTGAGGCTTCAGAGGTTGCTGGACCCTGGGAAAGCGTCGCTGGATCAGTGTCTTTAGAAGTGGGGAGACAGGCCGGTAGAGCTGGGGCCAAAGCAGTTGGTGTAAGGAAATGCCTCCTTGGCATGGTTACCCCCTGACTTTTTGCCTTTGCTGATGCTATGTTTTGATTTGAAAGTGTGCTGAGTCCTGCTAACCAGGCCCCAGCACCAGTGTTCTTTCCCTAACCTGTACCTTTGTTTCCACAATTGGCACACCCTGGCATCCAGGTAAGTCCCTTGTAACTGGTACCCCTGGTACCAAGGGCCCTGATGCCAGGGAAGGTCTCTAAAGGCTGATAAACTTGGTGGACGAGTTGGTGTGGTTCTACGGCCCCGTTGTGACTTTTCTCTTCGTGATGTGTGTGAGAGGACTTTACTGCTCTGAGCCCCTGTTGTGCGTTATAGTTATATGTTGGTATGCCTCCCTGCGAGTCTGGTGTTTCTGGCTTACTATGGGGTGGCCGTGCGATTGGAAGCAAGTGAGGTTTTGTGTCGGCCCTTGGCTGCCTCGTAGGTAGAGCCCCTCCCCCTCTTGGCAACTTTTTCCCTGAGTCTTATGGCAGTTAAGTGCTTAAGTCTGAATGTCCGAGGGCTTAACAGCCCGACCAAGCGGCTGACGATCCTGTCAGGGCTAGAGAAGTCTGGGAGCCATATCTGTCTATTACAGGAGACACACTTGCTGCACAGCGACACATTCCGCATGCGCTCGCGTTGGTTCCCTAGACAGCTTTGGTCCGCTGCAGCCACAAAGCATGCTGGGGGGGCAATTCTGCTCTCAAGGACTTTTCCCGGGGAAATAGTAGGGAAGGTACACGAAGTGCAAGGCAGGTTTCTGGCTATTAGAGTAAGACTGGGCTCTTTCTTCTTCACCGTTGCCTCTCTGTATGCTCCAAATGCCCAGCAGGAGGCTTTCCTTAGACAGGTGGTTTCCCCGACACTTAGCTCGCCGGATAGCGCTATTTTAGTGTTCAGAGATTTTAACCTGGTGATGAACAACGAGCTTGACCGTTCCGGCAAGCGAGGGGCGTTATCGGAGGCGGGACGCCATTGGCTGACTGAATGTGGGTTGGAGGATGTGTGGAGGAAGCTCTATCCTGTGCAGCGAGTTTATTCCTTCTATTCAGCAACGTCTAAGACCTATGCACGGCTTGATCTCTTCCTGGCCTCACACAAGTTTTTGCCCTGTGTCAGGGAAGCCACGATTGGACCGAGGGCCTTGACGGATCACAATGGAGGTGGGCCGAGTGGGTGTACCGACCTGGCTTTTTAGGGACTCCTTGCTGCAGAGCGGGACAGTGGTAGCATCACTCCGGAGTGCAATCGTGGATTACATTAGCTTTAATGACGATTGTAATACTTCAGTGGTGACGGTTTGGGAGGCCCTGAAGGCTGTAGTGAGGGGCGAGGTAATGGCACTGTCCGCCAGAGACAATAGGGCACGGAGGGAGATAAGGGAGAAGTTGGAACAGAGGGTGGCTACTCCGGAGCATTCCCATAAATCCACTGGTGCAGCGAGAATTTGGCGTGAGGCAGCAGCTGAAGCGACTGGATTGGGACAGGGCGGAGTATGCGATAGTGCGACTTAAACATAAGTATTATGTTGGCAGCAACAGGTGCGGTAAGCTCTTAGCGCACAGACTACGAGCGCAACGGGCGTCGTCGTCAATAAAGCTAATTTGTTCTCCTTCGGGGGGGGAGGCTTATTTGAGCGACCAGATTGCAGAGGCTTTCGCAGACTTCTACTGGGGCTTGTATACGGCAGATGTACGGGACGACACAGCTCTGGAGTCTTATTTAGGGGACATAGCTGTTACCCCTCTTGGGGAGAGGGAGTAGTCTTTGCTGGATCAGCCAATAAAGGCAGATGAGGTTATATCGGCTATTTAGTGCCTAAAGGCCGGGAAGTCCCCGGGTCCAGATGGGTTCACAGCGTTATTCTATAAGACCTTCTGTGCGGAACTCGCTCCGCTCCTTGTGCGCCTCTTTAATTCTTTTCAGACTACGGGCACCCTGGCGCCTAGTATGTTGGACGCTACCTTTACTGTCATACATAAGTCGGGCAAACACCCAGAAGAGTGCGCTTAATATAGACCGATCTCGCTCCTGAACATTGATGCCAAGCTGTTCACTGGGATTCTTGCGTGTCGCCTCAATCCTTACATGCCGGGTCTTATTGATCCGCATCAGTCAGGTTTTATCCCGCATTGGCAATGTGGCGATAACACAAAGCGGCTTTTGCATTTGATAGATAAAATAGATCGATCTCGTAGGGCAACGCTCTTTTTAGCTATGGACTCCGAAAAGGCATTCAACAGGGTTCATTGGCCATACCTTTTTCAGGTACTGAAGCGCTTTGGCCCGGGGCTCGGGTTTAGGTCTTGGATATGATGCGCCTACCAATCCCCTAGGGTGGCGGTTCGGGTTAATGGCGTGCTTTCGCTACCGTTCCCAGTTGGGCGTGGGACCATACAGGGATGCCCGCTCTCCCACCTCTTGTTTGCGTTATATATGGAGCCCCTCGCACAGCACTTGCGGGACAGTCCTCTGGTCTCCGGGGTGAAATTTGGTGGCGACCACCATCTTATTACTCTTTATGCAGACGATGTTATGCTTACAGTGGCAGAGTCTATGACATCGCTACCCGCGGTGGTGGGGATACTAGATGAGTTTAGCCAGGTTTCAGGATTTAAGGTGAACATGCAGAAGTCTCAGATTCTGATCCTATCAGTGAACCCGGATCATGAGGAAGATCTGAGAGCTAGATACCCATTCCAGTGGTCGTCTTCATGTCTTTCTTACTTGGGGGTAGAGCTGGCGACCTCTGCAGCGAAGACAGTGAGCTTGAATTATACGAAACTGGTTCGCGAGGTGCAGCGGGACCTGGAGTCGTGGGGGAGACACAAGCTGTCTTGGCTGGGCAGAGTGGCTGCGGTTAAGATGACTATTCTACCGCTATACTTTATGTATTCCAAGCGCTCCCACTGACCCCACCTCCCCGGACGATAGCCACTCTTCAATCGGCGGTGCTGAGGTTTGTCTGGGAGGGCCAACCGGCGCGTCTGCCGCAACAGGTCTTGTATCGCCCTAAGAGCCGGGGGGAGGGTCGTTGGTGATTCCATGTCTTCGGAGTTATTTCCAGGCAACGCAATTGCATTTTCTTTTAGAGTGGAGTCGATCGCTCACGGAGAAACATGGGTGTTTTATGGACCAAGCGGTGGCGGGCTCCCATATATGGAAGGAGCCCTGGCTCCTACGTCGGCACAGAGAGGGGGGACTTTATTCTTCCCCCGTTACAGGAGCGACTTTGCGAATATGGGACACCGTGGCTTGTCGGTCAGGGTTGATGTCTTTTCTGTCCCCGATGACCCCCATCGGCACTAATCCGGAATTTGAGCCTGGACTCAATCTAGAGGGACTGAGGCGCTGGTTCGAGGGGGGCTGTAAGAGAGTGGGAAGCCTCTTTGATAAACATGGGGTTCTGTGCTTTGACCAGATGAAGGAGATGTACAGTTTGCAGGAGGCGGATAGGCTGATGTGTTATCAGGTCCGGCATTGGGCCCTACTACCAGCTAATAGGGCATTAATAGATAGGCCTCTTACACCGTTCGAGAAATGGATACTGCTAAAGAAGGACAATAGGGGTGTCATCTCCGAAATATACCGAATACTGCAGGGGGAGAAGCGTCCACCCAAGTCAAAGGGGCAGCTGAGATGGGAGAGAGAACTTGAGAGGGAATTTACGGATGAGGAGTGGGATAGCATATTGTATAGAACACAGCGTATAATGCAGCGGGGGTAGAGACATCATACAAGGTGGCTTCCTACTGGTATTATACTCCAGCGCACATTCACGCCTGGAGCCCCTGGTAAGTCAGACCTGTGCTGGAGGGGGTGTGGAGCCACAGGTACATTGGTGCATTTACTTTGGCACCGTCCCAAGCTATATCGTTATTGGCAAAGCATACTAGACGACATTGATATAGCATTTCACACTGAGATCCCACGGTTCCCATCGTATATTGTGCTGGGGTTGCCCAATCCCCTTACTTTCCCATTAGGATCGCTAAGGGGGAGACAGATGGCTCTGGCGCTGAATGCTGCATTACAACAGATTCTAGCTTTCTGGGGTACGGACAGGGTCCCGACGTGGGAGGCATGACTTCAGAAGCTGTGGTTTATCCTGGCTATGAAGAAGCTCACTTTAGCCTCCCAGCAGCGAATGAGTGACTTAAATTTGCTATGGAAACCATTTCTTCAGATTCTATTTTCAGAGTTCACGGAACTGACATGCCCGATCTACTTGAGAGTTTTGAGATTGACCTGAACTGGGTGTAGGATATCAGGAAGGGAGTCTTTGGAGAGGGGAGGGGATGGGAGCCGGGAGAGACTGGGAGATGACTTGGACTATTGAGGGAGGCATTGTTTGTATGGTTTATTTATTTGTTTGGATGGTTCACATTAGCAGGATACGCAATCCGGAAGCTCACTGGAAGCTGCTGGCTTTCTCTCTGGGTTATGATGTGGGGATGGTGGGAAGCTATTTGGTATAGCCTAGGGAGTAAGAGCTTGAAGGGAGGATCTTCTGCAGACAGAATTGTGGTCGTTGCTGGAGCTACGTATTTCTTTTACTGTCCTGAATCGTGTTGTGTTGTACTTTGTATGTTTCTATTCGCAAAATAACAATAAACAGATTTGATCCATAAAACTAGACACTTTGCACATTTCAACAGTTCCTGGGGAGGTAAGTATTTGTTTGTTTTGCAGGTAAGTAGACCACCTACAGGGTTCAAAGTTGGGTCCAAGGTAGCCCACCGTTGGGGGTTCAAGGCAACCCCAAAGTTACCACACCAGCAGCTCAGGGCCGGTCAGGTGCAGAGGTCACAGTGGTGCCCACAACACATAGGCTTCAATAGAGAAGGGGGTGCCCCGGTTCCAGTCTGCCAGTACCCGTGACTTCGGAGGGCAGACCAGGTTTTTTTTTTGTAGGGCACCGGGGGGACACAAGTCAGCACAAAAAGTACACCCTCAGCGGCACGGGGGCAGCCGGGTGCAGAGTGCAAACAGGCGTCAGGTTTGCAATTGGTTTCAATGGGAGACCCAGGGGTCTCTTCAGCGAAGCAGGCAGGCAAGGTGGGGGGGCTCCTCGGGGTAGCCAACACCTGGGCAAGGGAGAGGGCCACCAGGGGGTCGCTTCTGCACTGGAGGTCGGATCCTTCAGGTCCTGAGGACTGGGGGTGCAGTGTCTTTACCAGGCATCGGGTTCTTTGAAGCAGGGAGTCGCGGTCAGGGGGAGCCTCTGGATTCCCTCTACAGGCGTCGCTGTGGGGGCTCAGGAGGGTCAACTCTGGCTACTCACGGGCTCGCAGTCGCCGGGGAGTCCTCCCTGTAGTGTTGTTTCTCCGCATGTCGAGCCGGGGGCGTCGGGTGCAGAGTGGAAAGTCTCACGCTTCCTGCGGGAAACGTGGAGTCCTTTTAAAGTTGTTTCTTTGTAGCAAGTTTTGGTTTCTTTGGAACAGGGCCACTGTCCTCTGGAGTTCTTGGTCCTTTTAGATGCAGGGTTGTCCTCTGAGGCTTCAGAGGTCGCTGGACCCTGGGGAACGCGTCGCTGTTGCAGTTTTTCTTGAAGTTGGGAGACAGGCCGGTTGGGCTGGGGCCAAAGCAGTTGGTGTCTCCGTCTTCTCTGCAGGGCTTCAGGTCAGCAGTCCTTCTTCGTCTTAGGTTGCAGGAATCTGTTTTCCTAGGTTCTGGGGGCCCCTAATGTGAGAAAGTAGCCTCTTTCTAGCCTTGTTACCCCCACTTTTGGCCTGTTTGTGAGTGTATGTCAGGGTGTTTTCACTGTCTCACTGGGATCCTGCCAGCCAGGGCCCAGTGCTCATAGTGAAAACCCTATGTTGTCAGTATGTTTGTTATGTGTCACTGGGACCCTGCTAGTCAGGACCCCAGTGCTCATAAGTTTGTGACCTATATGTATGTGTTCCCTGTGTGATGCCTAACTGTCTCACTGAGGATCTGCTAACCAGAACCTCAGTGGTTATGCTCTCTCTTTACAAATTGTCACTAACAGGCTAGTGACCAATTTCACCAATTCACATTGGCATACTGGAACACCCTTATAATTCCCTAGTATATGGTACTGAGGTACCCAAGGTATTGGGGTTCCAGGAGATCCCTATGGGCTGCAGCATTTCTTATGCCACCCATAGGGAGCTCTGACAATTCTTACACAGGCCTGCCATTGCAGCCTGAGTGAAATAACGTCCACGTTATTTCACAGCCATTTACCACTGCACTTAAGTAACTTATAAGTCACCTATATGTCTAACCTTTACCTGGTAAAGGTTGGGTGCTAAGTTACTTAGTGTGTGGGCACCCTGGCACTAGCCAAGGTGCCCCCACATTGTTCAGGGCAAATTCCCCGGACTTTGTGAGTGCGGGGACACCATTACACGCGTGCACTATACATATGTCACTACATATGTATAGCGTCACAATGGTAACTCCGAACATGGCCATGTAACATGTCTAAGATCATGGAAAATTCCATGATCCCCCGAGTCTCTAGCACAGACCCGGGTACTGCCAAACTACCTTTCCCGGGGTTTCACTGCAGCTGCTGCTGCTGCCAACCCCTCAGACAGGTTTCTGCCCTCCTGGGGTCCAGCCAGGCTTCGCCCAGGAAGGCAGAACAAAGGACTTCCTCAGAGAGAGGGTGTTACACCCTCTCCCTTTGGAAAAAGGTGTCAGGGCTGGGGAGGAGTAGCCTCCCCCAGCCTCTGGAAATGCTTTGATGGGCACAGATGGTGCCCATCTCTGCATAAGCCAGTCTACACCGGTTCAGGGATCCCCCAGCCCTGCTCTGGCACGAAATTGGACAAAGGAAAGGGCAGTGACCACTCCCCTGACCTGCACCTCCCGTGGGAGGTGCCCAGAGCTCCTCCAGTGTGCTCCAGACCTCTGCCATCTTGGAAACAGAGGTGCTGCTGGCACACTGGACTGCTCTGAGTGGCCAGGGCCAGCAGGTGACGTCAGAGACTCCTTCTGATAGGCTCTTACCTGTGTTGCTAGCCTATCCTCCTTCCTAGGTAGCCAAACCTCCTTTTCTGGCTATTTAGGTTCTCTGCTTTGGGGAATTCTTTAGATAACGAATGCAAGAGCTCATCAGAGTTCCTCTGCATCTCTCTCTTCACCTTCTGCCTAGGAATCGACCGCTGACTGCTCTGGAAGCCTGCAAAACTGCAACAAAGTAGCAAAGACGACTACTGTGACCTTGTAACGCTGATCCGGCCGCCTTCTCGACTGTTTTCCTGGTGGTGCATGCTGTGGGGGTAGTCTGCCTCCCCTCTGCACTAAAAGCTCTGAAGAAATCTCCTGTGGGTCGACGGAATCTTCCCCCTGCAACCGTAGGCACCAAAGAACTGCATCACCGGTCCTCTGGGTCTCCTCTCAGCACGACGAGCGAGGTCCCTTGAACTCAGCAACTCTGTCCAAGTGACTCCCACAGTCCAGTGACTCTTCAGTCCAAGTTTGGTAGAGGTAAGTCCTTGCCTCCCCACGCTAGACAGCATTGCTGGGAACCGCGTGTTTTGCAGCTGCTCCGGCTCCTGTGCACTCTTCCAGGATTTCCTTTGTGCACAGCCAAGCCTGGGTCCCCGGAACTCTAACCTGCAGTGCACGACCTCCTGAGTTGTCCTCCGGCGTCGTGGGACCTTCCTTTGTGACTTCGGGTGAGCTCCGGTTCACTCCACTTCGTAGTGCCTGTTCCGGCACTTCTGCGGGTGCTGCTTGCTTCTGAGTGGGCTCTTTGTCTTGCTGGTCGCCCCTCTGTCTCCTCATGCAATTGGCGACATCCTGGTCCCTCCTGGGCCACAGCAGCATCCAAAAACCCTAACCGCGACCCTTGCAGCTAGCAAGGCTTGTTTGCGGTCTTTCTGCACGGAAACACCTCTGCACGACTCCTCACGACGTGGGACATCCATCCTCCAAAGGGGAAGTTTCTAGCCCTTGTCGTTCTTGCAGAATCCACAGCTTCTACCATCCGGTGGCAGCTTCTTTGCACCCACAGCTGGCATTTCCTGGGCATCTGCCCACTCCCGACTTGATCGTGACTTTTGGACTTGGTCCCCTTGTTCCACAGGTACTCTCGTCTGGAAATCCATCGTTGTTGCATTGCTGGACTTCCTTGCAGAATTCCCCTATCACTACTTCTGTGCTCTTTGGGGAACTTAGGTGCACTTTGCACCCACTTCTAAGGGTCTTGGGGTGGGCTATTTTTCTAACCCTCACTGTTTTCTTACAGTCCCAGCAACCCTCTACAAGGTCACATAGGTTTGGGGTCCATTCATGGTTCGCATTCCACTTCTAGAGTATATGGTTTGTGTTGCCCCTATCCCTATGTGCCCCCATTGCATTCTATTGTGACTATATATTGTTTGCACTGTTTTCTATTGCTATTACTGCATATTTTTGTATTGTGTACATATATCTTGTGTATATTTGCTATCCTCATACTGAGGGTACTCACTGAGATACTTTGGCATATTGTCATAAAAATAAAGTACCTTTATTTTTAGTATATCTGTGTATTGTGTTTTCTTATGATATTGTGCATATGACACTAGTGGTACTGTAGGAGCTTCACTCGTCTCCTAGTTCAGCCTAAGCTGCTCTGCTAAGCTACCTTTTCTATCAGCCTAAGCTGCTAGACACCCCTCTACACTAATAAGGGATACCTGGCCCTGGTGCAAGGTGTAAGTACCTCTTGGTACCCACTACAAGCCAGGCCAGCCTCCTACACCTAAATACTCAATTTAGGGGTGTGTTTAGGTCTGGGGGTTAGTAGCCAATGGCTACTAGCCCTGAGGGTGGCTACACCCTCTTCGTGCCTCCTCCCTGAGGGGAGGGGGGCACATCCCTAATCCTATTGGGGGAATCCTCCATCTGCAAGATGGAGGATTTCTAAAAGTCAGAGTCACCTCAGCTCAGGCCACCTTAGGGGTTGTCCTGACTGGCCAGTGACTCCTCCTTGTTTTTCTCATTATCTCCTCCGGCCTTGCCGCCAAAAGTGGGGCCGTGGCCGGAGGGGGCGGGCATCTCCACTAGCTCGGATGCCCTGTGGCGCTGTAACAAAGGGGGTGAGCCTTTGAGGCTCACCGCCAGGTGTTACAGTTCCTGCAGGGGAAGGTGAGAGGCACCTCCACCCAGTACAGGCTTTGTTCCTGGCCACAGAGTGACAAAGGCACTCTCCCCATGTGGCCAGCAACATGTCTGGTGTGTGGCAGGCTGGCAAAACTAGTCAGCCCACACTGGAAGTCGGGTATGTTTTCAGGGGGCATCTCTAAGATGCCCTCTGGGGTGTATTTCACATTAAAATGTACACTGGCATCAGTGTGCATTTATTGTGCTGAGAAGTTTGATACCAAACTTTCCAGTTTTCAGTGTAGCCATTATGATGCTGTGGAGTTTGTGTATGACAGACTCCCAGACCATATACTCTAATGGCTACCCTGCACTTACAATGTCTAAGGTTTTGCTTAGACACTGTAGGGGCATAGTGCTCTTGCACCTGTGCCCTCACCTATGGTATAGTGCACCCTGCCTTAGGGATGTAAGGCCTGCTAGAGGGGTGACTGATCTATGCCATGGGCAGTGTGAGGTTGGCATGGCACCCTGAGGGGAGTGCCATGTCGACTTAGTCATTTTCTCCCCACCAGCACACACAAGTTGGCAAGGAGTGTGTCTGTGCTGTGTGAGGGGTCCCCAGGGTGGAGAAGTGTGGCACAATGGTTAGAGTGGCAGACCCTGAAGGAAAGATCTGGCTCAAGACCAGGGTTCAAGTCCCGATTCGGCAGGTCTTGGGCTCAATTCCCTTGGACCAGAAAATTCTCGCCTCGGTGCCTAATCTAATTAGTGGGTCCCACTCTGCAACTCTGGGCAATAGCTTGCTTAATCTCCACAACGGCCCCAACAGCGCTTGGATGCCTGGCTTTCACCCTGGGGTTGCCCAGGAGTGGGCACCTCACAGGGAAAAGCCAGGAGGGGTTCCATAGCGGTATGAGTACAGCGCCTTGAGACCCTAACGGGTGAGTAGTGCGCTATACAAGTGCAAAGTTTACAGTTTACAGGGTGGCGTAAGACATGCTGCAGCCCTTAGAGACCTTCCCTGGCATCAGGGCCCTTGGTACCAGGGGTACCAGTTACAAGGGACTTACCTGGATGCCAGGGTGTGCCAATTGTGGAAACAAAGGTACAGTTTTAGGGAAAGAACACTGGTGCTGGGGCCTGGTTAGCAGGCCTCAGCACACTTTCAAATCATAACTCGGCATCAGCAAAGGTAAAAAGTCAGGGGGTAACCATGCCAAGGAGGCATTTCCTTACACTATCTTACTTAATCGCACATTGCCCATGGTGACCACAGCCACACAAACCGACCCACAGGGTAAGTACGTTGCAGTATCCGGGTGGCTACACGGGCTACCACTCAACCTCATATGTACATATGCCCCCCTAACAGGATTCAATGCTCTCCTAGCTTCCCTTCGTCGGGTCGTGGCTGGACTCCCCCAGGGTACCACACTAATAGGAGGAGACTTCAACGCTGTTCTAGATCCTGAATTCGATGTGTCGGGGGACACCGCGGCTGGCCGAGCAACGACCCTGAATGGCTGGGCCGAGGGCCTTGGACTATGCGAGGTCTGGAGAACCTGGAACCCCAGAGCAAGACAATACACACACACACCTCAGCAGCCCATAAGACACACGCTAGGATTGATCTTGTGTTCGCGCCCACGCTGGACGTTACCAATGTCACCGGGGCTGAGATCCTTCCCCGCAGAGTCTCCGACCATGCACTGGTACAAATCCGATTAGGTGGGGCGCTTGAACGCATGGTATTTACAGGACGAAGAATACAAAATAGCAGTGAGAAATCATTTTACACAATACTTTGAAGAAAACCTGGGATCGGTGCAATCCTCAGGTACGATCTGGGCAGCATGTAAAGCGACTATTAGAGGACACGCCAAACATCTCCTTCGCGTGTGTGAACGTGCGCGGAACTCCCAAGTATATGGCTGGGGGGGACAAAAACGGGAAACTCCTACACTGGTTGGCCACTCGACCTATGGCTAACAGGGTTATTTCAGAGATCATAGACGAAGCGGGGACCCTCTCCAAGATACCCAGAGATATCGCACAAAGTTTTGCTTCTTATTATGCGCAGTTATACGAAGAACGCCTCCGACCACAGGCAGAGAGGGAGTCCCCCCTCCTCAATGACATTACCCTCCCCAAAATTTCCCAGGCAGTCCGAGATAGCTTAGAAGAGGCAATATCTTTGGTGGAAGTCTCGGGCGCGATAGCCACCTTGGCTTCGGCCAAGACCCCCGGCCCGGACGGCTTCCCAGCAGAACTTTACAGTAAATGCAGTGACATACTAAGTCCTCACCTTCTCAACATGTACGTCGAAGTGGAGAGCAACGGTCGATTCCCCTCCGGAATTGACCAAGCCACAATTGCGATAATTACCAAAACTCAGCCCCCGTCGCAGCATTGTTCGGACTACCGGCCCATATCTCTCCTAAAAATCGAAGTTAAAATACTGTCCTCAATTCTCGCCTCCAGATTGAAGACAGCGCTCCTGTCGCTGGTCCACCCCGACCAATGTGGCTTTATGCCCTCCCGAAGTACCAGACATTATATCAGGCGGCTGCACTTGGCCCTAGCACACCGCTGAGTCTTGACTCAACCCCCAAGGCCCTACTCCTACTCGATTTTGAAAAAGCCTTCGACACCGTGGACTGATCCTACCTTGATCAAGTCCTGCGGAGCATCGGGATTGGTCCCAAATTCCAAAGGCTAGTGGGGCTACTATACTCCCATCCAACGGCCAGGGTGCAGGTGAACGGAGCTATATCCGACTCGTTTCCTATTAGCTATGGCACTCGTCAGGGATGCCCTTTGTCCCCGCTGTTCTTTGCACTCGTAATAGAGCCCTTGGCAAAGCTGCTCCGAGAGGACCCTCTGATTGAGGGATGGTCTTGGCCCACAGGACCGGAGGACCGGGTGGCGCTCTATGTCAATGATGTTCTCCTATACATAGCTAACCCGGCCACAAGTGGCCCACGTATCCTGCAGATCCTGGACCTCTTCTCAGAGGCTTCTGGCCTCACGCTAAACCCCTGTAAATCTCTGCTGGTTCCTCTGCACCCCACAAGGGATTGTATTGACTGGCAACAGAACATTCCCATCTGCCGAAATAGTTTAAAATACTTGGGGGTCCACGTTGCCCTCATTCTAGAGCTAACATGGGAACTTAACGTCACATCACTCACTATCAGAATCGAAAGCGATCTTCAGCGTTGGCAAACCCTGCCCCTTAATCTGCTTGGGAGAATAGCACTCTTCAAAATGATGGTCCTTCCTAGGCTCCTCTACTTACTACAGAACTTCCCATACCCACTCCCCAGGAGATGGTTCAAAGAAATTGACTCAGTGACGTGCCACTTCTTGTGGAAGGGTACCCGCCCCAGACTGGCACTTAATACCTGTCAATGAGACGTCTACGAGGGAGAGTTGGGAATGTTTAATATTTTCTACTACCACCTTGCAACACACCTGCTCGTCATTAATGATTGGGCTGGGGGAGGCTGGTCAGACCCTGCATACCGACTTGAGCTCCACACACTGGGCTACACCCGGGTCTTTGACGCTCTTTACGGGTTCCCGATTCCTCGGACTATCCCGGAAGTGACTAAAGTGGTCTTGATTGTGTGGCGAGACGGCCAGAAGGTATCAGGTTGGTGGAATCGCATCACCCAACAGACCCCGCTATGGCACGGAAAATTACTTGCTGAAGTGGCGGGACTGAAGGGATGCCAGAAATGGGATAATATAGGGATCTCCACACTGGGAGACGTCTCGGGGGGGGGATCACATATGAGGTCCTTCAAAGAGCTCCTGGGACTCTTCTCCTTAAACAAAACACAATTCCACAAATACCTCCAGCTCTGCCACGCTTTGCTGATGCACACACGAACAGGTGAACACGTTCCCAAGTACATCCCCATGGAAGCGAATGTACTAATGGGTAATCGAGGTAGAGGCGGAGTTTCGCAGATATACCGCTCACTGATAACTAACTCCTCGTGTCCCCTTGAGGGACTTCGCCGCAGATGGGAGGGATGGGTGGGACCAGTGGAGGAGGAGGAATGGAGAGAGGCACTGATGGCACCCCGGACTCGAACGATTTCAACCCTATTCCATCTCTTGCAGTCCTTCTACCTACACACGGGCATACCTTACACCCGCAAGACTCCACAAAGCAGGCCTCCGTCCCACAGCCGGATGCCCCTTGTGTTCCAATCCAGAAGCTGATTTCTTCCATATGGTATGGGCATGCCCAATTATAGAGACTTACTGGAGAGCAATCACGAAGCAGATCTCCAGTGCCTTGCAAGAGGATGTGATAAGCGCTCCACTCCCACTCCTGCTGGGGGTAATGGGAGATGTGGACTTGAGGAGGGCAGACCGGATTTTTCTGGGAGTAGCATGCCTAGTGGCTAAAAGAGACATTATGACAGACTGGAAAGCGGGAGCAGCACCATCCTTAAATAAATAAAGACGGGGAGTGGACTGGTGTGCACAGCGCGAGAGACTGGTATATGAGGCCAGGGGATGCCCAAGTGAACATGACAAAGTATAGGGGAAGTGGGAGGCCTTGACAGGAGATTAATGCGAAGCAAAGCCCTGCACCTGGTGAGGGCACCCGTTCCAGAGATGTGGCCGGGGTCTCCCTCTACCAGGTTTTTCTTCCACTGCCTGTACCCCTCAGTATGAGCCTGAGACCAAATTATTTTCTACCACTTCGAGGCGCAGAAAATACGCATTGAGTTCTGTGGGGGACTGGATGACTGGATTGACTGTACTCGAGCATTAATTGTGTTAACCGTGTTAATTGTTTTTATGCATTTGTATATAATGTATACCTATTTGCTTATTTTTTTCCAAAACAATAAAAATTTCTTAATTAAAACAAAATACTAGGGGCGTGGCCAAGATGGCGGAGCGCTAAGACGTGTCTGTTAGCGCTCTGCCGCCCGATCCAGCAAAGTGCTTTGCGGCCCACGGGGGGGGGGGCGGGGGATAGCCTGAGGCTCCCCCCGTAGCGTGATGTGCCCCCAGGGGTTCGCTTCACCCGGTGACGGCCGCAAACGGAGTGTGCTGCTCCCGCGAGGGGAGCTGGCCTCGGCCCTGCAGTAGGGGCTGCGGTGTGGTGTAGGAGGCGGCCTGGCCCGTGGAATGGGCCCCTGCCAGGCGGCTCCTCTGGACAGAGCATGGAGGAGCGGAGGGCCTGGGGATCACCCTGGGCCCCATATCAGGTGGATTGGCCAGGAAGACCTGGGGCCTGCTGATCTGGGCGCCTGGGGGAGAAGGTGCTCCCTCGTGTATGGCAGATTGAGGGGGGGGCAGGCAAGGCCTCCTCATATTTGGGCCTTGGAGAGAGTCGTTGGAGCTGCGGGCCCCTGGCAGAAGGTAGGGTCCTAGGGGTCTGGCCTCACCCCATTATAGGAGTCTTTGTTGATCGTGGCCCCGCGGTTCCGAGGAAAGGGCCCAAGAGTTGACTGCTGCGGAGGAAGTTGCTGGAGGTTGGATCTGGGCGCAGTCCCGGCCTTGGGGGACCATACTGACCGGCCCCGGACAGAGACTCTGGATTTCTCGAGGCGGGCAGCGGTGTGGAGCGACAAGACCAGCGTACCATGGCGGCGTCAAAGTCGAAGCGCGAGCGCTCGGTGAGGGACATGCTGGCAGGGACGCGCCCGACTTCTGGCACGGCGGCGGAGGGCTCACCTGAGACGGGGGCGCTGGAGAGCCGTGGGGAGACGGATCCAGCAGAGTTCTCCCCTGTCACGAAGGTCTTTTTGACCTCCTTGTTTGAGTCGCTTCGGGGAGACATCCAAGAGCTGCGCAGGGACATCTCACAGGAGCTGAAGGAGTTGCGGGGTGAAGTCTCCTCCTTGGGTGAGCGTGTTTCGCAGCTTGAAGATAATGAGATCCCGCGCGGCGAGGAGGTCGCGGGCCTACAACAGGAGGTGGTCCATCTCAGAGAGCAGCAGGACCTCCTTCAGATGGCGGTTGAGGACCTGGAAAATCGCTCACGGCAGCAGAATATTCGCATTAGAGGGGCCCCAGCCGGGGTTGAAAAGGAGGACATTGTGGGCTACGTGGTGGACCTGTTTCGCTCCTTGGTTGGTGCGGACGAGACACAGGAGGTGGCCCTGGACTGGGTACTCCGAGTAGGGCGCGCTGGAGGGCCTGGAGATCGCCCCCCTGACATCTTAGCCTGCCTCCATATTTATGTCCTTAAAGAAAAGATTCTGCAGCGGGCCCGCAATCTCCAGAGTGTACACTTTCGTGGGCATGAACCCCAGCTATTTCATAATCTGTCGGCGTGGGCTCTGCAGAGGAGGAGAGAGTTTAGACCGATCACGGATCATTTGCGGGCACACAGCGTGTCATATTCCTGGGGCCATCCGTTCCGACTGATCTTCCGTTGGGAGGAGCAGGTTCGGCAGGTGAAAACTGTCTTGGAGGCTGGTCGCGTCCTGGGTCTGGAGGACGTTGGCTGTGAGTCGAGCAGGGGAGCGGCTCTGCCGGCGCGGGGCACTCCTCGTTGGCGGAGAAAAAAGAAAAGGAAGCTGCAGCGCCCAGAGGCCGCTTTGAACAATGTGACTGCCGGAACTTCGACCTAGTTTGGTCCTCCGGGGGCGACTGGGTTTGCTACTGGCCGCTTCGCTACCAATATATTGATTGTTGAAGCGGGTCGAGGCGGTGGAGGCTGTGGACCTGAACACTCGATCTGGTCGGATATACTGCCCCGTGGAACTCGCACCTCATGATTGTAGACAATCGAGGACTTGTGTGTTCTATGCACCTGTTGTGCTTATTATTTGTTTGTTGTGTTTCCCTGCGGTGTTGGCTTTTTATGGAAATGCTCTCGGGCCTGATCGCTCCAGGTGGGCTAGATTTTAAAGTAGGAGGTGGCCCTCAGCTGTGCCCTGTCCCTCTCTGTTGGCTCTCCTCCGTATAGGCTATGATTATTAAATGTTTAAGTTTGAATGTGAGGGGGCTCAACAACCCTACTAAGAGACTTGCCATCCTGTCGGCTCTAGAGAGA
This sequence comes from Pleurodeles waltl, assembly GCF_031143425.1. NCBI lineage: Eukaryota > Metazoa > Chordata > Amphibia > Caudata > Salamandridae > Pleurodeles > Pleurodeles waltl. The sequence continues at coordinate 717,318,332 of NC_090439.1, forward strand.
TCGGAGAGCCATGTTTGTCTCTTGCAGGAAACGCACCTTGTCTTGAAAGACACTTACCGTATGCGTTCTAAGTGGTTCCCCAGACAGTTCTGGTCATCGTTACCATCAAAGCATGCAGGGGTGGCGATACTTCTATCACGTTCATTCCAGGGGGAAGTGATATCAAAACTGCATGAGATCCCAGGAAGGCTTTTGGCTATGAGACTTAGACTGGGTGGCTTTTCTTTCACGCTCGCTTCCCTTTATGCACCTAACTCCCAACAAGAACCCTTCCTGAGACAGTCTCTGACTCCTCTGCTCCAATCCCCTGACGGTGCTATCTTGCTGGGGGGCGATTTTAATCTTGTGATGGATGGGGCCCTGGATCGCTCAGGTCAGCGACACAGGCAGACGGGGTCTCTCTTGGACGCAGGGAGGCAATGGCTCAGCGAGTGTGGCCTAATGGATGTCTGGAGAAATGTGCACCCCTCGTTGAGGGACTACTCTTTTTACTCTTCAGCAACCCAAACATACGCTAGGTTGGACCTCTTTCTGGCATCACAGGAGCTTCTCTCTAGGACTAGAGACGCAGAGATTGAGCCGAGGGCCCTCTCAGATCATGCCCCCATTACAGTCGAGATCCACGTGGAGAGGGTTGGTACATCGGGATGGCGATTTAGGGATTCGATGCTTCAGAACGCTGAGACGGTAGAGGCGATTCGAGGGGCAATAACAGACTACCTTAGTTTTAACGACGATGGGACAGTAAGCGTTGCAACACTGTGGAAGGCACTGAAGGCTGTGGTGAGAGGTGAAGTGATGTCCCTTTCATCTAGAGATAATAAGGCAAGGAGTAGACTTAGGGGGGACATAGAACAGCGAGTAAGGGTGTTGGAGCGCTCTCATAAACGTACGGGTGCCCCTAGAATATGGCGAAAGCTCGAGAGGGTGCAGAAACAGCTGAGTAGATTGGATTGGGATAGGCCATAGTACGCAGTAGCCCGCCTTAAACATAAGTACTACGTAGGAAGCAATAAGTGTGGGAAGTTGCTGGCACATAGGTTAAGAGCGCAGCGAGCAGCGTCAATGGTGAAAATGGTGCGCTCCCCCTTGGGAATAGAAGCACACTCGAGTGACCAAATAGCGCAGGCTTTTGCAGAATTCTATTGGAATCTATACAGGGCTGAAGAGCCCGGTGCCTTAACCCCAGAATCCTTCTTAGAGGATATAGCAATCACTCCCCTGTCTTTGAAAGAGGCAACCGCGTTAGATTTACCTATAAGGGCGGAAGAGGTTATTTCAGCGATCGCTCGGCTGCAGACTGGGAAGTCAAACGGTCCTGATGGATTCTCTGCCCTTTTTTATAAATCTTTTTGTGGGGAATATGTTCCCGTCTTGGTGCGACTCTTTCACTCCTTTCGTCAGACCAGCGCTCTTACACCTAGTATGTTAGACGCGGCTATCGTAGTTATTCCGAAGTCGGGGAAAGATCCTGAGGAATGTGCCTCGTATAGGCCGATTTCCCTTCTGAATATTGCCGCTAAATTATTTACTGGCATCTTGGCACATCGTCGTAACTATTATATGCCGGGGCTAGTGGTGCCTGACCAGGCAGGATTTATACCGCATAGGCAGTGTAGCGATAATACCAAGCGACTGCTTCACCTCCTGGATAAAACCGAACGTTCTCATAGGGTGGCGCTATTTCTATCCATTGACACTGAAAAGGCGTTCGACAGGGTTCACTGGCCATACCTGTTCAAGGTACTTGAGCGCTTTGGTTTGGGGCTGGGCTTTATGACATGGATTCGCTGCATTTACCAGGCACCTCGGGCGGCGGTACGGGTTAATGGGATACTTTCCTTGCCGTTTGCAGTCCAAAGAGGCACCAGACAGGGGTGTCCTCTTTCGCCCCTTCTTTTTGCGTTCTATATAGAGCCTATGGCGCAGAGGCTTCGGGATAATCCTCAGATTAGGGGCGTGAAGTTTGGGGGAGACGAACATCTCATATCACTTTATGCGGATGATGTCATTCTTACTCTGACTTCGCTCCCGGCGTTAATGGGTGTCCTGGAGGAATTTGGGCAAGTCTCGGGGTTCCAAATGAATATGCTTAAATCGCAGGCTATGAGCAAGTTTATTAGCACGGAACAGGAGCAGGACTTGAAGGCCCGATTCCGCTTCACGTTGTCCTCCACGGGGCTCCCATGTTTGGGGATCGAGTTGGGATCCACAGTCACTCGTACAGTGGCGGTGAATTATGCGAAACTGACTCAGGAGGTCCACCGAGACTTAGAGGCGAGGGGGAAACTTAAACTGTCCTGGTTGGGCAGGGTCGCGGCAGTGAAGATGACTATTCTACCATGCATATTGTATCTGTTTCAGGCGCTCCCGTTAGAGCCTCCGCCGCGGACGATAGCGACCCTCCAATCGGCGGTGCTTAGATTTATATGGGAAGGAAAGCCGGCGCGGTTATAGCGGCAGATCCTGTATCGCCCCAAGAGAGAAGGGGGACTGGCGGTCCCCTGCCTTCTTCAATATTTCTAGGCTGCCCAGTTGCGTTTCCTCTTGGAATGGAGCCGCCCATCCTCCGAGAAGCATTGGTGTTTATGGACCAAGCAGTAGCGGGCTCTCATATATGGAAAGAACCTTGGCTTAAGCGCCATCACAGAGCACAGGATTTGTATATTTCCCTGGTCACGGGGATCTCGATGAGAGTGTGGGATCTGGTGGCTGCCGCGGCGGGCTTGACGACATTTCCGTCTCCAATGACCCCTCTGGGCGAGAACCCTGACTTTGGCCCGGGCTTACAGTTTGAAACATTACGTCGGTGGTACGAGGGGGGCTGTAAGAGGGTGGGGTTTTTATTTGATGAGCAGGGGGTCATCCCTTTTGACCGGATGAGGGAGCTATACGGCTTAACCGAAGCGGACAGGATGATGTACTATCAAATAAGACACTGGGCCCTGCTTCCGGCCAATAGGCCATTAATAGACAGACCATTAACACCGTTTGAAAAATGGACTCTAGCGAAAAAAGATGACAAGCGTGTGGTTTCCGAGCTCTATGTCCTTTTACGGGGGCGGTTCGCCCGACCAAGACTAAGGGGCAGCTGAGATGGGAAAGGGAACTCGGGAGAGAGTTATCGGAAGACGAGTGGGAGAGTGTCTTCTACAGGGCACATCACACAGCTTATCACTCAGCAGGTACTGAGACAGCTTATAAAGTGGCCTCCTCCTGGTACTATACCCCAAGTAGGATTCACGCCTGGGATCCTGATAAATCTAGTCTCTTCTGGAGCGGTTGTGGGTGCGGGGTTACACTTGTGCATCTATTATGGCACTGTCCCAAGTTATATAGGTATTGGAAGGATATACTAGACATGGTGGACAGGGCTTTTGATACTCAGATCCCTAGATTCCCTGCATATGTTTTGCTGGGCCTTCCCAATTCTCTGACATTCCCCCTGAGATCATTGAGAGGTCGACAGATGGCTCTAGCCTTGAACGCAGCAGTTCAGTTGTTATCTCACTGGGGGTCAGAGCGAATCCCGACAACAGTCTTGTGGCTGCACAGACTTTGGTTTATCATTGCTATGGAAAAGCTCAGCCTCACATCTCAACAGCGAGCTGAGGACTTTAGGGATCTCTGGCAACCATTTTTGAGTATTTTGTCCGAAGAGTTTGCAGAGCTGACATGCCCAGTTTATTTGAGGGTTTTGAACCTGACCTGATTGTAAGGGACGGTACTTGTAAAGAGATATGTTTGGATTATTATTTCCACCGGGTATCAGAGCCTGGGAGGGTATGATTATGGAATGGCTAGCTGGCAGCGGGGAAACGTAGTTGTATTAATTATTAACTTTATTTTCTATTGTTTCGCTTTATGCAAGATGTTACTGAGTCTTTTCACAATATAGTATTGTATTGCATATGCGATGTTTGAAATTGAAAATTGAAAATTAATAAACAGATTTGATCCATAAAAAAAAAATACTACTTAATTAAAGGTACCGGGGACTTCCATCTCGACGACTGGGAATGACTCAAGCATGTGAATCTATGAAAGATTCCAATGCTGGAGAACTAAAGTTACAGGTAATTAACTAATTTTCTTTTGTGTGCTTCTATGGTCGTCTGATGCCGGATACAATATGATGGTAATAAACCTCATAAATCAATTGCATGGTGAATGCTGCTATATGAAGATGCACAAAAAGTATTCGTACTAAGCGGCAAATATTAGTTTAAAATGTGTTTAATATATAAGCACAATATATGCAACCTTTTAATGTGAGTATCCTGTTGTATTTTTTCATGATTGATATGCCAGTCTTTCCTCCCATTATTTGATTCAAATAGCAACTGCAATTGTAAAAAAACAATTGCCATATGTTCTCAGTTACTTACTTGCCTAGTTTTCGATGTTAAAAGCATCTCTAGCAGTGGTGTTAGATAATATTTCTGGGTTGTATAGCATTTTGAGCAGAAAATAGTCAAACCATGATTGCCCTTGACCCTCACCTTAGTTCTTGCTAAATGTCTAGTCTTAAGAATTAAGTAGGGTTGGTACGATTTCTTCAGACAAGACTAGCATAAGTGAAAAACTGCAAGCATATGTATCAATCCTACTCTCTCTCATCACACTTGGCCTGGATTCCCTGCGTGGGGTTGCTTAAAATTTGAATCCAGCAGGTTGATCCATGGCGGTAGGTCAGCGGCCGCTAAAGCTCTGACTGGACTGTAAGTCAGTGCCTTACATTAATGTGAAGCACAGTATACACAGCTTCCCGAATGAAGCCAAACTCTCTCAGAGGTTCAAAGTATCCAGATCAGGTTTAATGAGAGCGTCAGTGGCAGAGTACAAGCATTAAAGCGCACTCCCACTGTGCGCAAGCAACAGCTTTATATACATGTTAAGGACAACCACTTAGCGCTCATCCACTCACTTAAAGGTCTTTCTCCATTTCCAGAATACGTGCTTTAGAGACTGCGGCCCTATTAGGAAATAGATAAATCTATAACAGCTGCAGAAGTCCCTTCTAGGAGTCTGTTCTTTTTATGCTCTTCGTGTTCAGAGATGTTCCTGTCCACAATGAGTATGTGTTCCAGCACACTCTGGGCCTGATTACAACCTTGGCAGAGGAGAGTACTCTGTTCCACAATAGAATTTGTAATACGGCGGGCGGGATATCAGTCACGTTTGGGACAGAGTAATCCCCTCCGCCAAAGTTGTAATCAGGCCCCCTATCTTCTTTTCAGATCTATGGCTCCAGGCTGTGTAGGGTGAGTGTACTTGCAGTGGCTGGCTTTTGACCAGGCACAGTTTACAACTGACCTGGTGACCTTTGCAGTATCTGAAAAACCAAGAACGCATGCTGTTGTATTAGTGCTGGGCAGAGGTGCATCATGTGAATTTGAAGCCGCAGCTGTTGACACTAAGAATAGGCATACAAACTACAGTGAAAATTGAAAATTTTAAACGTGGAAAACGTGCCATCTGGCTAGTTTGTAGGGCACCTTCTTATATTGCTTTTACCCTTAACAGAGTCTGTTTTCTACTTTCATCTACAACATATCACAGGTGAAGCTTGAACAAAATGTGTGATTGTGGAGACTGCTGCGTTATATACACGGTTTGGCTGTGTGCACATCTGCATTAAGTTACTCAAGCTCTAGTGGACACCTGATTCTTATATTATTGGCACTCCTGTGCCCACTCCCAAGTCACTCCACCTCCCTCGCTTAGTCTTCATTTCTGAGAAACCTAGAGATTGTGTCATGTGCAGTGGACTCTATGGACACTGTTGTCACCTCTTTGTCTCAGCTAAGTGCATGCAGACCTCTTGTACTCTTTCTAAATCCCCTGTGAATACATCTGGTGTGTCCATTTACAAGAGTGTGTGTGTGTTATGCAGTCCTTTGTATTCCGTTTCTCAGGATGTAGTTCCTTAATAGCCAAAGGTCTTAGAATTTGAGTTAACTGAGTTCCAGTTTGCCTAAGCTAGTTTTCTTTCAATTTGACATCCCCCCAGTGGGGTAGTGGAGTAATGCTATGTTACATTAAGTTAAATGCATCTATGGAGCTAAAAGTACGCAAAATTTCTTAGTGCTAAGAGACACTCTTCTATGGTGATATCCCTGGAGTTACACAGAAAATAATATTATAAAGTAAAAGGCCTAATTTTAAACAATCATGTACAATTTCTTCAGAGTAGCGCAACATGTCCAGTTTCTGACCTCATCACAAGTGGGTTCTAGCAGGTCCATCGCCTGCATTTGTATTTTACCCATTGAACTACTGTTTATTCCTACATACTTCTCTTCAGCATGGTCGGTCATGATCCCACAATGGATCTGACTAAATGGGGGGCTGCTATAATATTCCCCTCATAGGAGATAGAAGGTGCTGACTGTCTCTGCATTCTACAGGGGTAATTTCAGTGGTCCATCAAGCTTGTCTGGATTTCTTGGTATGTTTGGGAGCTTTGGAGTTTTTGACAATTAGGCTAAAAATAAAGGAGTATGTTGAAAGAAACCTGAGCAGCTGAAGAATCAGGATGGGGCAAGATTCAGGAATATAGGGGAGAAGGATTGAGTGTCAGAGAGCCACAGCAATGGATATATACACAACACAAAGACTTATGTAGAAGAACTTCTCTGAGGTGGATTGTTGACAACGTATACAAACATGTGTATTTGTATTTTCATTTATTTGTATCGTAGTTGTTGTCTGATCTTTTTCTTTCTTCTATATCATTTTGGTGTGAACTGGTTTAGTCTTTTTGTTCTTATGGGAAAGAGGGAATAACATTTTGATATCATTTTTGATGTACTGAAAATCTAAATGGAATCTACAGTCTTGTACACATTCAGGTGTAGGTGCTAAGTTATAATCATTTACACACACACACACACTCTCTCTCTCTCTCATATAATGCTAGGACATCCTTCCATCCTTTCAAGTGGGGAAGTTAAAGTGCATTTCCATATCGGCTTGTACAATATGATTGCCCCTCTGGCAAGAGGCAGTTCAGTACTTTAAGCTCCCTATAAAAAATTTAAAAACACATATATGGTGGTCTCCTCAAAGCCCTACCCAAACTCAAAAGATCAATTTCAAATAACAGCCACACCTATAGAAACACTCATGCAAAACAACAGTTTTTCTTCTTCCTTCCTAAGTTCTCATGAATTGTTATAATTTCTGAAAGTCCTGAAGGAGAGTACAACATCTTTAATCTCAACCAAGTGGTAAACCAAGTGACACTGCACTCTACACAACCCCAACAGCCCCTCTTTGAAATTGCAGACTGTCAGGACTGAGCAGCATTATATGCACGCTAGTTCTCACCCCACCATGCTCTACCTGCTCCTCACAACACATGGTGAGGCATAAATCCTGAAATGACTTGCGCTCCATCATAAATATAATGTCCTAAGACGTACAGGTTACAAGTTGACCATCCCAGCTGTATCTTTTTATTCTGCTTCTGAATAGAATCATGGCTATATTTATCCAGTCAAATCCTGTTAATTCTGAACCTTCAAATCAGGTTTTTCCTGCCAACAATTGTTTTGTCATACTGATATGATGGAGCATACTTGAGCCTGGCTAATTTCACACAGATTGCGCTCTCCACGTGCAGTGTGCATAATTTCTGAGTGGGTGGTGGGGTAGGTTTCTTGGGATATTATCGTTATTTTACAGACCTGTGGGATTCCGCATTGTCCCAGGGAGGTCAGAGACTGCTCTAGAAGCAATTGTGTTTTTCATTGGTTACTTTTATGTGCTTTGTTCATGTTGTTATTGCTACTGGTAAAATAGATTTTTATGTGCCCTGTTCTTGTCTGTATTGTCTACTGCTAAAAAAGACCTTGTGTCCCCTCTGACAGGTTACTTCTGGATAGAATGCTGTTACACTTGCATAACCCATTCACATTTAGATTCTTCATTCCTCACAGACTTTATCTTCCTTGCTTCCACAATTGCTGTTATGCTTGTGAGTGAAGCATAGGCATAGTTTCAGGAATCTACGCCAGGAATTAATTTGCCTCTCTATAGGCTTTAGCAACAGTGAATTGATGGTCCGAGTGTAGAAGTTTAGAGTCTACCCGTGAAAACTCCAACTGATTTTGCTTTTGGATCACTGGATGTTGAGCTCTGCTCTGCTGTGAAACGTGAATGCTTCTAGAAAATCAGTTTTAAGCTGTTGCTTCCAGTGCTCATCTTTTAGCATAACATCAACTCCCTCTAGACAACTAGACAAAGGAGCACTCAGTATGTTGAACATCATACCTGGTAAAATGTGTGTACATGTGGTGTCTGACCTAGGATGACAGTTGTTTGACCTAGCCATTGATCGGCGTTGTAGTAGTACTGTCAACAGAAACGTTCCAGTCCAAAGTGCAGTTGGTCTAATGCAAAGTGATGGTAAGGCCTTATTTGGCACCAGAAGGAAATTACACTTTTACATTTGGGTAAAGTACATAATCTGTAGTACTTTTCACATTGTGCCCTTCCATCAGTATATGGTACAAGTACCTCTACAAACCTCTTCCTTGTTTAAGACTAGTTTTACACGACCTTAATTTTTCATCTACTTCTGAAGGAAGAATCCACCTTTGCTTTTGGGTAAAGTGTACAATATGTAGTGTTTTTCACATTGTACACCTTATTTCTAAAATGTATTACATGAGACCCTTACATTGGTACATGGTACAAATACCTGTACACACATCTTCCTTGTATTCAACTGCCTCAGTCTAGAATTCAGATTTAAGACTAGTTTTGCCCTACCTGAATTTTTTATCTACGTTTTTATGAAGAATCCATGTATATTTTCAGGTAAAGTGTATAACCTGTAGTGTTTTTGCCATTGTACACTTTGTCTAAAATATGTTAAGTTATAACATTTGATTGGTTCAAGGAACAAGCACCTATATAAACCTCTTAATGTTTATGTGTTTTCTGGGGTCTAGAATTCAGATTTAAGGCTCTGTTTATCCTAGCTGAAACATTTCTTTGTTATCCTGTATAAAGGATATTCATCAGAGTCTCCCACTAACAAAATGCACTCTTGAGCAATCTGGCTACTTGCAAATAATTGATGTGCTTCCAGGTGACAGGCCCCAGTTTACCCCATGGAACAATAGACCTATTCCTGAAGATATTCACTCCTGCTAGGGTGATATCTTTAGGCTGTTAGTGTCAAACCACTAGCGACGGATGGGACCTGCAAGGATCTAAAGTGATTCATGCTTCAGTTTATGTTTTTGTACATTATACCATGAATACTGCCTTGAAACTTTGTAGCATTGAAGCATGACCTCGCTGGACCACAGTCATGACCATCGGATCAGTCCATTCTTGAACAGTCAGACCAGAATTAGGGAAAACACACAAACAGAAGTCAAGCAGACAAATAGACAAATGTAAATGGTGGATGTGGTGCACAACTCAGAAAGAAACCGACGCAAACAAACAAATACGAGTTTAGATAAGCCTTTAGTACAACATCACCCTCCTTCTGTGGAAATTCCCAGGCTCTCGCGTGACCGTAGCAGATATATTTGTTGGTGCAGGTTTATAAAGCTACATCAAACCTTACACTGGAGTTGTCCACTGCAGAACACAGAGCCACACAAAGCAATGTAAACGTCCCCTGTAGTACAATTAAGCTGTCCAGAAGCCAATAATACCTGTGCTGGGTAAAACACAGAGAAAAGACCTGTAACTCACTGCACATAGAAAACAAAGCAAGTGACTGCTGGAATTTGGAGAAATAGCCCATCACTGCAGAGAGAGCTGCAGCTGCAGAATCCTGTTGCAGAGATTAGATAAATGGCAATATGCTTTGATATATATTCACTGAAAAAATACAGTGATTGAAAGGACGTTATAGTTAGGTGAATATGTGAATAAAAACATACTGTTTTCAGTGAACAAAACCACTGAAATTCACCATTTACAGTTATCTCAATTAACTAGAACTCGTGCCTTAAAATAACTATAACTCTTAGGCCCCGACCATGCACAGTGTTGGTGTCAATGATGTAACTTCAGATGTCATTAGGAATGTAATCAATGTAGTCATTGAGCACATCATGAGTGATGTGATATGTGAGGGTAGGAGCAGTACATGGCGAGCGAGGGTTTAGGTTGTAGTTGTTTTCACATAGTCTTCTGACTGGCTTAACATCAAAATACAGGTTGGGCTTAAAGTCAAAATTTCTGTTACCATATGTTTAGACTGCTTAGTGCTTCTACAGTAAAACACTAGCAATAGAGGACCATGCTTGAGATTCCCTGTAGTGTCTGTTAGTGAGTAAATACCTCATTTTCCGTCTTTTCAGTGAGTTATAGAAGAAACTTTGTGAGAATGACATTCCTTTCTAGGTTCATCCATACAAACGTCTGTTCATCCATACAAACTTTACTTAGTTATGCAATTTACTCCTACAATAATTTGTAGGTGAGATATAGGCAATATCTGTTTTACGCCAGGCCCGCTGCTTACACCACTATAAAGGACAATCATTGACCCTCAGAAGTAGCCATTGGTCTTTGGACAATTTAGTAGTAGTCCCAATTCCCCTTCCACGTTTTTTTTCCACAAGAGTAGAGAAAAATTACATGTTTTTAGTAGGAAAAGGTAAACAACAAATAGACTAAACTCTGAGTAATATCCTTATTTGTTATAAATTGACAATTTCTGATCATTCTATTTTAGTATCTTGAATGGATGTGCTGCCAGCTTACTATCCTGTTCATTTGGAGTTCCTCAAGGATCTGCCCCGGGTCCTCTGTCTCTCTTTAAAACATGATCTTATTTTCTATAATTGTTTCTTTTAGTTGTGCCACTTTTCTGCTGATGATTCACAATTTTGTTTTCTCATTTTCCGCATTCCAACTCCTCTTCAAGAACACATTTCTGTCTGTCTCTGGTTGCCACATTAACAGTCAGTTCAGTGACTGTTACCCTTAATGTAGCTACCCTTCTTCCCAGTACCCCCACCTAATTGTCATCATCAGTGATATGTGTAATCATACTGCCTCTGCGCAGTTTAAAGTTGTCTTTTTTTTTCTCATAGCTTGCATAATCGAAACAAAAATTCTGAAATACATGAAAAAACGAATTAAGCTATGCATAAATGTACATTTAATGGGAAAGAAGTGTCTTAACAGAAGGATTCATTATTTACATTATTGTTGAAAAAGTGTATTACCTGGTATTATTATTCCATATTTTATTCTACTTGTTAGAATGAGAGGACGGTTAAATTTCCCGTTAAGCCTGAATCACACACACAAGTTGAGACATCGCAGAGGGGACAACCTCCGAAGAGAGATGCATCTACCTCAATGGAAGCCTATGAAGAGCTGCTAAATAAAAAGCGACAAGAAGAAGGCAGATATCGCAGTTTGGGTGATGAAGTTGAAGTAATGGAGAGAAGGCGACGTAGACAAAGTGATGAAGAGCCTGAGGTGTCCCGCCAATCACTTAAAAAACTTGACAGTGACATTGGCATTTCAGCAAGAACTCGCAGGTTTCCAGAGAATCATGACTTAAATCGAACTCAGATGAAACTTCACTTGGATCACGATCATGAAAGAGATTTGAGAGAACGAATACCCTCAAGGCTTAAACACCTACCTGAGAGGTAATTTTACACTTGATTTTTCTGTCTGATATTCTTGTAGGAGTTGCTTGAAAGAACGTGTTCTGTGAAATAGTACATAATTGAACTAAATCCATAACAGGTTTGAAAAAATGTAAAAAGAAGGCAATAGCTGGAGATCAAGTTTTCATATAAAAATAAGAGCCAAGATCACTAAGTCTTAAAATAAAACCGACAAGCATTCTTGTCAGTGGTGTCTGCACTGATGTCTTGATAGTCTGATAAACCATCTTACAGTTTGCACATGCTTATAAATGGAGCTATTGTTGTTATTATATAGTATACATGCAGAGCTATATGAAGTGTAATATGCTGTGTATTACCATTGTTGAGTGTGGGAATGGGCCATGACACACGAGAATCAAAGGCTTGAGTGGTGATGTCCTTCCCTTATCAATGGTAATGTATAAAATATTATACTTTGTGCATCTACAGAAATGGTTTAAGCCACAGTATTTTTTAGTGTGCACTTGTTTTGACAAAGGCATTTAACCAGGTCGGCATAATTAAAATTTGTGCAGTACTATAAAACAAATAGAAGAGACCTTGTGACTATTGTGAAAGTTGTTTTTCTGTGTAAAGTAATTGTAACATGCAGTCTGTGAGACAGTAAAAAAAAAAAAGTTTGTCATGTCAGTTTTGCTGTACTTTAGTAATAAATAGCATGTTACACCCTTCACATTGTCATATATATTATTTATGCCATGGTAATGAAAATATGTGCACAGTTTAAATTTCACTTAATTACTACAATTCACTACCGCCTCTTTCACCATAACCTTGGAGAACACAAAGATGGACCTAAGAGTAGAAACTCTCCCAACTGTAGAGGAAGTCAGTATGATGTTTAACAAATGGCTTACAGGTACACTATATGCTATTCCTTTCTCAAAAGTATAAAAAAAACGTTTGTCTGCTTCAGCCGCTTGGCTTGCCAAATTATTGTCCTGGTTAGAAAAAAACTGTAAACGTTTAGAGAGTGCTTGACAAAAAAGAATATCATTAGGAAAAGAAGCCATCTATTTGCTAGTTCTGAAAGATTTTATTTTTAAAAAACGTGAAACTTGCAAAAAGACTCCTATGAAAAACGCATTTCTGAGTCATTTAATTCCTCTAAAGAGATTTTGGAACTGGTCAATTTTCTTATGAATTCCAGCTGTCAAAACATATTAGTCCGTAGGATTGAGGATACTTGTGAAAAGCTAACTGTATATTTCTGCAATAAAATACTCAAGATCTGTGAGGCTCCTAAAGGTCCAGATAATTCAGTTGAGGAGCTAGTGGAGACAACACCCTGCCACACTGAATTCACCTTGGATAGATTTGAGCTGGAAATTCCCACTACACTACTGAAGCTACTGCTTTCCATCAAATCAGGTTCACCTAGAGAACCCGGTCCAGTTGTGGCACAAGTTTGCCAATACACCAGTACCTTCTTTAGCCCAAATATGGAGCCTTTCTTTGACCTCTGGCAAAGCGCCAACAGTCTGGAAACAGGCCCTCATAATGCTAGTATTAAAAAAGCCCAATGCAGACCCAGTGGACAAGGGCAACTGGCCAGTATCACTTTTACCCCTCCTAGTTATTATATTAGAAAAACATGTGAACAATGTCTTATTATCTTTTCTAAATACTTAAAGTTCACTGCATTCCAGACAATCAGATTGAGTCCACTCTATACCACTGGGTCAGCCTTGATTGTTATATTGGATGACTTCAGGTGGATCCTTGATAAGCATAGAAGGGCTGCCTTAATCTTCTTAGATTTATCAACAGCTTTCTATATAATCTATCATATTATGCATTTGTCAAGATTAAACAGGACTGATATTGATGGCTTTTTATTAAGCTGGATCAAATCTTACCTTGATAATAGAATTCAACAAATGAAGCGGGAATCATTGCTTTCCCGAAATTGCCCAGTTATTTATGGTGTTCCAGAGGAGTCTTCCTTCAGCCCCACAGTATTTAATAACTATGTAGCACATCTAGCCAAGCATATTACCTCTTATGGATATCATGTTATGTTGTATTCTGATGACACTCCGCTAGTGCTACAATTGTGTGGCAAATGTACTTTGAATAGATTATTCTCAAAAAAGTGCCTTTCTCTGGCATGCAAAATGGATGTAGAGTAAGTCCTAAAACTTAATACTGCTCAGACCTCAGACTGGATCTGGAAATTTAAAAGCAGTACTCCTTCCTACAAGCAATGGCATGTTGGAGGTGGTAGGCTTCTAACAGGGATATTGTGCACTTGCTCTGGGAATGCCCTACTTTAACTAAATGCCCTACTTTAACTAAATATTGAGGAAAGGTCTGGAGGGTTATAAATGAACACTGGGAGCTCAGAGACGACTTACCAGCCAAGCTGTACTACTTCATGACACAAGCGCCTACCCAAAGGTCACCCACCAAATAGCTAAATGGTTTGCCCAGCTAAGATGTAGAGGCTTGGCTATGTGAGCTATGTTCAGTTTCCACATTAGAGAAGTTTGTTGTAATTTAGGTTGGGTGCCTTAGCGATCCTGCTGAGAATGTAAATTGAACGGGAGGAGATTGTCACAAGCAGGAAGTGACAGTGTTGCACCAGTGGCAGAATTCAACAATACAAGCTACCCTGTGCAACCACCGAGTTGAACATCATTGCCTAGGGATGGTTACTCAAGAGAAACTGACATATAGTCATGCTGGACTCTGTTTCGTAGCCTCATTTGTGTTCTCCTGGAGGGACAACTACTACTCTAGTATATTGTGCCACTCACAATAAACAAAAAAATTTCTTGAAGCATTCACCTTTCAGATTGGTTGTTCCTTTGTTTTTTCTCTCCTTGGTATCAGGTTCTGATCCGCTCCCATAAGGGGGACTGGAGGGTGGGACTGTAAGACAGCAAAGGTTAACCACTGTACAAATTATTACGTTTGCCATGCTTTTTGGGATATGGTGCGCTGTATATAATTGTGCTAAAGTGCAATAAAGAATTGTGTATGCTTGAAGCAGTGCTCCTGTGTGCTGACATTGTTATGCTCTGGAAGTGACAAGCAGAGCCACATTAAGCATCAACCGTGCACACTTAAGTCAGTTGCTTTCATAGGCTGTCTGTGCCGTCACATGCAGAGCCCATTGGTATGAACGAAGTGCAGCTCTCTAAATTTTGACCTTTTTAGATAGAAAGAAGAGCCCAGTTCACAGACTGGGTAGGAGGGAAAATCAGTGAGGAATCTACAATTAGAGTGTTCACCAGGAAGAATGTTACAGAAGGTAAGTAGCTTGTTCTTCTGGTTGATATTTCTAACTGCAGTTTTTCTTACATTGTGAATAAATACCATGGCAGTACCTGCTCAGAGTGGTGGGTCTATAAACTGGCTCCAACCAAAATGCCCTCCCGGTGAACCTGATTGTTGAGGCAGTAATGCTTCCATGTAGCTGCCTGACAACTGACATGGACAGGCACTTTTCATACTAGTGCAGTGGCAGCAGCCTTAGGAAATGGTGATAGCCTGCCTAATTTGAAAGGAGAACCACATTCAGCACAAAGGAAGCTCTAGTCCTCAACACCAACTTATTTGGGAAAAATGTTGTGTAAGAAAGGTGACCAAATTCTGCAACTCATTCACATGACTCCCCAGTGTTATGGAGATGACATAAAATCAGGAGCTTTATGGACAACTGCAGCAGCTCAAAAGTGGTGCACATTATAAGAGTGAGAACTAAGTTCAGGTCCACTGTGGCATAAAAAGGGTGTTGATAGAAATAAATGTTGCTTGCCTTTCTAAAATCTCATCCCAACAGGTGAGTTCAATAAAGAAGGCTTATTGGCAACCTCAAAAAAATGAGTCGATTAATAGCCTTTAACAATGTCCAAGGCACATCCTTGCTGGGCCAGGGAAAAAAAAGTAAATCGTCTGCTAGAGAGCCCACCAAATGGTACTCCACCAGGGAAACTCCTTGGTGGTCCAGCCACTCCCAGAAGTGTAGATCCTCCTGGCACAGGACCAAAGACCCCATCCCTCCCTGCTTGTTGCAGTACAACATGACGGTGATGGTGACCATGAGTACCACCCTTTATTTGATGGTGGAGGCAAGAAAGCCTTCAATAACAGGTAAATGGCCTTCAGCTCCAACAAAATGACGTGGAGTTGATCTTGTTGCTGACAAATGCAATGTTCCGTAGATCATGAGTTTGTATCCTGAACAGCACACTCAGCAGGGTAAAGACTGCATATGTCTGGGTCCAAACTGAGGTGGCAAAATAATGATGGACACTGATGGAGCCCCAAGTGATTGATTATCAGTGACGGAGATTAAATCAAGCACTCTAGCCACTTCTTTTTTGTATACTTTAGTATGCGGTACCTTCGGAACTGTCAGAACATGTACAACTGAAAGTCCTAGGACTGAGGAGCATTGACAGATCTTTGTGAATGTAGGCTGCTGGTAGGTTTGTTACTGTGATAATTCAGCCTAATTTACCCTACCCATAATCTAAATTTCACCATGTCTTTGGGCAACAAATTAATAATGTAAGATTTACATTTCCCAAGAGCACACCATTAGCTGTCTCTTGTAATCCAGATAACTGGCCCTCATCACAGGAAGGTGATTATTCCATTTTTTTAGAGCAAACTGAAGTTAGCACCTAAATTGGGATTACAAAAAGCAAAGCAATTCTGCACGTTTTTCCGTCTCATGTTTTGCCGGATAAAGAGTTACATAATTTGAGCAGGGAAAGTATTGCACATTCCTAGTTTCGCAACTCAAAAATGGGGTAACATGGAATATTATCCTCAGTTCTGCAGTGTGGAAATCGGTGATAGGGAGATAATTCTGCACCTGTAGTATCTGTATTTGCCACGTGAAACATGAATTCCTATAATAACAGGCAACTTGTAATGAAGCGCTGCAAAGGTGCATATGAATTTCCCAAAATTATAAATACTTTGCTCATGTAAAACACAATGTATTTTTATGTGGGGTGTTGTGAGCCAATTGGTTAGAACTTGGAATATGGAGGGCCAGGTTGAAGGAGCAGTGTCATATCACAAGTGTCATGCTGCAGACTCGTCAGCTTGTCTCTCGATGTCCCTATCATTTGATAGCTGTGTTGTGCCACTTACATACCGCCAAATTGCATGTTAAAATAGCAGATAAAACTTTAGCAGTTCTTTACAATTTATTTAGCAAGAGTATATTCTTTACTGTTGCTTATCTTAAGTGCTAATATTCGCTTTATATATTCCCAGATTGATAGCCATTTCTGATAGGCTAACGATCATGATTATATTATTCAGGTATATAAATTGTAATTATTTAAAAGAGATTGAGCAACACACTGTTCATCTGCAAGTAGCTTACATATAACTTGGGTTATCCCAAGTTAAAAGGGTAACCCAATATAAAGGGTTAGCCCAGGTCAATAATCTTCTAATTTGCTGTGTTAATGTCTACGCACTGTGGAATACTATAGGGATAAATTCAAACAAAAAGTGCTTATACCACAATGAAACAATTAATTTCCATTCAAGTTAGATTTTAATCAATCATAAGGAGTTTCTCATATCAGTTCATTACGTAAAACCTGCCTTGGACATTCCCAACAAAACTATATGTTCGATGGCATCTGTCGCTGTAGATACGCATGTTTTGCAATAGCTCGCCATCTGGTGTTGGGCCGGAGTGTTACAAGTTGTTTTTCTTCGAAGAAGTCTTTCGAGTCACGGGACCGAGTGACTCCTCCTTTTGTCTCCATTGCGCATGGGCGTCGACTCCATCTTCGATTGTTTTTTTCCGCCATCGGGTTCGGACGTGTTCCTGTCGCTCCGAGTTTCGGAACGGAAAGATAGCTAATTTCGGAAGATTTTCGTCGGTATTGTTGCGTTCGGGATCGGCGTAGTTAGATTCAACACCGCATCGAAGATCGAAGAGCTCCGCTGCCCTTCGGGGTAGTTTTTCGATCCCCCGTCGGGGCCTGGTCGGCCCGACCGCGTGCTGAAGAACGCCGATGGAACGGACCCCGTTCCGTTTCTTCCCCAAATGCCACAATAAATACCCCTATACAGACCAACACTTGGTCTGTAACCTGTGCCTGTCACCTGAGCACAGTGAAGACACCTGCGAGGCCTGTCGTGCGTTCCGGTCCCGAAAAACACTCCGAGACCGTCGAGCCAGAAGACTTCAGATGGCGTCCGCGCCGACAGCCCACCGGGAGTTCGAGGAACAAGAAGAGGAAGGTACCTTCTCGATCCAAGACTCGGACTCCGAAGGATTCGACGATACACAAACCGTGAGTAAGACGTCGAAAACCACACAGAGGAAGATTTACAAGGCCCAGGGGACGCCACTGCCATCAGGCCATGGCTCCACCCATAAATTCGGCGACCGACCGTCGGCACCGAAAAAGGCCCAAACAGTGCCGAGATCGTCCGACTCCGGTCGAGACACCGGCATGCAGCCTTCTCGGGACCGAGAAAGTGCTGGAGACAAGCCTCGACACCGAGATGCCGGTGTGGACACGGCTCGACGCCGAGACGGCGGCATCGAAGAAGATCGACGCCGAGAGGTTTCGGCCCCGAAAAAGAAAAAAGTCACCTCGGAGCCGAAAAAACACGCAGACAGGGTTTCGGTGCCGAAACAAACTGCAAGCGACCCAGCTTCAGGCTCTTATACAGAAGAGCACTCGCTAACCTCCCAAATGCAAAAGCATAGGTTTGAGGAAGAGCTACAATCAACTGATGTGGACCATACGCAAAAGCGTATTTTCATACAGCAGGGGACAGGAAAAATAAGCACCCTTCCCCCCATTAGAAGAAAGAGAAGGTTGGAGTTCCAAACTGAACAGACACCACAACCAAAAGTGGTGAAAAGAGTTACCCCACCACCCTCTCCTCCGCCCGTGATTAACGTCTCACCATCACACTCCCCAGCTCACACCACCATAAACCAGGGTGACCAAGATCAAGACGCATGGGACCTATACGACGCCCCAGTGTCAGATAACAGTCCGGAGGCATACCCTACGAAGCCATCTCCACCAGAGGACAGCACTGCGTATTCTCAAGTGGTGGCTAGAGCAGCACAATTTCACAACGTAAGCCTCCACTCAGAACAGGTCGAGGATGATTTTTTATTCAACACACTCTCCTCCACCCACAGCTCATACCAAAGCCTGCCTATGCTCCCTGGTATGCTCCGGCACGCAAAATAAATCTTTAAGGAGCCGGTCAAAAGTAGGGCTATCACACCAAGGGTGGAAAAAAAGTATAAGGCGCCTCCTACAGACCCGGTTTTCATCACTACACAGCTGCCACCAGACTCTGTCGTTGTAGGAGCAGCAGGAAAAGGGCCAACTCCCACACATCTGGAGATACACCACCCCCAGATAAAGAAAGCCGCAAGTTCGATGCAGCTGGTAAGAGAGTCGCAGCACAAGCTGCAAACCAGTGGCGCATCGCGAACTCCCAGGCACCACTTGCGCGCTATGACAGAGCCCACTGGGACGAGATGCAACATCTCATTGAACATCTGCCCAAGGACTTACAAAATAGGGCAAAACAAGTGGTTGAGGAGGGACAGACCATTTCCAACAACCAGATCCGCTCCTCCATGGACGCTGCAGATACAGCTGCACGGACAATTAATACATCTGTAACTATCAGAAGGCATGCATGGCTCCGAACGTCTGGATTTAAACCAGAGATTCAACAAGCAGTTCTCAATATGCCTTTTAACGAAAAAGAACTGTTCGGTCCAGAAGTGGACACAGCGATTGAGAAACTCAAAAAAGATACGGACACTGCCAAAGCCATGGGCGCACTCTACTCCCCGCAGAGCAGAGGCAATTACAGCACATTCCGTAAAACACCCTTTCGAGGGGGGTTTCGGGGTCAGAGCACACAAGCCAGCACCTCACAAGCAACACCGTCCAGTTACCAGGGACAGTATAGAGGAGGTTTTCGGGGACAATATAGAGGAGGGCAATTCCCTAGGAATAGAGGAAGATTTCAGAGCCCCAAAACCCCTACTACTAAACAGTGACTCACATGTCACTCACCCCCTCCACACAACACCAGTGGGGGGAAGAATAAGTCATTATTACAAAGCATGGGAGGAAATCACTGCAGACACTTGGGTTCTAGCAATTATCCAACATGTTTATTGCATAGAATTTCTACAATTCCCTCCAAACATACCACCCAAAGCACAAAATTTGACAACACACCATTCCAATCTCCTGGAGATAGAAGTGCAGGCACTATTGCAAAAGAATGCAATCGAATTAGTGCCAAACACACAAATAAACACAGGAGTTTACTCACTGTACTTTCTGATACCAAAGAAGGACAAAACGCTGAGACCAATCCTAGACCTCAGAGTAGTGAACACTTTCATCAAATCAGACCACTTTCACATGGTCACACTACAAGAAGTATTGCCATTGCTAAAACTACACGACTACATGGCAACTTTAGACCTCAAGGATGCTTATTTCCATATACCAATACACCCATCGCACAGGAAATACCTAAGGTTTGTATTCAAGGGAATACATTACCAATTCAAGGTACTGCCTTTCGGATTAACAACCGCACCAAGAGTCTTTACCAAATGTCTAGCGGTAGTCGCTGCACACATAAGAAGGCAGCAAATACATGTGTTCCCATATCTAGACGACTGGCTAATCAAGGCCCATTCGTTAATAGAGTGCTCAAATCACACAAATCATATCATACAAACCCTCTTCAAACTAGGGTTCACCGTCAATTTCACAAAATCCAAAATTCTGCTGCGCAAGGTACAACAATACCTGGGAGCCATAATAGACACATCAAAAGGAGTAGCCACTCCAAGCCCACAAAGAATTCAAAATTTCAACACCATCATACAACGCATGTATCCAACACAAAGGATACAAGCAAAGATGGTACTACAACTCCTAGGCATGATGTCTTCATGCATAGCCATTGTCCCAAACGCAAGACTGCACATGAGGCCCTTACAACAGTGCCTAGCATCACAATGGTCACAAGCACAGGGTCACCTTCTAGATCTGGTGTTAATAGACCGCCAAACTTACCTCTCGCTTCTGTGGTGGAACAACATAAATTTAAACAAAGGGCGGCCTTTCCAAGACACAGTGCCACAATACATAATAACAACAGATGCTTCCATGACAGGG
Source organism: Pleurodeles waltl (assembly GCF_031143425.1). Lineage (NCBI taxonomy): Eukaryota > Metazoa > Chordata > Amphibia > Caudata > Salamandridae > Pleurodeles > Pleurodeles waltl. The sequence goes on from NC_090439.1 coordinate 717,339,168, forward strand.
TGGGGAGCACACCTCGATCAACACAGCATACAAGGACAATGGAACGTACATCAAACAAAACTGCATATAAATCACCTAGAACTTCTAGCAGTTTTTCAAGCACTAAAAGCTTTCCAACCAATAATAGTTCACAAATACATTCTCGTCAAAACAGACAACATGACAACAATGTATTATCTAAACAAGCAAGGGGGGACGCACTCCACGCAGTTAAGCCTGCTAGCACAAAAAATTTGGCATTGGGCAATTCACAACCAAATTCGCCTAATAGCACAATTTATACCAGGGATCCAAAATCAACTCGCAGACAATCTCTCTCGAGATCACCAACAGGTCCACGAATGGGAAATTCACCCCCAAATTCTGAACACTTATTTCAAACTCTGGGGAACACCTCAGATAGACTTGTTTGCTACAAAGGAGAACGCAAAATGCCAAAACTTCGCATCCAGATACCCACACAAACAGTCCCAAGGCAATGCCCTATGGATGAACTGGTCAGGGATATTTGCTTACGCTTTTCCTCCTCTCCCTCTCCTTCCTTACCTGGTAAACAAACTCAGTCAAAACAAACTCAAACTCATATTAATAGCACCAACTTGGGCAAGGCAACCCTGGTACACAACGCTGCTAGACCTATCAGTAGTACCCTGCATCAAATTGCCCAACAGGCCAGATCTGTTGACACAGCACAACCAAAAGATCAGACACCCAGATCCAGCATCGCTGAATCTAGCAATCTGGCTCCTGAAATCCTAGAATTCGGGCACTTACAACTTACCCAAGAATGTATGGAAGTCATAAAACAAGCCAGAAGGCCATCCACCAGGCACTGCTATGCAAGTAAATGGAAGAGGTTTGTTTGCTACTGCCATATTAATCAAATACAACCATTACACACAACTCCAGAACATGTAGTGGGTTACTTGCTTCACTTACAAAAATCTAACCTGGCTTTCTCTTCCATTAAAATACACCTTGCAGCAATATCTGCATACCTGCAGACTACCTATTCAACTTCCCTATATATGATACCAGTCATTAAAGCATTCATGGAGGGCCTTAGGAGAATTATACCACCAAGAACACCACCTGTTCCTTCATGGAACCTAAATGTTGTCCTAACTAGACTTATGGGTCCACCTTTTGAACCCATGCACTCCTGCGAAATACAGTTCCTAACCTGGAAGGTGGCATTTCTCATCGCCATTACTTCCCTAAGAAGAGTAAGCGAGATTCAGGCGTTTACAATACAGGAACCTTTTATACAACTACACAAGAATAAGGTCGTCCTAAGGACCAATCCTAAATTTTTGCCAAAGGTTATTTCACCGTTCCATCTAAATCAAACAGTGGAACTTCCAGTGTTCTTTCCACAGCCAGATACCGTAGCTGAAAGGGCACTACATACATTAGATGTCAAAAGAGCATTGATGTATTACATTGACAGAACAAAAAACATCAGAAAGACTAAACAACTATTTATTGCATTTAAAAAACCTCATGCAGGAAACCCAATATCAAAACAAGGTATAGCCAGATGGATAGTTAAATGCATCCAAATCTGCTACCTTAAAGCTAAACGACAGCTGCCCATTACACCAAGGGCACACTCAACCAGAAAGAAAGGTGCTACCATGGCCTTTCTAGGAAACATCCCAATGCAAGAAATATGTAAGGCAGCCACATGGTCTACGCCTCACACATTCACCAAGCACTACTGTGTAGACGTGTTATCCGCACAACAAGCCACAGTAGGTCAAGCCGTATTAAGAACATTATTTCAGACTACTTCCACTCCTACAGGCTGATCCACCGCTTTTGGGGAGATAACTGCTTACTAGTCTATGCAAAACATGCGTATCTACAGCGACAGATGCCATCGAACTGAAAATGTCACTTACCCAGTGTACATCTGTTCGTGGCATCAGTCGCAGTAGATTCGCGTGTGCCCACCCGCCTCCCCGGGAGCCTGTAGCAGTTTGGAAGTTACCTTCAACTATTTATATATGTATCATCTCAACCTTAAATAAGTGCATACTTAGTCACTCCATTGCATGGGCACTATTACTACAATTCAACTCCTACCTCACCCTCTGCGGGGAAAAACAATCGAAGATGGAGTCGACGCCCATGCGCAATGGAGACAAAAGGAGGAGTCACTCGGTCCCGTGACTCGAAAGACTTCTTCGAAGAAAAACAACTTGTAACACTCCGGCCCAACACCAGATGGCGAGCTATTGCAAAACATGCGAATCTACTGCGACTGATGCCACGAACAGATGTACACTGGGTAAGTGACATTTTCATTATAGATATCTGGAAAAAAGTCAAGAAAGAAAATTCACAAATATATAAACTTAACAAAAAGAACTTGAATACACTACAAATGTCCGCCAAGGGCAAAGTAGCTCAGCGTTGATCTGTTCCTTGTTACTTCCTTGTTGTTCTTAACGACATAAGATGGTTATAGAATCTAGTCAAACATTCAGTCCATATGGAGATATTCACAACTTAAAAAGGAGTCCTGGGAAGTACAACCCCTCACTTTCTCCTTTGGCTAATCTAATGACCATATGTCGTTGGACCCCTCACAACAAAAAGTTCCAGTATATTTATTTCGGACCTCTTCATGACTAAGGAACGACAAGCGAACTCGAACTGCGCTGCATTTAGAAACCCTCGCATAGGTACCATAACTCTATAAAGCTTGAGCTGCTCGAGAATATCCGTTTAACACATACTACACCTGAAAACTAAGAGCTGTCAACCAATGACCTTACTTATGGAAACAGAGTGGAGAAAATACTAATCTCCTTCGTAAGCGGTGGCTGTGCCTATGCCCTAGTCATCCACGAGGAGAGTGCCATGGTCTGCTTCGTGATAAGTGTGAGGACCTAATAGTTGACATCTGATAGTTTTTAGGTTTACTCCGTGTTACACAGATACTATGAAACAGATCAAGCAATACCTGCTGTCTGAGGGTTTCTACGTCCAATGCAGCTTGAATTCTCTGTTTTCCTGCCATTGAATGGTGTATAAGAAAGGCTGTGTCGTCTGGTGCAGAATGATGGCAGTGAGTAACCTGCCTATTATCAGATGAACATAAACATGGTTATGCCCAAGTGCCCAAAATGGTATCCATGATGGCCTCATTACATGGCAATGGAGGCTCTGTAGGGGCCTGACCAGGCTGAAGTACCTCAGTCAAAACAATCTTCACCTCCATAGTAGGGAGATGTAGGTCTAAGACTTCTGCAGCCCTTTGCATAATGACTGCATAAAGACTGCAAATGAGATGCTTTCCTTAGCAGGACCAGACACAAGGCCAGTACCTGGACTAGTATTCTGGCCACTGCGAACGTCTGTACCGAAGGCAATGTTCAACCCGATGTGTGGTCAAGGGGCATAGACTGCACTGAGGGCAGTCCTGCCGGTGGAGTCCAACTGGAGACCCCCGTGGAACCTTGGGACCTGTAGTCACGCCAGAGGGAACTACTAAAGTGCCAAACATGTGCAGCTTGGCCCTTTTGAAGTTCTCTGCTTGATTCAACATCACTGCTGAACCTGGGAATTCTGAGTACACAGGATTAGACTCTGGATCAGATTAAATGGAGATTGCGAGCAAGACCAGGAGGCACGTTGACTCCCTCTAGCCATCTCTAGAGTCTGAGAGTGGCAGGAAGGGACTGATTCCCACTTTGAGGACTTGTGCTTTTTCTTGGATTTAACTGAAGAGATTAACTGCCACAATGATCTGTTGCAGAAACAACTTCAGGTAGGGCATCTTCATTTCGACCAGAACCGGTTGCCGCTTGGTGTCTTATGTTTAGCGACAAAGTTTGGTGTTGTAGTTTGGGATGACCTTCGGATTTATCTGGAATCAGCCATGCTCCAACCATAGGCACCAAAGACACAGTTTGTAAGGGTCTGTCACATATATCTGTGACAGTTCCCGCACGGCTTGAACCCTGTTGTCTGCAGGGGAATCATTTCCCATGCACACTCATAGCATTTTGTATTTAAAAATGGATATTGAAGATGAAGGAAAAGCTCTGGATCTGTGTTTGAAGGTGTTGAAAGAAAGAAACTGGCATCAGCACACATGACTGGCGTTTCTATGTGGCTCCTCTCATCACTTCAGATAGGGAATAACTTTTGTGTGGACCCGCATGACATCACCTACTGACGCGCAGGAGTACTGCCTTAAAGTTTCTGCATCCAGTCCGACACCTGGGGAATAGTCATGAGTTGAGGAATCTACCTTTAGAAGTATCCATCAGAAAAACTCAACTGGTCTGGGGATTAGTGGCCTACCAATATGACCTGCTCTGCCAACCCAAAAGAGATAGTCAAGAACCTGGGAATACAGAAAACGAAAAACTGTTGACGGATCAGGTAAATAAAACAGATTTCTTTTCATTACAAATTCCTAAGAAATATCTACCTTTTCTGATGGGAACGTGAAAATAATAGTAGTTTAAGCTTTGACTTGCTCAAAATTAGACTACTGCAGTAGTCTTCACTTAGGCATTACAAATAAGCTTCTCACCAACCTTCAACTTCTACAGGAGTCAGAATATCAATTGCGCTGCTTCGAACATGTCATTCCATAGGAAAACAGCTCCATTAGCTTCCAGTCAAGAAGCAAATCTTGTTTATACACTTTGCATAATACTTCAAACCCTTCTCAGGAAAAGTGAAATATAGCATCAAGACAAATTTTAGAGCTAATACCAACCCAGCAGCTGCATTCTACCTAACTGATTGATGTTACAATGCCTCAGTGAAGAAGTCACAATTTCGAGGAAGAAAAGTCTCCAGCCCAGCACTGGAATGCTCTCTCACTGTTGATTATAAAGATCTCCCCTCAATCTCAATTTTCTTATATGCTGAAAACTCATCTATTCTCCCTCCTAACGTGTCTTGTGATCTTGTTTTCTGTCAACACTCTTGTAATCAAAAGTGTTCCTCGGGGTAACAGCGCCATCTGCAAAACTGTTGATGATGTTAGTAATACCGCTCAATGAGAGGGCAATTGTGAATGGAGAAATAGGAGTTGGGGAAAGAACGAAACGTTGGAGCCCAAATGATAAATATGTGAATAGAGCATTAAGCAAAGAGCTAGTCCACGATGCTGAACAAGTGCAATGTCACAGGTGAAAACAAATACCCATTATATTTTACCCAGTTGCTACACTTTCCATTGAAAAGTGCATTTTTTGATTTGTCTATAACTTTGTCTCATGGACCGATTTGCATGAAATTGGGTAATCTACTAACTTGGTCAGCGAAGGACGTGCAGATCCATGTAGTGGCAAAAAGTTAAAAGGTATAAGGGGTGATTAAAGAAGTGTTTTCCTGTTTTAGCTCCCATAGGGTATTTTGTTTGCTCCTAAAGCAAAAACCACTGGAGGGATGTGTGCCAAACTTGATATGAAAGTAGACCTTGACTCAGTATGCTTTCATTGGTTTGTTGGTAATCAGTTCAGTAGGTTTTAAGATTTTAAAATGTAACGAGGTATCCATTGACCTTGAAGATTTAACACTTTTTGTATATTCCTGTTATTTTTAATCGTGAGTCAAAATTTGTCAAACCTGTCAATCAGATTTCCGCCACTTGCATTTAATGTAAATGAAAAATAAAATACCTGTACTGTGTGTAACTTGAAAACTGCAAACAGTGTCAAAGTTATTTTATTAAAGATTATTTTATTTTTTTCTTCTTAAGTTAAGGTTATTATTTGTTACTGTCACCTTTTTAATAGATCTGCATAAATTTGAACATACAAACTTAACATGCTAAGTGTGAGCTAAATGTCATGCATGCATTGTGCTCTATTTTCTAAGAATGTAATTGGCAATTACGTTTCGAGCTTGCAAGTAGTTACTATCTGTTATACATGTGCGAACACTAAGGCATAATACTCATGACTTCAGAAGATGAGTGGAATGTTGGCTTGTAAAATGATTTTGGCAAGCTGCTGTAACCCAATCTTGCTGTGGATATTAAATAATGTGAAGTATTACTGATGTTTCAGGTCATTAACTCAGGAAAGAGAGAGAATGGTTGACTATAGCTATCATCAAGCTTCCTACGCTCCAACACAAAGGGATGATTACAAGTGAGAGGCTTACAGTAGTTGTCTTATATCCATTCTTCTGAACCATGCCAATAATTGCCTTTATTGATATTTACTGATGTGTACACGTTCTCTCGCACCACTTCCTATCTTTGAGTCATTATTTTTCTTTTTCTAAAGTGGACCTGTGATTCTGGGTTCAATTCGCATTGATCAATATCTCCTACCGCTCCTGTGAAGTTGTTGCTCCTTCACTCTATGTGAGTTTCTTACAGCTGCAAGAAAGAGACAAACTGGGGACTATTCCCCAAAGGACTGCATCACTGTGGTCTTATCTCCAGTTCAGTCTCTGTATTTTATGGACACCTTTTCAAGTACTTTAGCATAACCTATAAAATCATTACAAACGTAGTTTCTGCAACATAGACTCTTCATTGAAAGTAATAGAGGTTTGGATGATCTCCTGCTGTCTGCAGAGCACTGTTTTGTAGATATTTTGTTCATCCATCAAAACGCAGTGTGTGAGGAATCCATCTGTCTATAAATAAATTACAGCACTCTACAGCAATCTATCAAGAGGAGATTTATTTCTGAAAAACCAATAGGAATAGTCTGATTAAAAGGTAATGCTCCATTTCTACATCTTAGATGTAAATAACAGGTTAAAATGTGAGAAAATGAGGAAAAAAGGTAACTTGATAGACTTAACATACAACTGAGTAAACTGAGTCCTGTGCCTTTAAGAACTCCTGGTAGTCCCTTTACTCATGATGCCTTGTTCTTGCTTCATATGCTCAGTTCTTTTTCCCTACTCCCGTGAAAAGGATATGAGGGTGCATCTGAAGTGTTTAAATCCCAGTTTTTGAAAAAATACTTATATTTTAAACAATATTCACCTTTTCTCAACATCTTTTATATCAGGCTGTCGAGTGATAGAATGTTTCTGGTCAATTTAAGGAATTTTTCCTCTCATTGTGCCTTCTATATGTGACAAATGCCTCTCCTGGGGCAGTTAAAAAACTGTCTCAGAATCTCATATGGTCTGTGTAGTGTTTCTACCTAAGTCTCATTGTGTCAATGACCGCAATAGTGTCAAGGACTGCAATATCTGCCAAAACATGTCCAAAGGCATTCTTAAGGATGGTGTCAGGCTTTGAGACATGCTTAAGAACATTAAAGCGGAAGAGGAGAGTTTGTGCCTAAAACAATGATCTGTGAAAAGGACCCCTTCAGAAGGAGATCTTCAGACAAAAGGTGAAGGGAACACCGTCAGTATGACCGCTTCTGATGCGATTCAAGATTGACAGCAAGTGATTCCATTGAGGGCATCATCCTCAACGTGTTCGTTGTCAATGGTGGGGTCCAAACCTTCACATCTTAGGAATCGACAAGCGAGCAATGCTGTTCACATCGGAAGACATTGCTGACGTTAAACAAAAAACAGACTGATATTGACACATCATGGCTGATCCTTATCACCTTCAAACCAATGAAGACTTGCTTTGTGATCAAAACATAAATGTTTTACGTCAGTATTACCTGGAACACCTTCCAGGCATTATCTATAATTGACATCACATGGCATCACAGTGGGTTCAGTATCAGAAAAGGCAGATGTGTTCGAAGGTCACTACCCCGAAGGTGTCGACCCTAAGAGGAGGAGGGCATGCATCAGGGAGACAGTGACAACTTTTCACCCCTCCCTGTCACCTGTTTCCCACTCTGGTATGGGTAGAGGTGTTTTTCCATATGAAGAAGTAATCCTCAATCATAAAGGGTGAGTGAGTATTAAGCATTGCATCTCAGGGATATGACCTTCACTTCAAAAAGATGTGTCCCCCACAACCTCTAAAATATTCCAAAAACACTAGCTAAGAATGTTAAGGGCGAAAACCTTTTTTGTGTCACCACGGATATTACTCTGTGTCTGATAACTGCCACGCGATTTTAACATGGCACCTTCTATTTAGGCATCATCAAGGCATTAATTTAAGGTTTCATCTTTTCCAAGAGAGGATTATCAAGAACTGTATTCTGCTGTCCAGCAACTGCCTCATCAGACAGCATAGCACCCTCTCTTTAGGCACTATCCAGACATTAATAAATGGTTTTAGGTTTCAGATAATCAAAAAACGAATTTTAAACCCCTCCTTTTAGGCATTATCATTATACACATTGCAGTAGATAAAAACACTGCTTCTTAAGGCCTTTTTAATGCATGTGTGTGTTTTTAACCAACCTTATTTGTGTTAGAAGATGGAAGGACATTGGACTACTATTCCTGTCATTCCCCATCATGCAGTGGACGTAACCATGTTTTCACACACACTGGGCGGGGCGCCTCCTGACATGGTAGGAGAGACACAAACACCGCACCTCTGTTACACCAGCATGGCAGGCTGAGTGGGGATCAGGCCTTCTAAATAGATAAAGAAGCAGCATTCTACCTAGGACAAAGTAAGTGCAGCATCTGACCCACTCTGGGGAACTCTTACTCCTGAAGCTATTGATTCCATATTTTAATCTCTGTCTCTTTCTCTTTATACTTAAAAACTATTTGAGATCTCCTTGACATTCTTCTACTGATGATGCAAAACTGTTTATTGTGTGTGACTACAGGGGCATGCTACCCCATCCTCCCATGTGCCTCTCTAGGATTCCCCAGTAGGTTAAGTCCCTTTGCATGAGCGAGTTCGCACTGACTTTTACAATGTGACACGTACCACAAGCATGTAATTCTGACAGCATTTTAGATATGGAGCAAAGAAGCACACAGGGTGTGACATGTAGTATTCACCGAATTTTAAATGCATGAATATTGCACGTTTGCATAACTGCATGCACAACAGTGGCATAAAAGTATTGATGCAGTGTGAGATGGTATATCTGATTATCACTGCTCTTCTTAAGATACCTTGTTTCTGACAAACAATTAGATTGTCGCGTGGGCTCTCATTATCCTAAATGAGACTACTGGATTTCTAGGCAGCAGGATCGATAACGGTGTGGGGGACTGAGTCTGACCCACGTGTAAGGAACTCTGTCACCCTAAATCCGGTTGTTGCTCCGGCTAACTAGCAGTGCCTCATTTCTCCCACGGGGAAGAAATGATTGGGCAGCCGAGCGCATGACATCTTTGGAACTTCTCAGGGAAGTCGTGGTCACTCAGATCCAAACCAACTCTCTCATTCACTATATGGTCTCATATACAAATGACAAAGACAGTATAAGTTTTATATAATGTTTTAATAAAACGACTGTATTTTAGATATTAAGGCGTGAGCCGCAATAACCAGAACAATACAACATAGTAGGATTGATATAGTAACCAGGAGAGTAAAACATAGAAATAAAGCTATCATAATTCCTAACCGTTTCTACTCTCCCTCTGCTTGTTCTATTTAGAGCACAGCATGTTAAGCTTTCAGCTTGCCTTTCTGTATCACTAGGGAGACGGACACACTCATACCTGAGCAAAGGCCTGTGATCTGGTTCAGCATCTGCAACGAGGCAGTCAGCGTCTAGTTGTGGTTCCCTGGTCGGAATCTCCCCCTCTGCATGTATTGGGACAAGGAAGTGATTTTATAACTAACATGTCATCGTGATCACAAAATGTTCCTGCGCAGGAATGCCAAGTCTAGACTCCTACCACGTCTATCGGCAATGTACCAGACTGTATCCTTGACTAAAGCACAGAGTGAATATGTTATGAAGAACTCCAGTGCTGAAGTAGGCAAAACAGTGTGATATGAATAAAAAACAACACCGTAGAACTGGCTATTCTGTAAAATAACAGTACGAAGCCTAATAGAAAGCATTTAGAGTAAAGTGCACAGAGGCTCTAAGCTGTTAGCAAATGAATAAAATATATTTAGGGCAAAGTGCACAGAGGCCTAAGGCCTGAAGCTAATGCGCAAAATATACGTAAAACTGACCACACTACACCCTCCCCTTGTCGGTAGCAAGTGGTTCTAACAACATAAAAAAAAACATGACCTAAATTTAAACCCAACATTTCGACAAGATGAGAAGACAGCAAAGTCATAAATTTAGGAAACATGTGACGAGAGAGCGAATTGCAATATAGTGTCAATTGAGTCGGGAGAGAGAGGAAAAAAAAAAAATCCAATTGTCAGACAGAAGCAATAGAACGTAGAAGCTCCTCCACTTCGAGATATGTCAATATCGGAAGATCCACGCCACAAAGTACCATGGAGCAGGTGTGTTCCAAAGCCCCAAAACCATTCAGGGCGGCACCCCGTGTAGTGCCAAGGAAAGAGACAAAACCATCTTCCTCCAGGAAGGGAATCTCATAATCCGCTTCACGAAGCAAACGCAACCGTAGTGCACAAGTCTGGGAATGAGCCCTAATCGGGAACATCAACAGATCAAGATCAACCACTGGAGAGCGCTGCAGTGAGAGACAGAAAGCCAGTGCATGTTCAAACGAGCACCAAAGGCATCGAAACACGGGTTGCACACAATCCAAAACCGGTCGGAACGACAAAGACCAGTCACACTCCAAATGAGCCAGGAGTGTTGCTCCAAAACACTGCATCATGCGTTCACGACACAGCTGCGCTGACGGGAGCAGCAAAACAGGATCTCGTTGCGGCGGGACAGCCATTGCGAAAAAATAGCAACAATAGCAAAACTCCAGCCAATAAAGCCAAAGTAATTGGGAAACCCCCAAAAATGCTTCCGAAAATAGAGTGTATAGCCGAAGGTATCAAACCGAATATGGAAGAGAAGGTGTGAACGAAACCAACACCAACGGCTTTGAAAAAATGAGCAATACCAGCAGTGCTGGATGCATTAAATATACGTCCCACAAGTTCACCGAAGTGACTCGGAAAGTTAGTATTCAAAAGGGACTGTATCTCCGCTGATGACCTTGCCACTTGAAGTGCGTAGGTCTCGCTAGCAGATGTAAGGGCCACATGCTTTTGAAACAATAAAGCTTTCAGCCGACTCAACTTGTCGAAATCAACCTTGGAAGTAGCAATATGAGGCCAGATGTCCGCTACCTCCCTAAATTCAGTAGGGGGAAACAACACATTCCCGCAGCACGTAACGGCCTTGTTGACAACGACGATGTAAACTATTCCGGCACGCATGCCACAGCAGCGTTCGCTGTTAAGAACAATGTAACTGCCGTTAGAAAGCACCTGGAAAGTGTTTTTAATTACCGGGACCGGAACTCCCTTCAGATAACAAGCTAAGTTAGCAATCGAAGCATTACACGCTCCGTGCAAGGACAGCTGTTTACAAACCATGGAATGGCTAACAGAAGTTTCGCAGTCGCTACCGCTAAGAAAAACTTCCCGCAAACCATTAACACATCTGTACTGAAAAGGAAGCTCCCACACCTCGTGTATGTAACTGTCACCCAATAGTTCATATCTTCCCACCGGAATGTGCTTCAAACAAGAAGTAAATTGCAGAGTGGAGATAGGCAAATTAATAACCCCATGAATCAACCACTCAGCTGACGGAATCTCAGCCACCGTAAAAGGCAGTTTCTCCAACTTTCCAATATTTAACATAACATACGTTGCTTCCTTCTTAGCCATCAATTGTTGTTGACGAGTTAAATTAAAGGAGATAAAGATCTCTCTGGCACGAATGTGCTGCCATGGAACGCGACCCGCCTTCAAGGTATGAAGAGTCCAACCCAGCTGCATGATAGATTGTGTCTGACTCTGCCCATGATATAAAGAAGACATGTCTGATTTTATAATGTCAATAGCAGAAGAGACAATGCTGTCAATCGTGTAAACACGGTCAGAAAGGGTATGCATGCCATTATCAACAACAGACAAAGTCTGCAGCAGATTTTCTCGATCAATCTGTCTTAACCTGGCTGCAGCCTCCTGCTGGGAAAGTTTCCAAAACTCATTATACACTTCGTATAAGAACCTTTTTCTCCAGGGCACCTTGGGACCTGACAAGAAATCTTGTAAATCAGTACCATTGGACAGTAACTTGAGGTGTGACTTAACTGCACCCAGCGTGGAGTACTTCAACCATTGTTGACAAAGTTTCCCCACACTGTATGTAGTTATTATATCTGCATGTTCTGGTGAAATGTAACGAGGGTCTGCCCTACTAGTCCTGAACCCCCCAGAAGAGGTAACAAAACGTTGATGACACTGATTAGTGTCTACAGGCCACAATAACCACCCGCCCGGATGTAACGATGAAGCGTTAAGCGTACCATTCTGGACCCAATGCGTAAATTCACTAAAAGTAGCATTCACATAGTGCTGCCAGTTATTTAATTTAGAAGGGACAGGTATGCTAGGCAAAGTCAATTCTCTAATCGACGCCAAGCCCAAACAACTAGTCTGTTGTACTGTGTCATTAAGGAAAATCATTTGCACAGGGATAATGCATGCTCGAAATAATGTATCTGTGCCTTGCATCTGCCAATTTTTCGTACCCCAAACACTTTTCAAGTCAACAGTCTTCAACCAGTATTCATATCCTTCGACCGAAAGTTTAGATACAAACGAATTAGAATACAGTAATTTAGTATCGGTCAACAACATCTGCTTATTAGAAAACAGTGTCACTTTAAAATAGTAAGACTTAGCGCTTCGCTGATCATGCCCAGAAAAATATGCAAATTTATCATTATACGTTTTCGAACTCCCTTGTGGAGGAGTCGAGCAATGTTCCCATTGTACATAATTAAAGATGGACTTAGGGCTACTCGCTTTGTGAATAAAGTGGTGTCCATAATAGGTGTAGCAAAACATATCACCATGATTATCTTTAAATTGGTAAGCATCTTCATCGTCATAGACAGTATAATATTGCAAATCTTTTAGCATAGCATCTACTGTCTTCACATCCCAATCATCAGAAACAATGCCTGGAATAACAATATCATTCATTGATAACTTAAGAACATACAGTATGTGAATCAATTCAGTGGGACCATATATTTCAAACATTACTTTATCCCACACAATTCCATCCGGAATTGGTATTGCAGAAATGTTCACATTGGATAAGTCTCTTCGAACCATATGAGAAGAAAATTGTGGTCTCAACACAGTCTCCACGTGCTCAATGTCTGATCGATCAGGAAGAAAATGACCATGTATTACCAGAAAAAAGGTAACCACAAATCCCAACCATAAAAAAATAGTCAGTACAGCCATAAAAAGCCACAAATAGTTCCAAGGAACAACAAAATATGTAAGTTTAAGCCAACTTAGTAGCTTACGTGGACCTCGGATTGAAGACAGCGAAGACGAAGAGCTGGATACAGCTGCATCCGCGTCGTTGAAGCAGCCAGAGGCAGTTTTCGCAAAAGGTGCAACAGTGAACAAGGAAGCTGATGGAGGTTCTCTCCTAGGTACGCTATAAATCACATGTTCAGAAACATCAGTAGAACGTACAGCAACTTGAGAAAAAGAATTGATATCAATCGTTGACTGTGGAACAATCGCAAGATCATCTTCCACCCTCCCCAAGCTCGGAGAGGAAACATGGTCGGTGCTAATCACCTGCAGCGGGACTTCTTCCCCAGTAGTGAGAGGGATGCCGGAACTACTGGGTGTCCCTCTTGGTCTGCTGTGCAGAATCGGCCACATGTTGTAACTTGACATTATCAATGGAAACAAAACGATTTCCTTTGGCCCCTTGCAGCGGCGGCAAAATCACAGTTCTCGTGCCGCTCACCCCCAACACCGGGACAGGTGCTCGATAAGAAGGACCAAATTCTTTCTTTACTGCGACCTTTTCACGCACTAGATCCCCAATCCTGGGTATCCAACCAGTAGGTGTTACTGGCTCATCCTTAATTCCAGAGGAGGCAGCACTTGCAGAAGAGTTATCTTCACGGAATTGTTGTAAATCCTGCAAAACAGTGACACAATCATTTATGTCAAAGGGCGTTTCCGCCGCCTCCATACCAGGACCATCTAGATCAGGAACATACATTCGTGTTCCGAACAAGCACTCATATGAAGTACGACCCCCCAGTGACCTTCTAGGCAAGTTATTAAGTGCTCTCTGTACTCCATATAGGTGGGCTAGCCAACTACGACCCGTACCTATAACACTGGCTGTTAAGGATTGCTTTAAATCATGATTTAAACGCTCCACGACAGAATTTCCCTCAGGATGAAATGGAGACGAGAATTGGAGTTGGACCCCCAACGAAGCCATGGTGTCCCTGAATGCCTTAGAGGCAAAAGCAGGGCCCTGGTCCGAATGAAAAGCCGCAACTGCAAATGTATCGACAAAGATACGCAAATCTTTAATAACAGTCCGAGCGTCAGCCGAGCGCTGTGGCCAGACCCACACAAATCTGGAGCACGAATCTACAGCAACCAATATGTATTTGTATGCACTATCTGGTGTCAGTGGACCACAATGGTCCAAGTACACACACTGTAATGGTCTATTTGATATCAGAAGAGGAGTCTGCTGCGGGCGTCTAGCCGACGATGCTTTAATTTGTTGACAGACGTCACAACAAAGGACATACTGCTTTGTCTCCTTATAGAGACCAGGCCACCAATAACGGGCCTGTAAAAGCGAAATCGTGGCAGCCACACCAGCATGCGCAGATGCCACCCCTTCATGCGCTGCAGAAATTAATCGAGGTCTCTCAATCTTATTCGGTAACTCACGTACACCAACGCCTGGAATATTAACAACAGCATTTAGTGCACCACTCAAGCAGTAACTATATTTAGAAGGGAATCCTTTAGGAAATGGCGTGCCATTAGCCGTAGCTTTTATGGCAGCCGAAATCTCTATGTCTGGTTTTGAACTCGAACGAGTTACCGCGGCTACAGTGGCGATAGCCACTGCCGACTTTGCAGCCTCATCAGCCAAAGTATTCCCAGCAACGTGTATTCCAACGCGCTGGTGTCCAAGTGTATGTACAACATGGACTTTAGGAAGCGTCTCTTTCAGACTCGCAACCTTACCCCACAACAATTTATGTTTAATGGTGTTGCCTTTAGAATCTCTGAACCCATTCATTTTCCAATAATGCAGATATTCATTGAAGGATTGCACACAGTAGTAGGAGTCACAGACTAGCAAGGTCAATATCGCCGGCTCTGCATGCTCCAACGCTAACAAAAGAGCTTTGAGCTCAGCCAGATGCGCCGTGCAATCTCCCAATGTTTTAGTATAAGTATGTCGGGGGCAGAAAACTCCCCCCTCCATAGTCCCGCTCACCACCGCACAAGCAGCAGAATACTGTTGTTTAGTCCCAACCGCCGGTTGCGCAGAGCCATCGGTATACATGACCACTTCATATTGGTCAATAGGTAATGTGCCAGCAGGAACCGGGTACTCTATTTCATATTGAAGAAATTCTTGAGTCTGCAGCTTAGGGTCAAATATGTAATCCACATCAGTGGCCGTCAAAGACGTAGCCCATTGTATCCACCGCGGGTGTAAAGCTTTCGAATTAGGAACACTCGCTTTTGTAACAGCCTTCAAGGCCGGAATTGGGGAAACGACAATAATGCGTTGGCCCTGGGCTAGCGGTCTTTCTTTGATCACAGCCATCTGTACTGCAGTGAGAATTTTCTCAGTCTGTGCAAAACGTTGTTCTGCAGCAGAATACAAGTGGGACTTGTATGCTATCGGGACTGTCTCCCCTTCATTAAAGGTGACATACGTAAATCCAACAGCCCCAGGAATCACCCTGATGACCAAATGAGTTTTATTGTCCCGCGTGTGTAAATGTTTAACTGCTAAGAGATCATTCTGCAGCTCTCGCAGTATGTGTGTATGCTCAATCGTCCAAAATCTACTTGAAAAATTTGGGCAAATCAGTTCATATAAGGGTTTTATACGTGTAGCATAATCAGGAATGTAAGTTCTGCCAAAATTCAGAAACCCCAACAAAGACTGGAGCTTCCGAACCGTATTAGGAGGCTGCAGTAAAGCACATTTCTCCAAAAAATGTAGCGCCAGGCTCTTGCCCTCACTCGATAACTCATATCCCAGGAAAATAACACTGAGGAAGGCAATCTTCGATTTCTTAAAATTAAACTTATAACCAATATCAGCAAAACCCACAACAATGCGCGATACGCGACTGAGATGTTGTAGAATCTCATCGTCCGTCAAATAAATGTCATCAACATATGATAACGCCTCAGGGTCCAACTCGTGCAGAAGTTCAGTCACACGAGCCGAGAACAGTCCTGGGCTATTCTTATACCCCTGAGGTAAACGACAAAACTTTTTCTGAGAGCCAAACGCACTGAAACCGGTATAGTCCCGACTTTCGGGTGCTATATTCTGGCAGAAAAATCCATTCGAGATATCCAAGGTTGTTTTGTATTTTTTACGCACTATATTATTCATAAGCGCAGCGCTATGTGAATTCTGTATAGCATATGTGCGTGTATGACTATTCAAATGTCTGTAATCCACCACTATCCTATAGGAATGGTCCGGTTTAGCAACCGGAAATAAGGGATTATTCATCGGCGAGACACAAGGCTCAATCACACCTTGGTACTCCAATTGTGTAAGAATTTTCCGAACCGATGCCCTTGCTTCAAATTTAATAGGATATTGCGGCTGTGGCTGAGGTTCTCCTTTAATGGGAATGACATGATAAGGTGATTGTTTATCCCACCCCACATTATTTCTATATAGGGCGGGGGCTTGTGCTAGAGCCCATGATTTACCATATGACTCCGCTAGTTCTCTCGGAACAAGTGGTGAAAAGGAAGGTGCAATAACCTCCTCCCCAACTGGACAGTCGCGAACAAAGTCAGGTGGCCAATCTTGTTCGGCCAACAGGACATCATATGATTTCACCATATGGTCCCAAAAGATGGCGTGTACAACGCGGTCAATGTCCCCTTCTAATCGTAGAGTCACAAGATATACTTGATCAGGATCAGAGACTCGCATATCCGCCGTCTCGACTTGTATGAAGTCATCAGTTGCTTTCGCCTCCAGATGCTCTAGAAGACTCCGGCGAACTATTGTGACCTCTGCCGCGCTGTCTAACAGCGCTAACGCCCATGTCTTGTTCGTCAAGAGAACTCTCTTCTTGAGCGGCATGTCTAACTGAGACTGCTGCCACTTTCTTCTTTTTAAACTGCTGTTTTTGTTGCAGCGGTTTCTCTTCTTGTTTAATAGAAACCTCCGCTGAGCGTTGTGAATCCTGTCTCGGTTTCACGTACTCCGTCCTCCGCTCTGACTGCCCACCTCTCTCACTTCTTTTCTCCGAGGAGTCCTGAAAGGAACGAGATTGGCGCGTATCAGTATATTGATATCTATCAGGCGTCTTCAAAGTATCCCTATTCCTGAGATTATACTTATTTTGTGGGGTCTCCGGTTGCGGAGACTGCCCACCATCTTTCTTAGGTGTTTGCTGTTTCTTATCCCAGCGCTTTTTCGCACCCTCAGGTTGCTGTTGCTTAGAATTATCCTTATTATTTTTACCCTGCAATTGTGGTTTCTGCGGTCGAGCCCCTAGGCTATCACGACCAATACTAGAATATGTTTCAGCTATTATTCTCGGAAGTTCCCGCTCCTGATTAATCTGCGGAACGTCCCGAAGACGCATTCGCACTGCTAGTGCTACAGCCTCCCCCTTGAGATTACTCAAAATAATAGAAGAAACCGCGTCAAAATTACCCATCAATTGCATGCCTAAATCCAAGGCAGGGGCAGCCCCATATTCATCCTGAATTTGTTTAAGCACCTCCGGCAAATTAGCCAAAGTCGGTGTACCGTGTGCTGTAGTATAGAGAGCGGCAAACACCGTGCCCCAAGTATTACAAAGATCCACCGTAGGAACCATCCCATACGGCAAACACATCGTCAAAATTCTATGCTTATCCTGAGGTCCCGTATGGGGAAATACTGCTTCCAGCGTATTAATTTTTTGCGCCAGCCAAAATGGAGCCTCCTCACGTTTAGCCGGTACCTTGCCCATTACAGAGTGTACAGTGGCCGGATTTATTCCCGGCACCACCGCATGTGGATGAGCTGGAGCAGCACGCGCTGCATTAGTATTTAATGTCTGCATCACAAACTGAACTAATCGTCTGTACGTTGCAGTTAATTCCACATATAAACGACGCACTTCAGCCACTGCCACATTTGCCACTCCAGGATATGGTGTATATGTAGCCAATAAAGGCCAGGTCGGACCATCATTACTCAACGGACCTAACCGTACTGGTGTTACTGAATGTGGGAGGGCGCCATCAAGCCAATTATGGTGTTCTTGATAAGATAAAGGTATTTCTAAGTATGCATAAGCCCTGTATTGTCCAGGGACATTCGCAACAGTATATTTGTGAAAAGTATTTGTACCCCCATCAGCTGCCGGAAATACGACCCAAGAATAAAAAAGTTCTGATCTATAGGCTGCATGGGCGTCCACCACAAAAGTGACCGGACCCCCGTGGACCGTCAGTCCATGTGCTATCAGATGACCCGTGAGCGGAAATCGCATATTAAGCGGTATATCTACCACAACTGGATTCGCCATTAGTATAACAATAATAGCTCTAGGACAGAGAAGGCACACCAATATCGGGGTATTTCCTTTCAAAGTTCAAGCTTGAACAACCAACCACTAAGTAATAGGATGTACCCAACCTGTGGTGGCGGAAACCCTCAGCCCCACGGACGTCTCCGCATACGGAACTGAGGAGTCAAAATATATACGAGACCGAGAGAGTCAGTCGGACCCAAACATTAGAGCCAGACCAAACGTTGGCGGTGCCATGTCGCGTGGGCTTATCCTAAATGAGACTACTGGATTTCTAGGCAGCAGGATCGATAACGGTGTGGGGGACTGAGTCTGACCCACGTGTAAGGAACTCTGTCACCCTAAATCCGGTTGTTGCTCCGGCTAACTAGCAGTGCCTCCTTTCTCCCACGGGGAAGAAATGATTGGGCAGCCGAGCGCATGACATCTTTGGAACTTCTCAGGGAAGTCGTGGTCACTCAGATCCAAACCAACTCTCTCATTCACTATATGGTCTCATATACAAATGACAAAGACAGTATAAGTTTTATATAATGTTTTAATAAAACGATTGTATTTTAGATATTAAGGCGTGAGCCGCAATAACCAGAACAATACAACATAGTAGGATTGATATAGTAACCAGGAGAGTAAAACATAGAAATAAAGCTATCATAATTCCTAACCGTTTCTACTCTCCCTCTGCTTGTTCTATTTAGAGCACAGCATGTTAAGCTTTCAGCTTGCCTTTCTGTATCACTAGGGAGACGGACACACTCATACCTGAGCAAAGGCCTGTGATCTGGTTCAGCATCTGCAACGAGGCAGTCAGCGTCTAGTTGTGGTTCCCTGGTCGGAATCTCCCCCTCTGCATGTATTGGGACAAGGAAGTGATTTTATAACTAACATGTCATCGTGATCACAAAATGTTCCTGCGCAGGAATGCCAAGTCTAGACTCCTACCACGTCTATCGGCAATGTACCAGACTGTATCCTTGACTAAAGCACAGAGTGAATATGTTATGAAGAACTCCAGTGCTGAAGTAGGCAAAACAGTGTGATATGAATAAAAAACAACACCGTAGAACTGGCTATTCTGTAAAATAACAGTACGAAGCCTAATAGAAAGCATTTAGAGTAAAGTGCACAGAGGCTCTAAGCTGTTAGCAAATGAATAAAATATATTTAGGGCAAAGTGCACAGAGGCCTAAGGGCCTGAAGCTAATGCGCAAAATATACGTAAAACTGACCACACTACAAGATTTTATATATGTGGTCTTTACCATAGGAATTAAGACCTAATATGGCTTCACAAAGGTCAGTAATATATCACCTTATTTGCAAGGTAGTGCTGCATGCTTCTGAGTGATTGTATAGCTGGGGCAGTGTCTGTGTTACATCCTGATGAAAAGCCCTGGACCCAGGTGGCCTTAGTGACTGAGGCATATCGAAGAGTTGTTAGGGCTAGAGGACCATAATAGCCTTACTCCCTATTGAGATTTCTCTGAAACATAGCCAAACAACCATTAATAAAGGAAAAGTGAGGTTGGTTTAAGGTACCCTGGCAATAATAACTTCCTAAGTGCTCCGTGAAATATGGTTGAGCCCATCATGGTTTTCAGGGACCTGGATGGCACCCATTGATGAAGCATGCCATTACTAGAATGAGTGAGGATCTAACAAAAGAAAAGGAATCCTTTTCTTTGCCTTTCATCTGATGCTGACAGGGTATTTTCTTCAAGAAAAGTCTCTGATTTAGGCAGGGGATACACATTTGTCTTCTAGGGATTACCACCTGCATGCATACATAAAAAACCTGCTACCAGACATCGTTATGCAAGTAAATGGAAACAATTTTACACATGGTAGCAAAATAATGGTTATATTCCCATTATATGCCAAGAAGAGGTTCTACTGCTACAATATTTACTAAATTTGTCCTAATCGAAACTACAGTTGTCTTCGATAAAGGTTCATCTATCTCCCATTGCAGCCTATAGTAAATCACCTTTACAAGCTTCTTTCTCCAAACTGCCCTAATTAAGGGTTTCTAGAAGGCCTAAAAAAAGTATTCCCTCCTGTCAAATGACCTCATCCATGGGATCTTAATTTGGTTTTAGCAAGATAAGTGGACCCTCACTAAGAACCCATCCATAAAGCTACATTACACCATCTTTCTTGGAAACCAACCTTCTCCAGTATTAGGGTATCTTTCATAGATTCACATGCTTGAATCATTCCCCGTCGTCGAAGTGGGAGTCCCACTGTACATAGAAAGCAATAAATAGAGAAAAACCTTTCTTTTTTTTTTTTTTTTTTTTTTTTCATTGAAGTCAATAGGAAAAAACATATTCAATTGTAGAACTATCAGCCTCTTTAGAAAGAGCCCAAACTTCAGCCAATCAGGCGCGACCACCCTCTTAGAACCCTCAGCACAGAGGCTCATTCTGTCAGATTTTCTACCGCACGTCGTGTGTAAGGGAGTCTCCCTGAGCTCTGCTCAGTTTTCCATCTCTTCAAGAGAAATCTTTAGAGAATTTCAATTCAGTTTTTCTTCAAGACTTTTTTCCATCATGTCTACAAGAAAGGGCCTTTTTAGACCTTGTGGGACCTGTGGCAAATTGAGACTTCACTGTGAGGACCCTCACAAGGAATGTATCCATTGCTTACATCCAGAGCATAAGGTCAAGGACTGTAAGATCTGCAGGACCTTTCCTAATAAGACTCTGAGGGACAGAGAAGCCAGGCTCCTACTTTGGCTCCAGAAAAAGAAGGCAAGAGAAGCTCTTTCTGAAGAAGACAGTGACACTGCAGTGACCTCAAAGAAAAGAAAGAGGTCTGTGGAGAGCCTATCCCCTGCAAGCACTAAGTCAGCCAAGAAGCTGCATGCTTTTAAGGACACCGGGGATCTACCTTCAACATCTAAGGTAGCAAGTGGCAGGGTTCACTCAGAACCATCAACATCTGCTTCTTCTTCAAAGAAGCTTAAAAAGCCTTCCAGTTCTCTGCCTCCGTCGACGTCCCAAAAATCGACACCGTCGACGAGCGCTCCGTCGACGACAGCTCTACCGGTGACGACGACTACGATGACGGCTACGTTTACAGCCCCTCCGTCTCCGATGATGGTGACTTCATCTCCGCTGTCGTCTACGACGATAACATCGGTGAGCCTTAAGTATGGTCCGTCGTCGTCGCACACCTTAAAGATCATTAAGAAGCCGTCGACGGGTAAGAAGTTAAAATCTTTACCATCGACACATTCATCGACGAAGAGGTTCAGGAGGTCGCCGTCGCTTTCGCCGACGAAGATTCCGTCAACGCACCGGATCGTGAAAACTCCGTCGTTGTCAACCCCGTCGACGGGTGACGCAGTGACATTGGCTTCGTCGACGGCTACTTCGTCGACGATGATACCACCAACTACACCGACGGTCCCGTCGACTCCTGCTCCGTCGACGCCTGCTCTGTCGACGCCTGCTCTGTCGACGCCTGCTCTGTCGACGCCTGCTCCGTCGACGCCCGCTCCGTCGACGCCCGCTCCGTCGACGACAGCTCCGTCGACAGGTCATTTTCCTGGAACATCACCTTACCTTCCGCAAAGGATTTTGCCTGTACAAGTAAGGTCCTCTATATTACAACCATCGCATACATCGCCCAGCAAGGTTACACCCGTCCCTCCGCAGCATCTTTTTGCGGATGATGATGATGATGGCGATGGATACTCGGATGACGGATTTTTCCCGGTAGCGCGTAGTCCGTCCGAACTAGGTATAAAATGCCAAGAAGAGGATGAAGAGGAGGATCTTCAGCAATTTTCCCACCAACAGGATCAGGGGCATTTCGAACATTAAGAAGAGACAGTACAAATGCCGGTATCATTAATTAACAACCTTCAGCAAATGATGCAGGACTATTATGCGAGGTTTCCACCGCCTGGTTCTTCCACACCGGTGCAACCTCAGCAGACACCAGTGTCCACTCCGGCTAGACCTTCCACATTTCCAGACCCTATCACAGTACCTCCTTCTGTTCAGAGCATTGGCTCACCGTCATCCGAAGAGGAACGGGAAGAAGGGGAGATACAAGATTCAGACTCTTTAATACCGGAATGGGATGAGTACCAGATTCAGACTCCATCTCCATCTACACCACCGCCAATAGACTCTCCTCCACAGGACATTGGAGGTTTCCATTCTGTCATGGAGAGAGCTGCCAAGAGATTCCAGCTACCGATTACGTCTAAACAATCAGATTGTTTTCTTTATGACTTTAAAGAGGACACAAGAAAATCAGTGAGGGCCATTCCCATTGTCGACTTCATCTGGGAAGAAGGCTTAAAGGTCATGCAGACTCCGTCCTCCATTCCTGCAGTCTTGCCCAGGCTAGAAAAGAAATATAAGGCACCTGACAACTCCCCAGCATGTCTAATCAGCCACCCTAAACCGGATTCGGTTATCTCCCAAGCAGCACAGAGAAGATCCAGGAATCCGTCAGCTTCTCTGACCGCACCTCCAGACAAGGAAGGACGGCGTCTGGACTCCATAGGTAAAAAAATTTCAACCATGGCTGCCACCACTGTTAGAGCCGCCAACTCTCTAGCAATACTGGGGAGATACGATCGTCAGATGTGGTCTGACATGTCACAATTCATTGACATGATACCTGAATCCAGTAGAGCAGAAGCACGCAGAATTCTTCAAGAAGGAGAAAAGATTTCGGCCGAAATCATAGACTCTGCCATTGATGTCTCTTCCACAGGTTTTAGACAATTGGCCGGTGCTGCGGTTCTCAGATGCCAAGGGTGGCTAAAGGCTACCTCTTTTAGACCAGAAGTTCAGTTGAAAGTTCTAGACATGCCATATGATGGAGAACTTTTATTTGGAAAACATGTCGACGATGCATTGCAGTCGATCAAGTCAGACACTGAAACAGCCAGGTCACTTGCGGCGCTTCAGTACAAGAGGCAACCCTTTCGAGGAGCGAGAGGGAGAGGTACTTTTTCTCACAGAGGAGGCTTTCAACAATATAGACCGTACTCCTCTTACCAAGGCTAATATCGCTCAATGTATGGCCAGCAACAACAGCATTCCTTTCGCCAGCAAACATCAGCTCGCTTCAGACAGCAAACAAGAGGAAAATCTGCTTTCAGACCCAAGGATACGACTAGAAAGCAGTGACCCTCATCAAATGCCTGCACCCAGCCCCTGCACCAACACTCGTATAGGGGGCACAATTTCCGGGTTTCTGCATCAATGGTCCAGAATAACAACAGACAGATGGGTTTTGGATATTATCAAGCGGGGCATACACTAGAATTCAACCAGTCTCCTCCTCAAGTACCACCAGGAGGCCCCCCGCCAGCCCACCTCAACGAGCTTATGGAACAGATTGCTATCTTAATGAGCAAGGGAGCAATAGAGATCGTACCAAGAAATCAGAGGGGAATAGGTTTTTACTCCCGTTTTTTCCTTATCCGGAAGAAGAACGGAGATTGGAGACCTATTCTCGATCTTCGATCGCTCAACAAATACCTCAAGAAGCAATCTTTTCGCATGATCTCTCTTCAAGACGTTCCGAGCCTCCTCAATCGAGGGGATTTTATGACCTCGCTAGATCTTCAAGACGCATATTTTCACATTCCAATTCACCCCAATCATCGGAAATTCTTGCGGTTCAGGGTCGCAGGCATTCACTACCAGTTCAGAGTACTTCCGTTTGGCCTCAAGTCGGCTCCAAGAGTGTTCACCAAGGTTTTGGCGCCAGTGGCAGCCCACCTCAGACAATTAGGGGTACAGGTCTTCCCTTACCTGGACGACTGGCTAATAAAAGCACGTACAGCGTCGAAGGCTGCCAGAGATACGGAAACATGTCTCTCCCTTTTCGGAGCTTTGGGTTTGTCGGTCAACTACCCCAAGTCTCACACAGAGCCCACTCAGAACATCACGTTTCTAGGAGCCATCTTGGACACTTTACAAGCAAAAGCCTTTCCTTCACAGGACAGAAGACAGAGACTTCGAAACTTAGCAGCTCGGCTCAGCAAAAGAAGGTTCGTTTCAGTACGGACTTACAAGTCTTTTCTAGGGATACTATCGTCATGCATTCCATTGATAAGGAACTATCGCCTCCACATGAGGACTCTTCAACAACAACTAGACAACCAGTGGAAACAGACAGAAGGCTCTTTCGACGAGCTAGTACAAATCACCCCTGCAGCGAAACAGGCTTTCACGTGGTGGAAAGAAACTCCCCTAGTCTCAGACGGGCTGTCATTTCTGAAGGACAGGACCATACACATAGTAACAACGGACGCATCCCTGGAGGGATGGGGTGCTCATTTACAGGATCTTTCCGTGAGGGGAAAATGGTCTATGCAAGACTCAACTCTCCACATAAACGTATTAGAGCTCAGAGCGGTGTTTTTGGCACTCAAGTCCTTCCTCATGAACATCAAAGACTCTTCAGTGTTGATAAGGACAGACAACACCACGGTCATGCACTATATCAACAAACAAGGAGGCACAAGATCTCGAGCATTATCCCTGGAGGCACAGGAGCTGTGGCATTGGGTAACTCAGCATGGAATCACCATCCGAGCAGAACATCTCCCAGGGATCACCAACATCTGGGCAGATGCCTTGAGCAGGAATCGAACCAGCTGCCACGAGTGGGAAATCAATCAGTCGGTTCTCGACAATCTCTTTCACCTTTGGGGCAAGCCCACCATAGATCTATTTGCGACCAAGGACAACAAGAAATGCCGACACTTCACAAGCTGCCATCCGCAGAGGGGTTCGAGAGGGAATGCGTTTTTGATCAGATGGTCAGGGATTTATGCATATGCTTTTCCCCCGCTTCCACACATCCCGAGACTTCTGCTAAAGATGAAGAGGGAACGATGCAGGATTTTTCTAATCGCTCCGAGATGGCCACGCCAGTTCTGGTTCACAGAACTTCTATTGCTATCGGAACAACCTCACATTCGGCTGAAGGCAATTCCGGATCTGCTAACAATGAGCCAGGGTCAGGTTCGTCATCCCAACCCGACATCTCTTCGTTTATCAGCCTGGCTCCTGAATTCTATGAATTTGATGGTTTGAATATTTCTCAGGAGTGCAGAGAGATACTTGCCTGTGCCAGAGCCCAGTCTACAAATCGCACATACAAATTCAAGTGGAAGAGGTTTTGTTTGTGGTGCGCTGCTTCCAGCATCCATCCTCTGTCATCATCCCCTGAACAGATTTTGCCATATTTACTACATTTGGCCAAATCCGGTCTTTCGCATTCATCGATTAAAGTGCATTTGGCTGCCATATCTCGTTACAGACGGACCCCTCAGTCACCTTCACTATGGTCTGCCAGAATAATCAAACAATTTCTTAAAGGTTTGTTCAGAAAATATCCACCAATTCACCGTCCTGCACCACAATGGCATCTGAACATTGTGCTCTCCCAATTAATGAAACATCCGTTCGAGCCTATTCATAGAGTGGATTTGAAGTTCGTTTCTTTTAAAACGGCCCTTCTTTTAGCCTTGACATCGGCAAGAAGAGTCAGTGATATCCAGGCATTTACAATTTCTCTGCCTTTCCTTCAATTCAAGCCGGAGGTGGTCATTTTAAGAACAAATCCAAGGTTTATACCTAAAGTTCCATCATCTTTTCACTTAAACGAACCAGTAGTTCTGCTAACATTTTTTCCAAATCCTCAAACGGCAGCTGAACGAGCTCTGCATTCGTTAGACATTAAGCGCTGTTTAAAGTTCTATATAGATAGAACAACTGCTTTCCGTAAATCTGAACAGTTGTTTATCAGCTTTGGAAAGGTCAATCGTGGTAGCGCAGTTACCAAACAAACTATAGCGCGTTGGATTTCTGCTGCCATTCAGTTGACCCACCAGTTGGCGGGAAAGCCATTATCATCTAAGGTCCGGGCGCACTCCACTAGAGCAGTTTCCACTTCCACGGCTCTGTTCGCTGGAATTCCTTTGGACCAAATCTGCAAGGCAGCGACATGGACACGTCCTCATACTTTCACCCAGCATTACTGCCTGGAAGCTACGGACAAGGTGGATGCTGCGGTAGGACAAGCGGTTTTGCGCAATTTGTTCACATAAGGTGAGCCTATAAGCCTTACCCTCCGTCCTCTGTGTCTCATTTCATATGTAATTTAGAGTATATCCTTCTTATATGCAGTTAGAGGTACTCATATTTTTCTTTGCTACATGGAATATATATATGTATATGTATAAATGTTTATATATAGATTTGTATATAATGGATGAATACTACATGTACTTAGGAATGGTTAGCTCTTAATTTGCAGATTTAATCGCTTATATACATTCAGTCAACATGCAATATATTTATGCATTCTGTTGGTACTACAAGAAAATAATAATTTATCCATTTACTGCTGACTATTCTGATTCAAGCATGTGAATCTATGAAAGATACCCTAATACTGGAGAAGAAAATAAGTTACTTACCTGTAACTGTAGTTCTCCAGTATTGGTATCTTTCATAGATTCACATGCGACCCACCCTCCTCCCCAGAGAGGCTCACCTTCTGGAATTTTTTCCTGTGTACACTAGTGCGGAGAAATCTGACAGACTGAGCCTCTGTGCTGAGGGTTCTAAGAGGGTGGTCGTGCCTGATTGGCTGAAGTTTGGGCTCTTTCTAAAGAGGCTGATAGTTCTACAATTGAATATGTTTTTTCCTATTGACTTCAATGAAAAAAAAAAAAAAAAGGTTTTTCTCTATTTATTGCTTTCTATGTACCGTGGGACTCCCACTTCGACGACGGGGAATAATTCAAGCATGTGAATCTATGAAAGATACCAATACTGGAGAACTACAGTTACAGGTAAGTAACTTATTTTCTTTTTAATCACTATTATGTCTGCTAGGTGAGTTAGTAAAATACAAGCCACTTTAATTTCAGCTATAGAACCCTATACTATTTTCTACTCTTCTAGAGTAGTTTTTAGAACAAGTCCTGCTTTCCTACCTAAGATACTTCCAGATTTTCATATTAGTCATTCTATGACTTTACCCCCTTTTTCCTTGAACCATTTCACTCTTGCTAAGCAATCACTCCACTCCTTGGATATCAAAAGGATCTATAATTTTATCTCCGTAAAATAAAGGAGATAGGCAAGTAATCAGCTGTTTAACTAAGGTAACATTAGAGAGGGAGAGTCTTTGGTGCTCATTTTGAACACGGTGGGATTTCCCGCCGTGTTCAGGCTGGCGGTCTTTTCATCGACCGCCAGCCCCCTTGAAAACTCGCCGGCCGTATAATGTTTTCCCCGCCAGGCCGGCGGGTGGATACAGTGTGTCCGCCTGGCGGGGAACAAGGCCGTAACATTAAGGGCGGCTCCATTAGGAGCCGCCGCCAATGTTGGTGTGCGGCGGGTGCAGCAGCACCCATCAGGCATGTCACTGCCTGTAAATTGGGCAGTGACATGCGCGACGGGGGCCCCTGCACTGCCCATGAGGATCCTACTGTACACCTACTGTTAGCACCTTTACCACCTACCACTATGGATGAATGACCATTTCCTTACAAATCCTAGGAGCTGAGTAGTAAAAACATCTTTATAAGACGGTGACTTTTTGGAGAAGAATGAAAGTGCTTATCGTTAAGTGGCTAGCCCTTTAACAACACATGCATGTCCTATCTTCCTTATAGCTGTGTGTTGTAATAGATGTTGTTACCTCCTTATTTTTAACGTTAGAATTACTCAACACTATCTCACACGCTTTGGATATTTTTTTTTATGTGGCCTCTGTTCTTCAGGAAGTGCTGAGAGTAAGTCTATACACAGAGGAGACCTTAACAAATTTGTACCCACTGCTTTAGAAATGGACAGTAGTATGACCAATATTAAATATTAAATTCCCATGGGCAAAATGTGTGTGTTCTTTCTTTGGTGCTGAGAGCGTTCTGGATGTTGATACCACTGATGAGACCAAGCTGGTTTTGGACCTTTTTTGAGAGTTTGGCGGACAGGATCCTCTATCACAAGTGCGGCATATTTCCCGGCCTCTATATTACTACTGCATTACAGCCATTGCCACTTGGAATGCAGTGGATGGGATATCCGCCACGCTTCGACAGATTATTTTCTGTCAAACTCCGTATGAAGGCTTTAGTTCTTTGGAGTACTTTAAAATAAATCTTAGCTAAATAATTCCCTAATGCAAATGTCAGTTCAGTTTTGCACCTAAAGTCTACAATTTAGTACTGTTTAGGAATTGTATCTGGTTAACTCTTGCAGACAAAAAGATCATTTATAAATGCTCTTGGCCTATGCCATTAACCTGATACCGTCCTTTTTGTTCAAGAAGTTAAGTACACTACAAATAGACCTACATGTGATAGAGCAGTATCAGAACACTGGAAGGATTGGTAATGTGTCCACTGTTAAGCCATTGTGGCAGACTAAAGATCCAGAATGTGGAGCTTGAACTAATTTCTAAGCTTTACCTCACTCATAAAGCAGTAGTTTTTGCCATAACCTCTCTACAAGATGTGTTGGAAGTGAATATGCTTCATGGTGTCACTCTTAAGAAATATTAAAACATTTCAATTTTGGCATAGCTCTCCGTTGCTATTGAACTATATGGCCTTTAAAAGACTGTGTGCACCTTTGCTTAATCCTTTGTCAGAATTATTTATTTAGTGTATATATAATAGCTATATGTAGGATTGTTCTATTTTGTGGTGAAAAACAGTAACTACCCCTCTCTATGAAGGTGTTGTGGTCTGGAAATCACATACTTCACATTCAGGAAGCACCAGGGGTGCTTGTTTCAACCCTGAGACGATTGTTACTTCACTACCCTTGTAATTTCTTTGCTCAGTGCTGCATCTGGAGAGCATTCTTGTGATAGGCTAGCTCTTCACGTAGTATGAATAAGTGAGGAAAGGCATAAATAGTAATTGAACAGTATTTAAATAGGTAATCAGTTGCTTCCTTTTTTTTCTGCCACATAATGTTTGTACTTGGCTTTTATTAATCTTTTGGGATAGGATAATGTGAGGATTTGGAGTAAAGCCATGTATAAGGTTGGTGCCTAAATTAATATATTACCCCCTGAAAGACATGTTTCTCGACCTGCTCTATGTAGACTGTTTAGCCTTCAGCGGTTCTGTAAGTGGGAGTTACTAATTTTCTGTTACATTTGTAATGTTGATTTTACATTTCACTGCATTAACTGGTAGTTATTACAGTAAAGGCCTATTGATATCACTCATTTTGAATACTTCCATGCACCAGACTGGATGAGGAAAAGCTTTTACAGCTCCTATGTGCTGGACAAGTGACAAAATCAGCATCCATTGTGAATCCATCCCACTCGGATTTTGTGACAGGAAGCTGTATGTAGCTGTCCCTTTTGTGCCCTTATGTGAGTTCATTTTTTTCCCCTTTTTCCTTCAATGTGGATTCAGAGCTCTGGGCAAAAGCTCTGTGTAGGTCAAGATCTCAGTCTCCGTGGAGGCTTCGGTCTGCAGTAGTGGATGACAAGCAACAATCTGACTTCCTCCGCCACCTGCTATGGTGGTGACCAGTGCATCATCCCTCAGCTGGGATACCCATCTGGACAAAGTGGAGATTTGGGGTCACCGGTCCCCATTGCGGCAACACTGCCACATAAATCCATAAGAGCTGCATGCTAGCCAGCTGGCCCTAAAAGTGTTCCTTCCATTGGTCAAGTGCAAATTATTTCAGATGCAGACAAAATTGCAGCCATGTGTTACTGCAACAAGTAGGGCAATATGAGTTTGCACTTGCTCTGTGAGAAATGATTTGGACCAGCTCAGAAGGGGCCATCTTACCAAAGGCAAATGGAGTCTCCGTCCAGTGGTAACCTGGGCGTCTTCATCCAATGGGGCACATCCCTGATGGACGTTTTCGCCACTGCCAAAATTGCTCTGTGTACAGTTATTGCACTCAACACTCTCCTCAACAATAGTCTTTTGAAGTGGCTTTTCCGCCCTTTCCTGTGATTACATTTGTTCGGACGAAGGTGAACGCCGAACATTCTAGTGTGCCGAAGGGTCTGGTACTCCAGATCTCTGGTCCTGAGCATATTCCCTCCTCTTCTGATTCCTCTGTCCTCATAACAGGGCGTGGTGTTCCACCCAAACCGCTACAATATGCACTTTCATGCCTATAAACTGAGCAGGGCTAAGGTGGTGGATAGCGTTCTGGTTGTGCATCATCTTTCCAAAGTGGGTTGCTTCATATCCTGGTGTACAGAGAAGTGTGTTGACACTTTTGAAGGCAACATTGTCTTATTCACTGATGTCTGTTATGTGTTTGTTACAGCAAGGTTTTGCTCTGGGCATGTCTGAAGGTTCCTGTATGCCCTATTGGCTTTATGTGTTTAGCTGATCAGCCCTTGTTTTTAAAATCACCTGTTCGGATGCTTTTCTGAAAAGCTCGTCACAATTTTCCCTCCACTCCTTTTATGTTGCAGTGGAACTTTAAATTGGTCTTGAGCTTCCTGATGTGTAGGCTCTGTATTTTGAAAACTCTTTTTTTTTTTGCAGTCACTTAATGTAGCCACATCAGCGACCATCAGATTGTGATAGTTCACCTGCCATATATAACCTTTTTCCCAGGCAAGTTGGTTCTTAGGACGCATGATTCCTTACTTTTAACAGTGGTGTTGCCTTTTTATTTAGAGGCAGCCTATTACTGTTTCCACATTTTTATCTCCTCCTCATCCATATAAGGAGGAGGACATTTTGACCCTCAGCAAGCCCTTATTTACTATATAGGAAGGACTAAGGACCACTGTCTTTAGAATCATTTGTTTGGGTAAGCCAGAGCAAAGAAGAGCAAGGCAGATCCAAACTAATTTTATCCCTCTAGGTTGCCTTATGCCCTAGCCAGTACGTATCCATGGGAGGGCCCCTTCTACCACAGTGAAGACTACATCTGTGTCTCTCTCTATAGAGTTGTTTCTGTTTTTGACATCCATCAAGTCACTGTGTTTTTCTGTCCACATTTTCACTAGCTGCTACTGCATTGATTCTTTTGTCTGCAAGGGTGGTCATTTAACCCAGCCATTCCTTGCAGGACTCCTTGGTGTAGTCCACTCTTCAGACAAACCACTTACTGTGCTGCCCTGCTATCTTTAATGAGCACTTAGTGCTGACTTAAAATTCAGCATCAAATGTGTGCACTTTTCAATGAAAGTAATTTATTATAATTTATACAAAAATATTTCTTAACTACTATTTCAAAGACTGGCTTTCCAGTTCATGTAATCAGCACAAAGTTAGTGACCAAAAGTAAAACATAAACAATAGCAAAAACCAAAGTGAACGATTCCCCAACTTTATATTTATATGTGTATGTGTGTGTATTTATTTATATATATATATATATATATATATATGTGTGTGTGTATATAGGTTACTCACAAATAGTTTTAGATGTACTTACCTCTGCTTTCTGTTTATGTTGGTATTCAGTTATTGTAGTCACCATTAGTTATTTGAGTTTTACACTTGTGTCAATAGCTATGGGGCCACAAACTGATTGGTCACCCACATAAACATGGTGCCTAGAATAAGCATAAAAGCATAGCATGCAAACATTGCTCAACTCCTCATATAAAAATAGCTTCAGAAAAATATCAAGAATGGAGTAATGAGGAAGGAAAACCAGTGGAGCCTCGGAGAGGTAAAAAATGTGTTGATGGGATGAAGCGCTTAAAATTAATAATTAACTCAGAGCAGACATGCTTCAACTGAAATGTCTTCTACTCTGATGTCTGAAAGTGTTTGGAGAAACTATAAGGCTTAAGGGCTGTACTTACAAAAAGTCACAACTCACCAGAGATGCCACAGATCACACATTTCTCCTATATCAGTAAGCAGGTCTGAATTTTTTAAATAAAATTGATATATATTTATAGCTGTGATTTGCACATATTACAAACCAGAGCTGGTCTTCAAGTTTGAACACCACATGTAGGATCGTAGTAACTCTGAGGGTCAAAGATTACTGATACCGTTAACCTAATTGAGTCTTTTACTCACCAATTAAAATGCATATCTTTCTGAAAAATGAGTATTTGTTTTAATTGGGCAACATAATTGAACACAAAGTAATTGAAACATGGTTCGATAACAGTGCTTCATAAATTCACAAATTAATATCAATATTATTACAGGCCCCCCAGGGAGTTGCAAGAAAGAGACGCATCAACAGATTATAATGATGAGTTCCATAGGCGGTCTATTAGAAGACCAATCTCAGCAGCTACAAAAACAAAGTAGTATTACACAATTATCACTAGCAGTAATATAAGAGTACTTTATAGGGTTAACATTTGCTGGAGAGTTTTCCCTATGATTCATTACATATGTTTAAAATGCATGCAAGTATTATGTTTTCCATTTGTGTTTATGTAAAGGTATTATGTTTTTTTATGTCTTAAGTTGTGTGATTTTAACTTACCCATGCACAGACAGATATTATGGGAGTGTATAATGGAAGCACTTTCTCTGCTCTACTGACATATTTCTGTCATGAAAGGATGCCAGAGGAATGGTTTATATATGTATGTGAGTGAGACAAAGGGCTCCACACATGCCCCTCTTCCTCCTCCCACCCCCTCGCTGTTTGTATGTTTTTAGCCTAAGAAAATTTTTAGACATGATCTGGCTCCTTTCTGGGATACAGATTCACACATTTGCTCCTTGACGAGGAGCATGGGCACTAATTGGATTTTTACTTACTCAAAAAATCCAAAAGCACCTTTCTCATTGCAGTGTTGTAGATGCACACATCTACGGTCGAGACAACACCTGTCTCCTTGCTGGGGCCCAGAAACACGTCTGGCCGTCGGTCATCTGCCACCTAGGGAAACCTACCAGTCCCAGACATTTCTAAACACTATACACCAGAAATAGTCCCTGGTGGTTTGACTTCCAAAGCTACCACCACTTTTCTGACTTGGGGTGGCCGCCACAGATAGACATTGGTTAACAATAATAAGAATTTCCTCACATTTCTGTGACAGAAAGTTCAGGAATTTATAGGGAACAATAAAACTCCTACCACCATTCGTCCAACACTTTTACTAATAAAAAACGTATCTTACATTTGTTGATGGGCATATTGTAACCAATGTGATCAGGCCAAATATTTGATATTGTGAAGTCAATATTGTGTCAATGTGGACTACACATGGTCACAATTTATGCCACTTACTGTCCCATGCAACAGGTCCATCCACACACGTGGCTTACCATTTTTTTTTGGGAGAAATGTGGGAACTTTGGATGGTAGGACTTTTTCCTTTGGTTTAAATTTCTGGATCTTTCTAAAAGAGAAAAAGGAAAAATTGTGTTTTTTTTTTGTTGTTTTTTTTAACCTGTACTTCGACATTTGCCTGGGATTCTGGGAAATAAATGTGAGTGAGGGAAACCTTAAGTTGTGTGGATGGTAAAACACAGGGTTTAGGTATGTTTCTGTACAACCCAGAGGTGATAGTTGTGGATAAAAGACAGATCCTTAAACTGGGATGTTGCTTACAGAGGTCCAAAATGAAACACTCCCAGTATGCCTGTGGGCATGCTGAACTCTTAGAAATCCACAGGTGTTCATTACCCCCAAGCTCAGGGGATTCAGAAAATCATATCTGATGGGCCAACCCTTGGCAGCGATATGTTTCTTTGCAAGGAAGATTGGGAGGATTACCAAATCTTAGAAAATACTTTGCTAAAATATGTCATGTTCAGTGCGTTCTGTTGGCAAGCCACTTTAGCGCAAGGGAATTCTGTCTTGCAATAATGAGTTCCTTAGTTCATACAGAATTAGAAAACAACGTTTTTATACTTTCTATATAGGCGGGAGTTTGATATCTCACATCAAATGGTCAGTTCACCATAAAACAGTGGTTCCACCGCAATTTTGACATCTGCGCCAAAACTATATAGTTGAATGTGGTCACAACATTCCTCAGGAAAACACACGTTTGGTATTGCCGGACCCCAGACATTCAGATCAACATTTCTTTGGTTAGCATTCTGGAATTTGTTTGTCCATTTGAGATTTGGAACAGAGTTGTGAACAAGTTTGTTAAAAAAAATATATATATATTCAAATTTAACCCCAAATGTGGTGGGGGAAAAAGGTTTGTATGGAGGCAAAAAGAAAGAAATAGGTACATGTGCTGAACAACCTCATGCCAGTTATTTGAAAAAAGCTCTGCCTTTGAGGTGTGCAAACAGCGGGGCTTTGAAAGGTTTAAACTTAATTGGGTTTTGGCACTCTTGTAAGACGTGATTGGGTGCAGGCTCCAGAAAAGGTGGCTGTTCATCCTAAAGATAAGGAGCACCAGTTCTAAAAAGGAAGAAGCAACGTCCAGAACTGGGAGCAACAGACAGCCCAGTATCAGTCTTTCATGGGAGAGCAGTGTGTTCTGGAGGTGTGGTGCAGATACTGTTGGCTGTAGAAGAGCATTATGCTTTGAATGTAAACCTTGATTCTGTTGTCGACGTGTCATGCCTTGTTAATACTTTTAAGGTTATCTGTGAGGGTAATAAGAGATTATGAATTACATGACCGTTACTCATACTATTCATACTCATACTATTCATTTATTAATTTTTGTGGGTGAGGAGAACAGCAGAACAGAAATGGACCCATTTTAGTCACCAACGACCCAGCAGCTAACCACTCGAGGAGGCTGCTGTGATGGAGACTAACTGAAGAGATCCCTAGTTATCCGTACACAGAGCAAGCTGAAAGAGGACTGTGAGGTCACAGAAAGTATGTCGTAGCTGGAGACAGCCTCGGTCTTGTAGTCAGTTGCGTGGGAGAAGCTGCACATTAGTGCAGCTTCACGGAGCCCAGATCCATCAGAATTGAATGCTTGCAAAATAAATCCTGGCCGCAAACCTATTGTGAGAGCTGAAACTGCTGCCATTTTAGCAACTGCAAAATGGACAGTGATCCACATACAGTAGAATTTGCAGGCAATGGGGCAACAGGAATAGGTGATATCCAGAGCAAGCCAATTTTATTCATCAGGTGCACCGCCCTCCTTCCCCCAGTAAACAAATATGTAAAAGGATGGCAATCCAGTGGCCTTTTGAATACAGGGCACAACCAGATAAGAGATCGCCCTGGCTGGATGAGCACAGCAACATCAAGGACCTGGCCGGAGTACGATTACCAGGTGTCAAGGAACTAACCCCAAGAAGCATACAGGGTAGATTGGAACTGGTAGCATTCCCCTCATAAACACTGTTGTTAGAGCAAACAAAGGCAAAGGCTCTAGGAACATGCTGACAAAGTGGGAATTCAGTTATGTGAGTATTGGATAGTCAGTTAAGCCCTATGGGCACAGACATTTGAAGCTAGGAAGAGAAAAAAACAGAGCCAGTACAAGTGAAGCTGAGATCACTAGGGTACTCCCAGCCTCAAATACAGACTGAGACCCATGGGCTCTTGATGCAAGCAAAGAAGGTGAGAATGATGGAAACATACTGACCAGATGAAAAACAAGTTAGCACATCCAGTGACAATCAAAGAGTAGGCATCAATATAGCGTGGGTGCACAAGGCAACGCAAGTGAATTTCAGACAGTGTCTGGTGCAGAAGCCCATTCACCTTGGGGCATGTCCGGAATGTGTGAAGATTGCTCCCTGTAGCCTTCTAATACTTGGCAAAAAAGTGATCTGGAGCCAAGTATGTGTGGTGTGGTGCAGATGTTCCTTGAGAGGGCTACAAGGCTCTTACTTGACACCCTTGTAAACAATCAGTGGTCGTCCACACTATTGACAATCAGAAAAAGAGGTGAAGGACTGAAAACAATCCAAACTGAGTTTCTTCTTTGAAATTCACGCAGAGGAGAAGTCTCTCATTAGCAGTATCAAATCTGAGGGCTCTAAATTTCTTCATTTGGGGAGGGAAATTGCTGAGGATCTCATGGAAATTAATATAATTAGGATTCCCTGCTCCTTCGTCTAGGTAGCTTGCTGATCTCATTGGTGTGGGCTGGGCGACGCAGTAGGGTGGCATTGATTGTGTTACAAAGAGATCTCGCGGGGGTTGGCGATTCCCAATATTAGACATTATTATCACGCAGCGCACCTGCAATATGCTGCAAAGTGGATAACTGAGTCTGACAATTCGGAGAAGAGATTGTTTGCAGGAATGCTGCGCGGACGGACATTGGTGCATTTATTAATGTCTGGTGGTCGGTCTGAATCAGCCGTCCCCTATTTGGTCAAGACTACTGCCTGGATCTGGGAGCAGGCCATTAAGACTGTGCTACGACGGGCCCCATTTGACAGAGAATTGAGGATATGGGACTTAGCACCCTTTAGGGATGTGGACAGTCTGATGTACATGGAGGGTTGGAGGCTACGAGGCTGTGAAGTGGTAGTGGATTTATACCCTAGTGGTGATTTCATTTGCTTCACTGATGCTCGGGATTCGTTTGGTTTGGGCCCCGGGCAGTTCTTGCAATATGCAAAAATGGAGTGTGTGTTTCGTGAGATTTGGCATTGTCGTCGTTGCGCACGGTGTCCTGCAACAGTAGGTTGAAGCTTTTACACTTCAACTTCGTGCATAGGACATACCTCACTCCTAGCCGTCTAAACAAGATTGACACGGGACGATGGGTGGGGTGTCCCAGGTGTGGCGCACTTGGTGCTTCCTTCCTGCACTTGGCTTGGACCTGCAGGGTGGTGCATAACTTCTGGCAGGAAGTGGTAGGGAGAGTTGAGGAGGTTACGGGATTGAGGCTGGAAGCAACGCCAATGAAATGCCTTTTGGGTGTCGTGCGGAGACCACAGGGCCGGAGTATCCCATATAAGCTCACGCAGCTGGCACTGGTGTTATCCAGGCGCAGGGTAGCTATTGGCTGGATGAGTGCTTGGGGTCCTTCAGTCCCCTGCTGGATTCGAGATTTTATGTAATGTGGTGTGGCTGAGAAACAGCATATGCGCCTGACACGCAGGGATGAGGGGGGGTCTAACAGATGTGGTGGCTTGGGGTGCACTATTGGAATGGTTCACTGGAGTGAAGGAATTAAGTTCTGCAGGAAGCATGGATGATGAGGGGTGTGGGAGTACGCCTTCAATCATTCTGACAGGTGACGACCAACTATGGTGAGGTCATGTCTCTGTGTTATACAATAAGTGTGATGACTGGTCTCATGAGGATCCTCAGCGGGAGAGGGGGTGCATGAGGGAAACTCTGCTGCAGTGGTTGCTAACGTCCCTTGGCTTGGATTCATGTTAATGATGTCCTCTGGTACTGTAATATAATGATACTGCTATGTTGTGCAATAACCAGCACTGCACTGTATTTTTCTTGTTGATTATGTGTTTTTTAAACTCAATAAAAACAGAGTTGTTAAAAAAAAATTAGGATTCCCTGCTTTTATTGGTTAGTTGTTTGTGATTTACAATAGGTGTTTTACATTTTTGAAAACACATTGTGAAAATTGGTGGTTAATCTGTTAATACCGTTTAGTGCTACAAAAATTTGCCAGAGACACTTTTTTTTTATAATACTTACAAAATACATTCCCGTAGACATTAATTGTCATTTTTCTGCTAAGTGAAGAATGCACACTATTAATTTTCATATGCTTTAAATATTTCATATTCTGCTTGAATTGGTAGATGTATCTTTAGTGATTTTGCTTGGAAAAAAGTTTCACTTTAAAGAGAACGAAAGAATTTCTCATATTATTGTTTGCAGCACTTTTGAACTCTCTAGATCAGGTTGGTTGCAGTAGCCTAATATGGGAACTTGCCGGCCTTGTGTTTAAGGTTTTGTGGCGCCTAATGTCAATGCATGCATCTAGAAGGCATAATTCCTCATTAATTCAAAGGCACCTACCTTGCCCTTTCTAGGACGCTCTACCCCAGCTATTATCAACCTGTGAGAAGGGTTGGCTTGACCTGTAAAACTCCCAGTTTCCATGCAGACTAGACCGTTTCCAGGAATCAGTTTAAAATAGCAATGTGTGTTCACCTGTGTTAATTCCTAAAGTGCACAAAAACTATTATGTACCATTTTTAAAAATACATATATACTTCTTTTATTTTTAGAGGCATGTGCACACAAGGACAAAAACTAGTCTATCTACAAACAAACAAAAGGGAACCTCTGCTGTTTCTATTTTTATCTTCATTAAATTGAGCTTTGGAACCACTCTTACTTTTGATGATGCTAATAATGATGGTTGGTAGGAAAGTGGATAACTATGCTGTGAGTCTGGTTAGGCTTAAGCATACAATACTCTCAGTACCCCAAACTGGGTCCTTTGGATTCACACTAATAAATCTCTAGCTCAGGCCTGGTAGTGTGGTACAGAGCTGTCAGTTGTACTAGAGGAACATGTGTTAAGTTTTTCAGAGTACCAACATGGACAATACATAATAGACATGACTTGAAAGAAATCTGCCACCAATTTATAAAAACAGAGCCGATTTTTATATAACTTTAGACACCAAAATTAACACAATTACATCAGTATAAACAGAGGTATGGATTTTATAAAGGAAAATAAATCTGTGCAATTCGCTATTGCAAAACCTTATAACGTTGTAGTCAATGGAGAAAACAACTAGTGACAGTCAGTCACTTGCAGGTGATGTCCAGTGGAAACCACTTGGGGTTATGGTGATGTTGGTCCCAGAACAAAGTCATAATAGTCAGGTGAATTTTACCTGGCTCGTAGAGCCTGGATGCAGAGTTGTACTGGCTGTCTTTAGTGCTGAAGCAGGAGTGTTGGTTTTAAGACTTAGACAGTGCTGGTGAGGAAATAGATGCAAAAACTCAATAGTGGGCCACTGAGGTGAATGCTTGAAGATGCTGCGGAGTTCACTCGAGGTCCAGTAATTCTTTGGTTCTGGGAACACGCTTTACCTGCAGACTGCACAGGACTAGTGCCTCTAGTCCAAGGACGTTCTGGAATTGCCTTGGTGCTTAGAGAATCAGTTCAAAGGTTCTGGTTCCCGGGGCTGTCCCTTAAACCCTAGATTCAGGGGTGCTAGGTGTGGGTGCAAGTAGCAAAAGGGCTTCCAGCCCCAGCGGCTAATCCGCCCCTGACGTGAACACATCCAACGTTGTGTGCCACATTTCTACTAGAAAAACTCTTTTCTATCATTTCTAAGAATAGCAGAATCCATCCTTGGCTATACTGATCAGTTAGCCCACGCTAGGGGTGTGGGTAGCCTTCTGGGGGTGTATACCTCCTGACTACCTAATTTTCCCATCTGCCCGAGTGCTAATGTGCCTTGGGGCAGGGGGTTGGCTTTGTCCTCCTTTGGAAGTCAGCCTGATTGCATATCAGAGGTGGTGTGGGCTTTGAAGCTCATGGCTTGATGTGCAATTTCACTAGCCATCCTGTCCGGTAGGGAGGTGACTCCTTCTGCCCACGAATGCCTTTGTTTCTGACTCCTGGGAGTGTTCACACCTCCTGGCAGGGAGTCTGATTCCTGTCTTGGCAGCAGCAGATGCTGGCTGCCAGCTAGTGCACAGGAAAGACTGGGGTAGCCAGGTTGCAACCCCTAAGGTGGCCCCGTGGGTGTATGCCACATAAAATCTGACTTTGGATTAAAGTCAGGTTTAATGAGAAGTCGTTTGATACCAAACATGACATATTTCAGCAGGCCCATAATAGAATTGGCGATCTAGGGGCACCCATGTGCCAGACCATGTTAGCCTATCGCCCCCTGACCATTTATGACCAGGGTGCGATAGGCTAACATGGTCTGAGTCAGATTTATGACTGACTCTTAATGGAAAGAGACTGCTATAGGAACATATCAGCTTGCACTTATATTTCATAAATACTTAATATAATGTACCCTGCATCCTGAGCTTAGAAGGCCTCCTTAGGGGTGACTGGCATATATTAAAAATAGTGTTTTGACGTTGCCACACATGGTGAGGACAAAGTTGAGTTGGAGCAAGTTGCACTGTTCCTGCAGTCTGCAATGCCAGGCTCTGCTGTCATCTGTTTACTTGGGTCATTCTCAGTGACACAAACAGTGCTTTAGGCCTTCATGACCCTTTCAACTCCCATGCCCTGGGTACCACTTACCAGGGACTTATAAGGGGGTTAAAGTTCATGCCAGTTGGGGATACCAATTCACATACATCGTATTTAGGGAGAGAGCTCTGGTTAGCAGGCTCCAGCGCACTTTCAGAGTCGAAAACCAGCAGCTAGTAGTCCAAATTGGGGCAAAAAGTGGGGAGAAACTTGCAACTGTTTTCTAACAGTTGTTAGTTGCAGTAGAGGGCTCAAAACAAAAGTGGCGGATGGGTGTTCTTGTTCTTCCAAACAATAACACCCACAACCCTTTGTGGCAGTGATAGGGTAGTGTGAAGAGGTGGGTAATAGCTCAGAAGGGTATGTATAACATAGGAAAGGGGCCCTGAGTGACAGGCAGCCAGTTATATCAAGATCCTGTACTCCCGGCACAGCAGACAAAGTCTTGGAAAA
This sequence comes from Pleurodeles waltl, assembly GCF_031143425.1. NCBI lineage: Eukaryota > Metazoa > Chordata > Amphibia > Caudata > Salamandridae > Pleurodeles > Pleurodeles waltl. The sequence goes on from NC_090439.1 coordinate 717,380,235, forward strand.
GAGAGGGCTGTAACTAGCTACATGCATGAGTGTGCCCTTGCTTGTGTGGAGAAGAGGGCAGTGGGAACAGAAGCATAGGCTACATTAGAAGAGAGAAACTTAGGGAGTGGAAGGCGATGGGAGCTAGAAAGGCACAGTTTAATAAAGAGGGCCTACCCCATGGTCTACCTGCTCCTATTAAGTTCCCCTTACCCTTGTGGTCTCTTACATACTTCATTTAACAATATTCAGTGATAGATGGGTTGGTTGTTTGCTTCCACATCCCTTCTGGGAGTGCTTCTGTGCTGACATATATCATGTAGAGTTGAAAGAATGCAGGAATAGCAGTGATAGAGCTGAAAGGACGCAAGGAAGAGGAGGAACAGTGGATGTAGTGTCCCAAATGACCACATCGAATGGGAAATAGAGTCTCAATATGTCAACCTGATAAGGGCTATTTCCTAAGGAGTTATTTTGAAAAAACGGGGCAACCCAGTACCCTGGGACCTGGGTAAGTGAATAATGTAACAGAAAAAATGTTTTGGTCTCTCCGAGGGAAAGATATGAATTAACTTCCACGACAGTGGTTGTACCATAAAGAACTGTTCGGTGGCATGTGTAGCTGCAGATACACATGCTGTGCATAGTCCGCCATCTGGTGTTGGGTCGGAGTGTTACAAGTTGTTTTTCTTCGAAGAAGTCTTTTCGAGTCACGAGACTGAGGGACTCCTCCTACTTTGGTTCCATTGCGCATGGGCGTCGACTCCATGTTAGATTGTTTTTTTCCCGCCATCGGGTTCGGACGTGTTCCTTTTCGCTCCGTGTTTCGGGTCGGAAAGTTAGTCAGAATCAACGGAAAATTCGTCGGTATTGTTTCGTTCGGTATCGGGTTAGATTAGAGTCGACACCGAATCCAGAAGAGCTCCGGTAGCCCTTCGGGGTAATTTCGATCCCCCGTCGGGGCCTGGTCGGCCCGACCGCGTGCAACATCAAGACTGATGGAACGGACCCCGTTCCGATTCTGTCCTAAATGCCACAGTAAATATCCCTATACAGACCAACATTTGGTCTGTAACTTGTGCCTGTCACCCGAGCACAAAGAAGAGACGTGTGAAGCCTGTCGTGCGTTTCGGTCGAGAAAAACGCTCCGAGACCGAAGAGCCAGAAGGTTACAGATGCCGTCCACGCCGACAGGACAACAAAGGTTCGAGGAAGAGGGAGAAGAAGAAGCATTCTCCATCCACGAATCAGATTCAGAAGAATTCGACGTCGAAGAAACCGTGAGTAAGACGTCGAAACAAACATCACAGGGGAAAACAGACAAAGCCCAGGGGACGCCACTGCCGACAGGCCATGGCTCAACCCATAAAGTAGGTGACCGTCCATCGGCACCGAAGAAGGGCGAGACGGTGCCGAGATCGTCCGACTCGGGTCAAGACACAGGCACGCAGCAATCTCGGGACCGAGAAGGTGCCGCGGAAAAGGGTCAACACCGAGATAGCGGCACCGAAGCTGCTCGACACAGAGACAGCGGCACCGAAGCTGCTCGGCACATAGATAGCGGCACCGAAGATGGTCGACACCGAGAGGGTGCGACGCCGAAAAAGAGGAAAATCTCGTCGGAGCCGAAAATAACAAAAGGCACGGTTTCGGTGCCAAAACGCCCAGCAACCGAACCGAAAGCCAGTTCCTACTCAGAGGAACAATCACTGTCCTCCCAACTTCAAAAACACAGGTTTGAGGAGGAATTACAAACAACAGCTGTAGATCACACGCAAAAGCGGATCTTTATACAAAGTGGTACAGGGAAGATCAGCACCCTTCCCCCAATCAGAAGAAAAAGGAAACTAGATTTCCAACAACAAGAAACAACACCACAAGCAAAATTGGTGAAGAAGGTAACTCCACCACCCTCTCCACCACCGGCACCTCCTATATCACCGGCACAGACTCCGTCACAATCACCAGCTCATACCACCATGAGCCAAGATGACCAGGACGCATGGGATCTCTATGACGCCCCAGTATCGGACAATAGCCCTGAGTCGTACCCCACTAAGCCCTCACCACCTGAGGACAGTACAGCGTATGCTCAGGTAGTGGCTAGGGCAGCAGAGTTTCATAACGTATCGCTACATTCAGAGCCTATCGAGGATGACTTCCTTTTTAACACCCTGTCCTCCACCCATAGCAATTATCAAAGCCTTCCTATGCTCCCTGGAATGCTAAGGCACGCTAAACAAATCTTTAAGGAGCCAGTTAAAAGCAGAGCAATAACCCCAAGGGTGGAGAAGAAATACAAGGCACCACCCACAGACCCTGCTTTTATTACATCACAACTGACACCAGATTCAGTTGTCGTAGGAGCAGCTCGTAAAAGAGCCAACTCGCACACATCAGGCGACGCACCACCTCCAGACAAGGAGAGCCGAAAGTTTGATGCAGCCGGGAAAAGGGTTGCAGTACAAGCTGCAAATCAGTGGCGCATCGCCAACTCGCAGGCACTCCTAGCGCGATATGACAGAGCCCATTGGGACGAGATGCAGCATCTCATCGAACACCTCCCAAAAGAATTCCAAAAACGGGCAAAACAAGTGGTTGAAGAGGGACAGAACATTTCCAACAACCAAATCCGTTCTTCTATGGATGCAGCAGATACAGCTGCAAGAACAATAAATACTGCTGTAACGATAAGGAGGCACGCATGGCTGCGCACATCCGGCTTCAAACCCGAGATACAGCAGGCAGTGCTTAATATGCCGTTCAATGAACAACAATTGTTTGGCCCAGAAGTGGACACTGCAATTGAAAAATTAAAGAAAGACACTGATACAGCTAAAGCCATGGGCGCACTCTATTCCCCGCAGGGCAGAGGCACATTTGGCACATTTCGTAAAACCACTTTCAGAGGAGGGTTTCGAGGTCAAGCCACACAAGCCAGCACCTCACAAACAACACCGCCTACCTACCAGGGACAATACCAAAGGGGAGGCTTTCGAGGCCAATACAGAGGGGGCCAATTCCCAAGAAACCGGGGAAAATTTCAAGGTCCGAAAACCCCTCAAAACAAGCAGTGACTCACAGGTCACTCAACCCCTTCACACAACACCAGTGGGGGGAAGACTAAGCCAGTTCTACAAATCTTGGGAGGAAATAACAACAGACACTTGGGTCTTAGCAATTATCCAACATGGTTATTGCATAGAATTTCTCCAACTCCCTCCAAACGTCCCACTGAAAACACACAATATGTCAAAACAGCATTTAGACCTTCTAGGACTAGAAGTTCAGGCATTACTGCAAAAAGACGCAATAGAATTAGTACCAGGTCCACAAAAGAACACAGGAGTTTACTCACTGTACTTTCTAATACACAAAAAAGACAAAACTCTAAGACCAATATTAGATCTCAGAACACTAAACACCTACATCAAATCAGACCACTTTCACATGGTGACATTACAAGACGTAATCCCACTGCTGAAACAGCAAGACTACATGACAACATTAGATCTAAAGGATGCGTATTTCCATATACCGATACATCCCTCGCACAGGAAATACCTAAGGTTCGTATTCAAAGGAATACACTACCAATTCAAAGTGTTGCCATTCGGAATAACAACAGCGCCAAGAGTCTTTACAAAGTGTCTAGCAGTAGTAGCTGCACACATCAGAAGGCAGCAAATACACGTGTTCCCGTACCTAGACGATTGGCTAATCAAGACCAACTCGCTAACAAAGTGTTCACACCACACAGATTATGTTATACAAACCCTTTACAAGCTGGGTTTCTCCATCAACTATGCAAAGTCACACCTTGTGCCGTGTCAAACACAGCAATACTTAGGAGCGACAATCAACACAACAAAAGGGATAGCCACTCCAAGTCCACAAAGGGTTCAACATTTTCACAAGGTGATACAAGCCATGTATCCAAATCAAAAGATACATGCAAAAATGGTATTAAAACTCCTAGGCATGATGTCCTCATGCATAGCCATTGTCCCAAACGCAAGATTGCACATGCGGCCCTTACAACAGTGCCTAGCATCACAATGGTCACATGCACAGGGTCAACTTCTAGATCTGGTGTTGATAGACCGCCAAACATACATCTCGCTTCTATGGTGGAACAGTACAAATTTAAACAAAGGGCGGCCTATCCAAGACCCATTGCCACAATACGTGATAACAACAGATGCTTCCATGACAGGGTGGGGAGCACACCTCAATCAACACAGCATCCAAGGACAATGGGACGTACATCAAAGAAAGTTACATATAAATCACCTAGAACTGTTAGCAGTATTTCTAGCATTGAAAGCATTCCAACCCATGATATCCCACAAATACATTCTTGTCAAAACAGACAACATGACGACAATGTATTATTTAAACAAACAGGGGGGGACACACTCGACACAGTTGTGTCTTCTAACACAAAAAATATGGCATTGGGCAATTCACAACCACATTCGACTAGTAGCACAATTTATTCCAGGGATCCAGAACCAGCTAGCAGACAATCTCTCTCGGGATCACCAACAGGTCCACGAATGGGAAATTCACCCCCAAATCCTGAACAATTACTTCCAAATTTGTGAAACACCTCAAATAGATCTATTTGCAACAAAAGAAAACGCAAAATGCCAAAACTTCGCATCCAGGTACCCACACCGGCAATCCCAAGGCAATGCTCTATGGATGAATTGGTCAGGGATATTTGCGTACGCTTTTCCCCCTCTCCCTCTCCTTCCATATCTGGTAAACAGATTGAGTCAAAACAAACTCAAACTCATACTGATAGCACCAACATGGGCAAGACAACCTTGGTATACCACACTACTAGAACTGTCAGTAGTACCTCATGTCAAACTACCCAACAGGCCAGATCTGTTAACACAACACAAACAACAGATCAGGCATCCAAACCCTGCATCGCTGAATCTAGCAATTTGGCTCCTGAAATCCTAGAATTTGGACACTTGAACCTCACACAAGAATGTATGGAGGTCATAAAACAAGGTAGAAGGCCATCCACTAGACACTGCTATGCAAGTAAATGGAAAAGATTTGTTTGTTACTGCCATAATAATCAAGTCCAACCATTGCATGCATCTCCAAAAGATGTAGTAGCATATTTACTACATCTACAAAAAGCAAATCTAGCTTTTAATTCCATAAAAATACATCTCGCAGCAATATCTGCTTACCTGCAGATTACTCATTCAACTTCCCTATTTAGAATACCGGTCATTAAAGCGTTTATGGAGGGCCTAAAGAGAATAATACCACCAAGGACACCACCTGTTCCTTCATGGAACCTCAACATTGTCTTGACAAGGCTCATGGGTCCACCTTTCGAACCCATGCATTCTTGTGAAATGCAATGCTTAACGTGGAAAGTTGCATTTCTCATTGCCATTACATCTCTAAGAAGAGTGAGTGAAATTCAGGCATTTACTATACAAGAACCATTTATTCAAATACACAAAAATAAGGTAGTTCTAAGAACCAACCCAAAATTCTTACCAAAGGTCATCTCACCGTTCCACTTAAATCGAACAGTAGAATTGCCAGTGTTCTTTCCACAGCCAGACTCAATAGCTGAAAGAGCACTACATACATTAGACATCAAAAGAGCACTAATGTACTACATTGACAGAACAAAACTAATTAGGAAAACAAAACAACTATTTATTGCATTTCAAAAACCTCATACAGGAAATCCAATATCAAAACAAGGAATAGCTAGATGGATAGTTAGGTGCATCCAAACCTGCTATCTTAAAGCAAAGAGACAGCTGCCTATTACACTAAAGGCACACTCAACCAGAAAGAAAGGTGCTACCATGGCCTTTCTAGGAAATATTCCAATGAACGAAATATGAAAGGCAGCAACATGGTCTACGCCTCACACATTTACTAAGCACTACTGTGTAGACGTGTTATCTGCACAACAAGCCACAGTAGGTCAAGCTGTACTAAGAACTTTATTTCAAACTACTTCCACTCCTACAGGCTGAACCACCGCTTTTTGGGGAGATAACTGCTTACTAGTCTATGCACAGCATGTGTATCTGCAGCTACACATGCCACCGAACGGAAAATGTCACTTACCCAGTGTACATCTGTTCGTGGCATTAGTCGCTGCAGATTCACATGCGCCCACCCGCCTCCCCGGGAGCCTGTAGCCGTTTGGAAGTAATCTTCAACATTTGTACATTTGTAAATATATTACTTTAACATTCATTTTGTACATACTTAGTCATTCCATTGCATGGGCACTATTACTAACATACACAACTCCAACCTCACCCTCTGCGGGGAAAACAATCTAACATGGAGTCGACGCCCATGCGCAATGGAACCAAAGTAGGAGGAGTCCCTCGGTCTCGTGACTCGAAAAGACTTCTTCGAAGAAAAACAACTTGTAACACTCCGACCCAACACCAGACGGCGGACTATGCACAGCATGTGAATCTGCAGCGACTAATGCCACGAACAGATGTACACTGGGTAAATGACATTTTCCTTCTGTACCAATGAAGTTTGTGAGTAATATATCACATTTATTAGAAACTTAAATTCTACAAATTCCACAATTTAGAGTAAAGTAATCAAAGTGCTCCTGTATAACGGCACAGTGTGAGTGAATTATGTGTCAGTATAAGTGTTGCAGTGCTATGTAGATGAAAACTAAAACCTAACTGTGGTTAAAAGCATGAGGTCTCAGATAAGCAGCTATAACAATAGGTACAGTAAGCCTGCTGAATTTTTCAAAAGCCAACCCACATTTTCAAATACAATGTTGATGTTTCAACCCCCCCAAAACATTTTTATTCAGGTGGGTCATCACCAGGACAGAATATTGAAATAGGAAGCACCCCTATTTGATAGCACTCAGACACATGCTAGTCGTGTTAACAATAACACTTTGCCAATTGGCCTTCTGTTTCATGTAGCCCTGGTGTGTTATCAATAATAGCACTTTACCATCTGATGGCTTCAGGAAGGTCATGGATCGTTCCATAAAAATGAGCCAGTTGTTTAAGGTCCTTTGAAAAAAACATGTTGGCGTGGTCCTATGTTAAAGTTAAGGATCTGCAGTCCTTATTTAATCAGTATAAATGCTTTGGCTGGTAGTAAAGAAGCATGGTGAATCCATAAGCCTTTTTTCCAGTTGAAATCAACTGAAAACAAAATTAAGATAGCTAAATATAATGCAGTCAAAAAGAGGGAAGATTGGGACTCCAGGCATCCTAGCTACTACCAGGAGAATCATCTCATTTTTTTGCTGAAGAGTGTCAAACAAGAGATGGAGCAACAGTGGTAGTTTCTAGCCCACTCCAAAGTAAATTGCCCACTCTGGATAGTCCAGTAGGTCCCTAGATCTCACAAATTAAAAGGTGCTTGTGTCTCCTGGTTCGTCACAGTGACCATGGTAGTGTAGCACAAAGTCACTGTCAGCAGAATGTGCACTACCTTTCCCTCTTCGTTCATCCTACCAGGGGCCAATGCAAACTTCACAGAAGCACTAAGTTAGAAGAGATTTGATGGGTAGAAGGGAGGAGGGTGTACAAAGATAGGGATATGTGTAAGTGATCAAATGGTTTGAACAAATGAAAACAACTTTCCAGAAACATTGTTACTGTCAAAGCCAAGTTAGGCATTAGGCTGTCAGGTCCGAGTACCCTTAGAATAATTGCATTAGAGAAAAGACTAGGGCTACATGACTGAAATCAGAGGGATACAGATATTTCTGGTCAATGGTAGAAAGTATGCCAACTAGCTAGGGAAAGAGCTGTTAGACAAAGCTTGGTAAAATATATGCGCAATATCACACAACACAGTTATAAGCATATTGGCAAGAGAATCACTATGTAATCTTCTGGTGTAAAGTAGATATTTAAAAAACGTTTTGGAGGGGAATGGACAATGTTGCACATCTGCTGGATATGTCCTAGGCTGATGATGTATTAAACAATGTGATCTCATACGTATGAAGTATCTATGACCGTGCTATACCTATACCCCGAGAAGTCATCCTCTTAGGTTGTCACTTCTCAGTCCCTGCACACTAAGTTCAAGAAAGAGAAGACAAATTGTGCAGTTATTTCCAGTTGTGCCTCTGTAAAAAGTATCTTGGTGGCAATGGATGAGGGACATCAGTCATAGATTTCTTGAAAGTCAACAATTAATATTTATGTTCCAAGAAGAGACATCTAGAATGACTGCTGATCTGTTTAACTTTTGTAGCCTCAGAAGACATCTAAATGTCCTATGAATTGTTCAAATTGACCAAAGCCAGTTGTTTACCTTATAAAGATGGAATCTTTTGGCAATTAGTTAACCATGGATTTATAAATCTTCAGACAGACTTATGTCAAAGCCCTTTAACATGTATAACGGTGGGAGTAACTTTGAAGGCATATCAGAGATTTATCTCTGCTTGAGTGCTGGGAGTCAGGAGTGGTGTTAATAGTCTTTTCCATCCATTACTTGTCATTTTATGTATAAGCATCACAGAGGAATCTTATGATTGGCATTCTCCATTCAGTTGGTTTAAGTTAAGACAGTGACTGTTGGAGCAGACGGAGGGCAGGACATTTTGGTCATGTACTGAAGTTGTTAACAACTTGGATCATGTCAGCATTAATTAAAACAAAGGGGGTTAGAGTGTTGTGGAGGGGAAAGACCATGATTTGTAGTGTATGCTTTATCATCTGTTTTCCACTTCTTGTACTTTGCACAAAGCTGTAATGAAAAGATGTAAATACAACCTTCAAGAGACTTTATTGCTGTCTCAGCAGGAGGGTAGAAATTTGTTTCAGCTGAGTGACTGTAAATATGTTTTGTTGTCTTTAATTTTTAAACAAATAACTATTCTTAATGTGTAAATGAGGTGGAGCATTCAGAATCATACAAATATTAATTCATATGGACTTGGACGTATGTTTTTAAAATGATAACCTACTGTATTTCCACAATAATTAAAAGGTTCTCCTATAGATCACCGAGTGTTCAGATCATTCCTGAGTGGTTGTCGCTAATGGTAAATGTCTGACTAGGTATGACTTCAGTTGAACCCACCATTTTCCACTATATTTGTGTTTGTGTATGCTAACAACCTTTTGTTGGATGGACCAATTCCTCAAAGTTTATATGATTTTAGTGCAGTTCCCCCATTTTTCTGTAAATATGCACAAGTTCAGCTGCAGTGGTAGATAGTACTTCTCTCTTGCCTGAAGTGGACCTGCAAGCATCAGCAGTTCTCCTTTATGTGTGATGGAGGTATTTGAATTGAATTAGCTGGAATGTTAAGTTTAAAGCTCTCAGTTTTAGCTCCCACAGTGCTTTCCTCAAAGCAGCTTCTTGGCTTTTTTGAGCCACTAACAGCAATGACTGCTGTGAGGACAGTTGAAATAGACTTGCTTCAAAAAAGATTTTAAGTACATGTAGGAGGCTGGCCTGGTTTGTAGTGGGTACCAAGGGGTACTTATACTCTGCACCAGGTCCAGGTATCCCTTATTAGTGTAGAAGAGGTGTCTAGCAGCTTAGGCTGATAGAAAAGGGTAGCTTAGCAGAGCAGCTTAGGCTGAACTAGGAGACATGCAAAGCTCCCACTATACCACTGGTGTCATATGCACAATATCATAAGAAAACACAATACACAGATATACTAAAAATAAAGGTACTTTATTTTTATGACAATATGTGGATTCTGCAAGAACGAAGAGGACTAGGAACTTCCCCTTTGGAGGATGGATGTCCCACGTCGTGAAGAAGCTTGGAGAGGTGTTCCCACGCAGAAAGACCGCAAACAAGCCTTGCTAGCTGCAAGGGTCGCGGTTAGGGTTTTTGGATGCTGCTGTGGCCCAGGAGGGACCAGGATGTCGCCAATTGCGTGAGGAGACAGAGGGGGCGCCCAGCAAGACAAGGAGCCCTCTCAGAAGCAAGTAGCACCCGCAGAAGTGCCGGAACAGGCACTACGAAGAAGAGTGAACCGGAGCTCACTCGAAGTCACAAAAGAAGATCCCACGATGCCGGAGGACAACTCAGGAGGTTGTGCACTGCAGGTTAGAGTGTCGGGACCCAGGCTTGGCTGTGCACAAAGGAAATCCTGGAAGAGTGCACAGGAGCTGGAGCAGCTGCAAATCACGCGGTACCCAGCAATGCAGTCTAGCGTGGGGAGGCAAGGACTTACCTCCACCAAACATGGACTGAAGAGTCGCTGGACTGTGGGAGTCACTTGGACAGAGTTGCTGAGTTCCAGGGACCACGCTCGTCGTGCTGAAAGGGGACTCAGAGGACCGGTGATGCAGTCTTTTGGTGCCTGCGGTTGCAGGGGGAAGATTCCGTCGACCCACTCGAGATTTCTTCGGAGTTTCTAGTGCAGAGAGGAGGCAGACTACCCCCACAGCATGCACCATCAGGAAAACAGTCGAGAAGGCGGCAGGATCAGCGATACAAGGTTGCAGTAGTCGTCTTTGCTACTTTGTTGCAGTTTTGCAGACGTCCAGGGCAGTCAGCGGTCGATTCCTTGGCAGAAGGTGAAGAGAGAGATGCAGAGGAACTCTGATGAGCTCTTGCATTCGTTATCTAAAGAATTCCCCAAATCAGAGACCCTAAATAGCCAGAAAAGGAGGTTTGGCTACTTAGGAAGGAGGATAGGCTAGCAACACAGGTAAGAGCCTATCAGGTGGAGTCTCTGACGTCACCTGCTGGCACTGGCCACTCAGAGCAGTCCAGTGTGCCAGCAGCACCTCTGTTTCCAAGATGGCAGAGGTCTGGAGTACACTCGAGGAGCTCTGGGCACCTCCCAAGGGAGGTGCAGGTCAGGGGAGTGGTCCCTCCCCTTTCCTTTGTCCAGTTTCGCGCCAGAGCAGGGCTGGGGGATCCCTGAACCGGTGTAGACTGGCTTATGCAGAGATGGGCACCATTTGTGCCCATCAAAGCATTTCCAGAGGCTGGGGGAGGCTACTCCTCCCCAGCCCTGACACCTTTTTCCAAAGGGAGAGGGTGTAACACCCTCTCTCTGAGGAAGTCCTTTGTTCTGCCTTCCTGGGCCAAGCCTGGCTGGACCCCAGGAGGGCAGAAACCTGTCTGAGGGGTTGGCAGCAGCAGCAGCTGCAGTGAAACCCCAGGAAAGGTAGTTTGGCAATACCCGGGTCTATGCTAGAGACTCGGGGGATCATGGAATTGTCTCCCCAATGCCAGAATGGCATTGGAGTGACAATTCCATGATCCTAGACATGTTACATGGCCATGTTCGGAGTTAACATTGTGACGCTATACATAGGTAGTGACCTATGTATAGTGCACGTGTGTAATGGTGTCACCGCACTCACAAAGTCTGGGGAATTTGCCCTGAACGATGTGGGGGCACCTTGGCTAGTGCCAGGGTGCCCACACACTAAGTAACTTAGCACCCAACCTTTACCAGGTAAAGGTTAGGCATATAGGTGTCTTATAAGTTACTTAAGTGCAGTGGTAAATGGCTGTGAAATAACGTGGACGTTATTTCACTCAGGCTGCAGTGGCAGGCCTGTGTAAGAATTGTCAGAGCTCCCTATGGGTGGCAAAATAAATGCTGCAGCCCATAGGGATCTCCTGGAACCCCAATACCCTGGGTACCTCAGTATCATATACTAGGGGATTATAAGGGTGTTCCAGTATGCCAATGTGAATTGGTGAAATTGGTCACTAGCCTGTTAGTGACAATTTGGAAAGTAATGAGAGAGCATAACCACTGAGGTTCTGGTTAGCAGAGCCTCAGTGAGACAGTTAGTCATCACACAGGGAACACATACAGGGCACACTTATGAGCACTGGGGCCCTGACTGGCAGGGTCCTAGTGACACATACAACTAAAACAACATATAGAAAGTGAAATATGGGGGTAACATTCCAGGCAAGATGGTACTTTCCTACAAACCCCCCCCCCCCCCCCCCCCCCCAACGAAGGACAATAAGACTAGCCATGACCTGATGAGTCTTCATTGTCTAAGTGGAAATATCTGGAGAGTCCATCTGCATTGGAGTGGGTACTCCCAGGTCTATGTTCCACTGTATAGTCCATTCCCTGTAGAGTTATGGACCACCTCAACAATTTAGGGTTTTCACCTTTCATTTGTTTTAGCCAAAGTAGAGGTTTGTGGTCTGTCTGAACAATGAAGTGAGTGCCAAACAGGTATGGCCTCAACTTCTTCAGTGCCCAGACCACAGCAAAGGCCTCCCTCTCTATGGCAGGCCAACGCTTTTCTCTAGGGGTCAACCTCCTGCTGATAAAAGCAACAGGTTGATCCTGGCCCTTAGAATTGAGTTGTGATAAGACTGCCCCTACCCCTAATTCAGATGCGTCAGTTTGAACAATGAATTTCTTGGAGTAACATGGACTTTTTAGGACAGGTGCAGAGCACATGGCCTGTTTCAGCTCCTCAAAAGCTAGCTGTCCATAATACCTTTTTAGGCATTTTCTTTGAAGTGAGGTCATTAAGAGGGGCTGTTATGGAGCCATAGTTCTTTATGATCCTCCTGTAATACCCAGTGAGGCCTAAGAAGGCTCTCACCTGGGTCTGAGTTGTAGGGGGAACCCAATCTATAATAGTTTGGATTTTCCCCTGAAGTGGTGCAATCTGTTCTCCACCTACAAGGTGTCCCAGATAAACCACTTTCCCCTGCCCTATCTGGCACTTTGACGCCTTGATAGTGAGGCCTGCCTTCTGCAGGGCCTCCAAAACTTTCCACAGGTGGACCAGGTGATCATCCCAGGTGGAGCTAAAGACAGCTATATCATCTAGATATGCTGCACTAAAAGCCTCCAACCCTTGCAGGACTGTATTCACCAACCTCTGAAAAGTGGCAGGTGCATTTTTCAAACCAAAGGGCATTACTGTGAATTGGTAGTGCCCTCCAGTAGTCGAAAATGCAGTTTTTGCATCCTCTGATAACTTGATCTGCCAATACCCTGCAGTCAAATCAAAGGTGCTTAGATACTTGGCAGATGCCAGTGTATCTATCAGCTCATCTGCCCTGGGTATAGGGTGAGCATCAGTTTTAGTTACTTGGTTGAGACCTCTGTAATCTACACAAAACCTCATTTCCTTTTTCCCTTCTTTAGAGTGAGGCTTTGGTACAAGTACCACAGGAGAGGCCCATGGACTTTCAGAGTGCTCAACCACTCCCAGTTCAAGCATTTTCTGAACCTCTTGTTTTATGCAGTCCCTGACATGGTCAAGCTGCCTATAGATCTTACTTTTGACAGGCATGCTGTCTCCAGTATCTATAGTGTGCTCACACCAAGAAGTGGTGCCTGGCACAGTAGAAAAGAGTTCAGAAAACTGACCCAGGAGATTTATGCAGTGGTCTTTCTGTTCAGCAGTAAGACAATCTACCAGAACTACACCTTCCACTAGAGCATCTTGTTCTGTGGAAGAGAAGAGATCAGGGAGAGGGTCACTCTCTTCTTCCTGTCCCTCATCTGTTGCCATGAGCAGGGTGAGATCAGCCCTGTCATAGTAGGGTTTTAGGCGATTGACATGGAGCACCCTAAGGGGACTCCCGGCAGTGCCTAAGTCAACCAAGTAGGTGACTTCTCCCTTCTTTTCAACAATAATGTGGGGTCCACTCCATTTGTCTTGGAGTGCTCTTGGGGCTACAGGCTCCAAGACCCACACTTTCTGCCCTGGTTGGTACAGCCTTCTGGTCATGCCATTGCTTTTGGAGCTCTTGGCTGGCCTGAAGGTTTTTACTGGCCTTTTTCATATACTCAGCCATTCTGGATCTTAGGCCAAGTACATAGTCCACTATGTCTTGCTTAGGAGCTTTTAAAGGTTGTTCCCAACCCTCCTTTACAAGTGTTAGAGGTCCTCTTACAGGGTGTCCAAATAGGAGTTTGGACGCATCACGCCCACCAGAGTGTTTTTGTGGGCCTGATGAAGACTCATTTTTAGATTTGTCACCACCCTTGTCTGAAGACTTACCATCCTTCTTCTTGCCATACTTGTCACCCCTTGTATGAACTTTTCTGTTCACTCTTGTTCTGACCCATTTGTCTGCCTTCTTTCCCAATTCTTGGGGAAAGATCAGATCTGAGTCCACTAGATATTGGTGTAACAAATCAGACACACAGTTATTCAGAATATGCTCTCTCAGGATCAAGTTATACAGGCTTTCATAGTACGAAACTTTACTGCCATGTAACCACCCCTCCAAGGCCTTCACTGATTGGTCAACAAAGTCTACCCAGTCTTGTGGAGACTCTTTTCTGGTTTCTCTGAACTTAATCCTGTACTGTTCAGTGGTTAAGCCATTACCATCCAAGAGTGCATTCTTTAAAACTGTAAAAGTATTGGTATCACTTTCCTTAACAGTAAGGAGCCTATCCCTACCCTTTCCACTGAAAGATAGCCATAGGATAGCAGCCCACTGCCTTTGAGGGACCCCCTGTACAACAGAGGCCCTCTCAAGTGCAGCAAACCACTTGTTAATGTCATCCCCCTCCTTGTAAGGGGGAACTATCTTATGCAGATTCCTAGAATCATGCTCTTTTACAGGATTACTATCTGTAATACTGCTGCTGCCACCATGAGGTCCTAACCCCAACTTCTGTCTTTCTTTTTCTAAGTCTAAAGTTTCCCTGTCTAGAGCCAGCTGTTGCTGTTTAAGCTTCAGCCTGGTCTCTTCCACTCTCAATCTATTGAGCTCCCTTTCTAACATTCTGTCATCAGGGTTGGTGGGTTGGGCATGCTTTGACAGAGAAGAATGATGTGAAATAACAGAAGGAGACCTGTCCCTAACAGTTGGCACCCTAACAACCTGGCCTAAAGGAATGCCATCCCTACTGTGATGAGAGCTCACATTAGTACCAGCTATGCTAGGGGGTCTGCTAAGGGGCAGGTTGGAAAGAATACCATCTAACATTCTTACTGGGGCTACCCCAGAATCAGAGTGTGAACCATCTCCTAACTTGTCACCTGATGTGCCACCTAAGGCCTTCTCATTTTCAATGAGCATGTGTAGGAAGTTGGCTCTGTATGCACTATTTCAAAGTAAGGAATAGTATGCACAGAGTCCAAGGGTTCCCCTTAGAGGTAAGATAGTGGCAAAATGAGATAATACTAATGCTCTATTTTGTGGTAGTGTGGTCGAGCAGTAGGCTTATCAAAGGAGTAGTGTTAAGCATTTGTTGTACACACACAGGCAATAAATGAGGAACACACACTCAGAGACAATTCCAGGCCAATAGGTTTTTGTATAGAAAAATATATTTTCTTAGTTTATTTTGTGAACCACAGGTTCAAGACTTACATGTAATACTTCAAATGAAAGGTATTGCAGGTAGGTACTTTAGGAACTTTGAATTAGCAAAATAGCATATGCAGTTTTCACATAAATCACATATAGCTATTTTAAAACTAGACACAGTGCAATTTTCAACAGTTCATGGGGGGGGTAAGAGTTTGTTAGTTTGTGCAGGTAAGTAAACCACCTACGGGGTTCAAGTTTGGGTCCAAGGTAGCCCACCGTTGGGGGTTCAGAGCAACCCCAAAGTTACCACACCAGCAGCTCAGGGCCGGTCAGATGCAGAGTTCAAAGTGGTGCCCAAAACGCATAGGCTTCAATGGAGAAGGGGGTGCCCTGGTTCCAGTCTGCCAGTAGGTAAGTACCCGCGCTTTCGGAGGGCAGACCGGGGGGTTTTGTAGGGCACCGGGGGGGACACAAGTCCACACAGAAAATACACCCTCAGCGGCACGGGGGTGGCTGGGTGCAGTGTGTAAACAAGCGTCGGGTTTCCAGTAGAAATCAATGGGAGACCAAGGGGTCTCTTCAGCGATGCAGGCAGGCAAGTGGGGGCTCCTCAGGGTAGCCACCACCTGGGCAAGGGAGAGGGCCTCCTGGGGGTCACTCCTGCACTGGAGTTCGGATCCTTCAGGTCCTGGGGGCTGTGGGTGCAGTGTCCCTACCAGGCGTTGGGTTCTGAGAAGCAGGCAGTCGCGGTCAGGGGGAGCCTCGGGATTCCCTCTGCAGGTGTCGCTGTGGGGGCTCAGGGGGGGGGCAACTCTGGCTACTCACGGTCTTGCAGTCGCCGGGGAGTCCTCCCTCAAGTTTGTTCTCCACAAGTCGAGCCGGGGGCGTAGGGTGCAGAGTGTCAAGTCTCACGCTTCCGGCGGGAAACGCAAGTTGTTTCAAAGTTGCTGCTTTGTTTCAAAGTTGCAGTCTTTGGTGAACAGGGCCGCTGTCCTCTGGAGTTCTTGGTCCTTCTAGAGCAGGGCAGTCCTCTGAGGATTCAGAGGTCGCTGGTCCCTTGGAAAGCGTCGCTGGAGCAGTGTCTTTAGAAGGGGGGGAGACAGACCGGTAGTGCTGGGGCCAAAGCAGTTGGTGTCTCCGTCTTCTCTGCAGGGTTTTTCAGCTTAGCAGTCCTCTTCTTCTTAGGTTGCAGGAATCTAGTTTCCTAGGTTCTGGGGAGCCCTTAAATACTCAATTTAAGGGTGTGTTTAGGTCTGGGAGGGCAGTAGCCAATGGCTACTGTCCTTGAGGGTGGCTACACCCTCTTTGTGCCTCCTCCCTGAGGGGAGGGGGGCACATTCCTATCCCTATTGGGGGAATCCTCCATCTGCAAGATGGAGGATTTCTAAAAGTCAGAGTCACTTCAGCTCAGGGCACCTTAGGGGCTGTCCTGACTGGCCAGTGACTCCTTCTTGTTTTTCTCATTATCTCTCCTAGACTTGCCGCCAAAAGTGGGGGCTGTGTCCAGGGGATGGGCATCTCCACTAGCTGGAGTGCCCTGGGGCATTGTAACACAAAGCCTGAGCCTTTGAGGCTCACTGCTAGGTGTTACAGTTCCTGCAGGGGGGAGGTGTGAAGCACCTCCACCCAGAGCAGGCTTTTGTTTCTGTCCTCAGAGAGCGCAAAGGCCCTCACCACATGGGGTCAGAAACTCGTCTCTCAGCAGTAGGCTGGCACAGACCAGTCAGTCCTGCACTGAACAATTGGGTAAAATACAGGGGGGCATCTCTAAGATGCCCTCTGTGTGCATTTTTTAATAAATCCAACACTGGCATCAGTGTGGGTTTATTATTCTGAGAAGTTTGATACCAAACTTCCCAGTATTCAGTGTAGCCATTATGGAGCTTTGGAGTTCGTTTTTGACAGACTCCCAGACCATAAACTCTTATGGCTACCCTGCACTTACAATGTATAAGGTTTCGTTTAGACACTGTAGGGGCATAGTGCTCATGCACCTATGCCCTCACCTATGGTATAGTGCACCCTGCCTTAGGGCTTAAGGCCTGCTAGAGGGGTGACTTACCTATGCCACAGGCAGTGTGAGGTTGGCATGGCACCCTGAGGGGAGTGCCATGTCGACTTAGTCATTTTCGTCATTTTCTCCCGACCAGCACACACAAGCTGGCAAGCAGTGTTTGTGCGCTGAGTGAGGCGTCCCTAGGGTGGCATAAGACATGCTGCAGCCCTTAGAGACCTTCCCTGGCATCAGGGCTCTTGGTACCAGGGGTACCAGTTACAAGGGACTTACCTGGGTGCCAGGGTTGTGCCAATTGTGGAGACAACAGTACATTTTAGGTGAAAGAACACTGGTGCTGGGGCCTGGTTAGCAGGGTCCCAGCACACTTGTCAGTCACGTTAGCATCAGTATCGGGCAAAAAGTGGGGGGTAACTGCAACAGGGAGCCATTTCTTTACAGCATGTTAATCAACAATTCTCTAGAGGGATTCTTCCCACCCCTAAACCTCTATCAATGCAGAGACTCCTTGCACCTTTCCAGCTAAGGTGGTCCTAAGCAGTGATGGCCAGATCAAGAGTAGGACCTGTACCAGACATGATAGAAAAAGGTTTAAGGGACAGAAAAAGAAAGCAAAAGTTTCAGAACTTTTTAAGGAAACAGAAAAAACTTTTTCAACTTTTTAGAAACTTTTTGAAAGTTTTAGAGGTACTTTTCAGCACTTAGCAATAGAGTAAGAGAAGAAAAGTAAAACTTTTTGGTTAGGTGTACATACACTGAACTTGTTTTGTATATTTTTCTCTTATGAAAAGTACAAAATGACAAAGTGGTAAGTAGTTGCAAGTCCCACCGCTGCACAACGAATGTAGGAGGCTGGCCTGGTTTGTAGTGGGTACCAAGGGGTACTTACACTCTGCACCAGGTCCAGGTATCCCTTATTAGTGTAGAAGAGGTGTCTAGCAGCTTAGGCTGATAGAAAAGGGTAGCTTAGCAGAGCAGCTTAGGCTGAACTAGGAGACATGCAAAGCTCCCACTATACCACTGGTGTCATATGCACAATATCATAAGAAAACACAATACACAGATATACTAAAAATAAAGGTACTTTATTTTTATGACAATATGCCAAAAGTATCTCAGTGAGTACCCTCAGTATGAGGATAGCAAATATACACAAGATATATGTACACAATACCAAAATAAGCAGTAATAGCAATAGAAAGCAATGCAAGCAATGTACAGTCACAATAGGTTGCAATGAGAGCACATAGGTATAGGGGCAACACAAACCATATACTCCAAAAGTGGAATGCGAACCACGAATGGACCCCAAACCTATGTGATCTTGTAGAGGGTCGCTGGGACTGTAAGAAAACAGTGAGGGTTAGAAAAATAGCCCACCCCAAGACCCTGAAAAGTAGGTGTAAAGTGCACCTAAGTTCCCCAGAGAGCACAGAAGTCGTGATAGGGGAATTCTGCAAGGAAGACCAACACCAACAATGCAACAAAGGTGGATTTCCGGATGAGAGTACCTGTGGAACAAGGGGACCAAGTCCAGGTGTCGCGACAAAGTCGAGATTGGGCAGATGCCCAGGAAATTCCAGCTGAAGATTCAAAGAAGCTGCCACCGGATGGTAGAAGCCGCGGATTCTGCAAGAACGAAGAGGACTAGGAACTTCCCCTTTGGAGGATGGATGTCCAACGTCGTGAAGAAGCTTGCAGAGGCGTTCCCACGCAGAAAGACCGCAAACCAGCCTTGCTAGCTGCAAGGGTCGCGGTTAGGGTTTTTGGATGCTGCTGTGGCCCAGGAGGGACCAGGATGTCGCCAATTGCGTGAGGAGACAGAAGGGGCGCCCAGCAAGACAAGGAGCCCTCTCAGAAGCAAGCAGCACCCGCAGAAGTGCCAGAACAGGCACTACGAAGAAGAGTGAACCGGAGCTCACCCGAAGTCACAAAAGAAGATCCCACGACGCCGGAGGACAAATCAGGAGGTTGTGCACTGCAGGTTAGAGTGTCGGGGACCCAGGCTTGGCTGTGCACGAAGGAAATCCTGGAAGAGTGCACAGGAGCCGGAGCAGCTGCAAATCACGCTGTACCCAGCAATGCAGTCTAGTGTGGGGAGGCAAGGACTTACCTCCACCAAATTTGTACTGAAGAGTCACTGGACTGTGGGAATCACTTGGACAGAGTTGCTGAGTTCTAGGGACCACGCTCGTCGTGCTGAGAGGGGACCCAGAGGACCGGTGATGCAGTCTTTTGGTGCCTGCGGTTGCAGGGGGAAGATTCCGTCGACCCACTCGAGATTTCTTCAGAAATCCTAAATGAAGGAATCACTGGCACTCTGTAAAGTCTTCAGTTCCACTTCAGGGAACAAGACTGACAGGGATTGAAAGAAATACAATAAAAGGGGTAAAATATTTTAACTGCAGCAACCCTACCGATCCTAAATGTACAGATTGTGCCACTAACACATATCAGTTGTGATTCTGTGAAAGAGTTGTGGTTAGTTTGTGGACCTAATTATAGTAGTAATAATGTATATTTCCATACATTTAATCTTCTTCGCCCATCTGAAGGGGGGGCTTTCAGACAAAGGTCTCTAATCAATCATAGCAGGCCAGCATCGAGGAGCTTTGTTTTTGTTAATTAGACCTTGAAGCCTGAAACCCTACTAAAGTGCTCTATCAGCTCAAGGATATGTGAGAGGGACTGCAGCGGATGCACTACTTGCAAGTAGAATGTCATCTACAAACTAATGTGTTTTATGCCCCCCCCCCAAAACAAATATTTGAGTCCTGTGTAATATGGGCTGCTAGTAGTTCATTAATCAGTATAAACAATAGTGGGTAAAGGTGCAGCTCTGGTTGGTCCCTCTGCATAGGGGTATTGGTTCTGATCTAAAACCCATTGATCAGCGTTCTAGTGTTCGGTGTCTTTTAGTTGGGCATTATACACACCAGAATGTGGGATCCTAACCCAGTTTCTCTGTTAGGTACAGCACTCAGTAGATATTATCAGCTGCTTGTGTGGTGGGTGCAAAGACCGATTGATCAGGATGGACCAGATATGGGGTCTGGGGATGCAGTCTTTCTGCGTGCGGCTTGCAATCTTTATCTAAAACCGTAATATGGGCTTTGGTCATTATAGGCATAATCGTGCCCGAATGCAAGAATTAATTAAACTTAACCACCAACTCGGGGATCAGCTCTGATCTGAAATGCTTCTAAGCCATCAGGTCCCAGGACTTTGTTTTGATGAAGATTTGCTATTGCCTTTGAAACCTCCTCTGTCCTAATCAGCTTTTCTAGTCTCTTTGTGTTTGCTTGTGTTAACCAAACTAATAAAGTTCCCTACCTCTTTCTGATTCACTGAACCTCCCTAGTAGAGTGCCAAGTAGAGTGCCAAGTAATAGTCCGAAACTGCCTTCCTCTCCTCATCTTCTTCGCTTATGTACTCCCCCTGCTTTCCCATCAAAACAGGTATTCTCCGACATGTCTTAGCCTATCCATCCTCTGAACCAGCAAGGAATCTATCTTATGAGCCTTAAATCTTTTGACACAGTATTGTTTTTTCTGACCTCAGTCACAAGCATCCGTAGATGTCCTTTCACTTTAATGAATATTCAGAGGGATTGTATCAACCCTGTTTTCTAGAGTTCTTCTTCCATTTTTAGCTCAGGCTCCAAGCAGTCTCAGAGTAATTTACCTTGCTGGTGCATTCTCATTTCTCTGTTACAGATTGGCCATGGACTATGACCCTAAAGGCATTCCAGAGTATACTCTGGGGAACCTCACTCGCTTTGTTCTCCTTACAGTAGGTTGAAATCATGTCCTCTCCCAGGGATTGCAAAGCCACCCTGTCCCTGAGGAGGCTTCTATCAAACCTCCAGAGTCCCCTCTTGATAGCACAGTGAGCCCACTCACTCTCCTTTACCAGCATACCCAGCATTGTTAGGTCCAATATTGCAATCGACCCATGAGACACCTGCCAGGTGCACTCTACCGACCTGTTTGAGCCCCAGACTAGGTTGATGTGTGAAGATAATCTATGCACGTCAGAAGTAAGTGTACTTCTTCCTAGAAGGATTTCTGTCCCTTCAGATATCTATAAGGCCTGCATTTGTAGATTTCCCTAATAGAGACTGGAAATTGGCTCCCAGGGAACATCTGTTCTGAGGGTGTCTGCCAAGTTGGACACTCAGGACTATATTGAAGTCCACCGGCTAAAGAAAGTCACTTGGGCTTCAGCCCTTTATCCTAGTAATATCTGGGTAAGGAATGCTTCATAAGCTATGTGCAGGGTGTACACAATGATTATTCTGACAATTGCACTAGGGCCATAGTCCTGCCAAGTATTGAAAATGGCCCTTCTTCACATCTTTAACTTGTTTTGTTTTCTTTAGTGGGAAGTCCCAATATAGGCCTATCATAACCCCTCGTTTTTGTATCTGGTGTTAGCCAAGACCTTTTGATTTAAAAAAATATATATATGTACAATATACTTATTTAAAGGGTCTTTTTGCAAGTTTTCTTCATCCATTGGTCAGTTAGTTTATCGTTCACATTTTGCTTTCCCCTACTACAGGATACAGCGTGGGGCAGGGAGTGAGACCACTTCCGGCACTTGATAACTTCTCTTTGAGTAACTGCATTTTGCTATTGATAAGGATCACATCTGCACACAAGTTAGTTCCCTTCTGTGCTAGGGTTTTTTTTTATTTAACACTTGTTGCCTTTGTTTTAGAGTCAAATGTGACAGCAGACTCGTACACGGCACATTCGATGCTTTATCAGTTCCTGTCTTCTGCCAATGTTGTTGTAAATTCCTTCCGGAGTGTCTTGTGTTTACTGTTTAAACGCTGCTATTTCACTGCATGACAGAACGCGTCCATTTAAAACTGTTCTGTATTAAGTTATTAAAAGCTTCCATATCATACATTTGATTTCTTGAGAACACGTTTATTCTGACCTCAGTTCCATCAATGTTTTTTTACTAAGATTTGCCCAGGAAAAAGCAGCCTTTATTGTGTTTAAATTGCAGCACTTTTGTTGCCTACATTTTTCTTCCTTCATTCTTCTTCTTTCTTCGTTTCTTTGTTTCTTGCTTTCTTTCATTTTTTCATTCCTCTTTCCTGCTTTATTTAATTCCTTTATTTTCTTTCATTCATTTTTTATTTATTTCAATCATTCTTTCTCTCATTTGTTCTTTCCTTCTTTCTTGCTTTTCCTTTTTCTTTCATTCCTTTTTTCTTGCTTTCCTTTTTTCTTTCATTCCCACTTTTCTTATTTCTTGCATTCCTTCTATATTACTTTCTTTCTTTATTGGCTTCTTTCCATCTTCCTTCCTTCCTCTCTTGCCTTCTTTCTTTCCTTCTTTTTTGTGTTAATTGCTTTTTTATTACAATAATTCCGTCATCTTGATTTCATTCCTACTTTTTCTTTCTCTCTCTTTCCTTCTTTTTCTTTGTCTTCTTATACTCCTTCTTTGCCTCCTGTCCTTCATTCATTTCTTTCCTGCTTTCTTTTTCTTCTTACTGCCTTGCCTTTTTATCCTTCTTTCTTGCCTTCCTTTTTTCCTTTTTTATTTAGTCTTTTTTATTTTCTTCTTGCCTTTGTTCTTTCTTTTCTTCATTCCTTACTTCCTATCCTTCTTTCCTGCTTTGTTGCCTTCTTTCTTTCCCAAATGCAAGAGGCTGGTAGCCAGTGGCACAACAATTGGCTTTTTTGTCTGTATTAGACAATATGTTTAAATTTTACTAACATTTTTAGATACTTATAGGGGTTTTCATCCACACTTCATCCGTTTGCCTGTGGTTGTCATTTACATTTTTCTGCTACCCACTCGAGCATGTATCAAGGGGCAATGAATCACCCCACTTTAGCCATTGGCTGACTTCACTATGAGTTTTGCCCTTTATTAATGAGTATATATATATATACACAATGTAGGTTCCTTAAGGTGTGCTTTTCTGAGACCCAAAAGCATGTTTGCCTTTAAGCAATATTATTTTCTTGATAGTCAAACTCCCAGCAGTTTCCCAAGCATAAAGTTTTGCAAAAGCCATGGCAAAACAAGAAAAGGCTGGCAGACTGTGCAAGACCTATTGGCTTTGCCAATGCTTGTTTCTTGTTTGTAGCTTAAAATAATTGTGTGGGGTACAATTTATGTTGCATTAGATGGACAACCTGGGGGCACAAGTGTGTCTCTGGAGACAGTGTCTTGAAGGATCCCTCTTACCTCTGCAGATTTTATGGAGTCTTAGTTGAGAGCTCAACCCTCTCACATTTGATGACAAAATTTGCACCATGTGCTCACTCATGGTGTAGGCTAGCTATACCAGTAGTGTTTCTGTGGCTACTAGGGTTGTATAGGTCCCCAGGAGTTCCTCACCTTATTTTATTTATGTCTGCACCCACCAAACGCCCCAACAACTCTCCCCAACTCACACCCTCCTCATCATCAATCAGGGTTCTTACCTTTAGGTAAGCGGTGGAACATACTGACACCACTCCCCCTCTCCCAGCCCTTTCATATCTTCATATGTGAGAGTGTTGCTCATACTGTCAACTCGTTGGTACCCTACAGCAGCACCAGCACCACACACTCAGTGCATGCTTTAGCAGTTAAGGTATTCCAGTCACTGGCCTCTGAGTGCAGGGAGATCAGAGACCCACTTTGAGGATAAGACACACACTTCATCATCACCCATCATAGTCTTTACTAAAGTAGATTGAGATGCCCACTCATTCCTAAGATCCCAGTAATCCCTGTGAAGATCAATTTCTCAAATATAGGTGCTGACGTTATCATTTGCTCATCGTTTTCCTCAGGGCTTTTGTTTTTCCCATTTATTTCTCAGTTGTGTGTTATTACGGTTGTCCTCATTTCGTTGCATGCCTGGAGCCTCACTGGCTCCCCTAAGATTTCCTGCGCTTCTTCTACCTTGTGGACCATATAGGACCTTGAATTCAGCTGGAACCACAGTGCAAATGGGACTGTCCATCTGTAAAGCACCTGCTGTCATCTCACCTTTGCTGTTATTGGCGCCAGCAGCTGCCGTTTGTTGAGGGCATATTCTGCAAGATATCTTGGAAGAGGTCAGTAGTCTGGTCGGAGTAGTTGATAACATCAAGTTTTTAGCCTCTCTCATAATTCTTTCCTTGAGGGAGGATGATGCCTTCTTAGCAATTATGTATCTTTGGCATGCACTTGGCCCCTCTGTAGGGGCTCCTACCCCTTGGGCTCCAACAATGGGAATATTTAAGCTTGCGTCTTCCTTTAAAATATAACAGAAGAGCAGTGGCAGTACTGGACTACATTGGAGCGTTCTTCGTTTTCCTTTACCTACAGATTCTGATATTGTTGTGATGGGAAGAGTCTTTGAGATTTGTGCACTTGTCCCACAGGGGTAAATGTCCTCTGCCATTTTAGTTGTTGATTCAGCTCCTTTCCCAATTCTTGACTCATGGCCACTACGTCGTCTTTGTTAATGGCTACACATTTGCCGAGCATCTGGAGTTCTGTCGACATGCCGGGGGGGGCTGTTGTCATGTCCGACTTTAACCCCTGCATCTGCAAGATGACCATGTTGGATATTTTTTGGAGGTTGCTAAGGCAGCTCTTTAGGTCCTTGGTCGAGAAGAAGGGGAGGTCCCCTTTCTTTGTGGCCATAGTTACAGTTCCCAGACTGGTGACCTCAAGCAGAGGTACAAGACAGGGCTGTCCAGTGTCACTGCTACTGTTCGTGCCGGACGATGGAGCCTCCAGCCTACGTGTTTCCTGGCAGGGGACTAGACTGCGGAATTCACTTGGAACATAAGCCTTGTTTTGCCTCATGAAATGCAGACACTCTGTTGTGTTTGCGGAATTGGATGGATAGTCTTCCATAAGTGTTGACATTGTTGATTAGATATGGTGTTCTATTGGGTGTCCAGGTGAATTAAATAAAGTCTGTTCTGTAACTGGTACTTAGTACAGAAGTGCGGATTGGCTGGAGGGTTTACTGGTAGCTTTTCAGTGGGCTCCTGACAAATTTGAATAACTAGGAGTATGGAATTATCGTGAAGACGACCAACTAATGCTTGGAAACTTTTGGAAAGCAGTGACATAAGTGGCAACTGCTTAATTATGGTAAAAATAGCCCCTGTCACTGATGGGAAGGGTTTCCATACTGAAAATGGTGGTTTTGCCTCTACCGGCTAGTATATTGTTTCCATGCAATAACTATGATACTGGGACTATCTTTTTTCAAAGATGTGAACATTATATTTTGTCTTTCTGTGGCAAAAACAGTATTGATATCTAAAATGGTGTTAGAAGTACAGAAAGGGGACATGAGACTTATTATCTTGCGTCACAACTTTTATTCTAAGGCTGCGGCTGCAGGATCTGGCTGGGCGCGACTGTTGTGAACTCGAGTCAGGTAGACTGGGGGTGCCATTTGTAACTGTGCTACTGGAGAATGATAAAATAGCAATAAGGCCCCCAGGTTGGCTGAGTTATGCTTGCACTCTGGGCGCTAAAAATATGTATGGCCCTTGGATACTGCTGTTGGCCCATCTGCAAAGTAGTAAGTCAACAGTATTCTAGGACAATAGAGTGAGGAATGGGGTGTGTTGTTGGTGATTTGTGTGTTGAAGGCATTTGTTAGTATTTTGATCCTCTCTGTGAGGAAACAAAAATAATTGTGGGTCAGTTTCTAGCCCACTGCTGGCTCCAAGGACAACGTGGAATGAAGGGGAGCAGGAATCTAGAAGGTCAGCCGTGCTGACGTAGATACTCACACTCGGAGGTTGCAAGTGTGCAATTCCACTTCTCAGGAGTGCACTGGCACCTGCCTTTCATGCCGACACTATGAAAGCCAGGCACTTTGGGGGGGTCCCTAGGCACGGACATCAGATATAGGACATGGGAGAATATTTCAGGGAATTTCTAGGGGGTTTCGAGAAACCCAGGTAAATTATGTTCACCAAATGTATTTGTCTTGGTATAAAACAGCCAGCTGCATAATGTCACTTCCAATGCCTGTCCCAGGTGCCTGCAGACTGGGCAAACGTCTCTCACATGGTGCGCGATTGTGTATATATTCAAGAGAACCGGAAAGAGGTTTTGCTCGTGGTTAAGGGTGCAATGGGTATGGGCGTTCCTCAAGAGCCAATAAATATTTGTTGAATCAGATTAAGAGAGCAAAGACTACTAAGCAGTGTTGTGGGTTTATTGAGTTAGCCCTTATTGTTGCTCACTGGAACCGGGCAGTGGCATCAGTGGCGTAGCATGGGTTGTCAGCACCCGGGGCAAGGCAAGTAATTTGCGCCCCCTAACCCGGGGCAAGGCAAGTAATTTGCGCCCCCTAACCCGTGGATTTTAGCACTCGAGTCTCTTCCAAGATGTTGCGCCCGGTGCGGTCGTCCCCCCCCCCACCCCCCCGCACCCCCTACGCTACGCCACTGAGTGGCATGGAAGGCACGTGTACCCTTTGATAAAACAAAGTTGATACATGATTAAATGGACGAAGGCAGAGCTGGCTACCTTGATTGCCCTGTGGAACCGACATTTTTATGTCATACACAGGTGAGTGGAATGCCTTCTTCTTGGCCATGGAAGAGAAATCGAATGCTTACCCACTGTGAATCTTTCACATTTCATACCTGTAAATCGTAAAGAGACAGTTCATTTCAGTGTTTTCAATATGGTATTTATTCATTTCTGCTTATGATATATTGGTTGTATCACTGCACCCGCGCACAGTCCAAGAAACACTGTTGAAATTGCGTGGCTAGTCAGTGGGGAAGAGGGTGGGAGTTAAAGTTGTAGGATTATAGAGCTGTTGTTTGCTTTCAAGGATATGGGTACTAAAGACATGCTGTATTTTACATTGTCTGTAAAGAATTGCTGGATAATCTTATATGTTGTCAATCAACTTGGAAAAAGCAAATAAAAGCAGGTTTGAAAACGAGCAGTTTCAGTGCAACAGGTCTTGCATTTGTTCGAGTTAGAGGTATTAACGTTGTAAAGCAAAAAAAAAAAACATGCAGCGCAATCGCGTTGCATGGAAAATAAACAGATAAAGTACTCCGGACCCCAGGCTGAGAACATCGAGTCTCGTATGTTTTTAGTACTTTACCGGTGCTGTGTAGGTGGGCTGAACACCGGAAAGGGCATGACGCATGCATGCCTTTCACAAATGAAAGCAAGCGGATTTTAAAAGGCATGGCCACGAACCAATGTAAGTGACTCACGTGGCTTGGGCGTGGTTTGAAGCCCAAAGAGAGATTACATAATGGACGGAGCGCTTTGCGCTCACCTATAAAAATGAGGCTAAAGTTGGTATAGGTGTATATTTCCATATCTCCTTCCCCCTTCCTCAGTACAGCAGTCATCACATCCTGCAGCCCACAGTAGATACTCAAGCTTATTGTGCTGAACTCTCCCTCTTCCCCCAGGGATCCAGCTTCACCATATTGAGTCTCATTCTGGATTGTAATAAGATTTGCAATTGCTCTATTGCATTGAGCTTGTGCTTGCTCTTAAATTCCTCCATGGGCTTAAAAATATTGTCACTGAATAAGTCTCCAATTGTTTTAATCGTTCATTTGCACAACAACTGTAATTCCCTTTTTAGTGTCGAGCCTGCAACCCACCCACTATTTCTTGTTGTCGTGTCTGTCTTTTCTCCTTTCTCCATTCTTTGTTCTTCTCTACCATACTTTGCCCTTTTCCCTTCTTCTATTACCTCCCTCTTCTTTTCCTTCGCTACTCCCCCCTCATTCTCTATGCTGAGCATGCATTTCTCTGTCAACCCAGAGCACGTAACCTCGTCCTCTGAAGCCAGCCCATGGTGGTTCCCAGCTCCTGCTCATGGGCTTCCCACTTTTTCTGAAATATTCCACAAAACAAGCATTTGCAAAGCAATAGGGTTGGAGCTATTGGCATGTAAATTTATAACTGGACTGCTTTTACCACATTAGTCAATCCTGCTGCATATTTTGGTCCTTTCTGCCACATAATTCCAGTAGCCCTGTATATAACTAAAGGGCTAGTAGGCCTACTGGAATATTTTTTCAAACAAGGCCCTTAAAACACAAGCTACTCTCAGGTGCAAAACACATTTTCCAGCCATAAGAGAGTTTAGAAATGCAATGTATAGGTTATTATTTTGGGGTCCCTACTTACCTAATTGGGGGGGGGGGGGGCGAGAGATGATTTAGATAGAAAGAGGACGTTGTGGTGAACAGTTTTGAAGGTGGTGCCATTATCCTTGGACCACCATAGGCTGAGTTATGACCAAAAATGTTTTCTAAAACGAATGCCCTGCAAAGCATTATGGAGCGAGTTTCCTAGTGCCGCAGATATTGTAGTATGTTGACTGTAATGCTCAGAACAGCCTCCAGAGCAGGTGCTCTAACGAGTAGCTCGTGAGCTTCTAGTAGCTCTCGAGCTATCCATAAGTACATCTCTTGTGTACAGTCCAACATACAAAAACAGAAAATTGTCTATTTAAAACAAACATGTAAACCTGTCTTATGTAGTCAGTATTACATTTCAAATAACATTGGTATCTCTGGATGATTTTCATTGAACATAAGTAGCTTTTACTACAGAAAAAGTTGGAGACCCCCTGCCCTAGATGATACCACAATAAAATAGCATTCCTAAGAAAATGGTCATGTAACCATATAGTTAGCCCCTAGAGGGCATAACCACATCAAACCTAGAGGGCATAACAACATGAAAAGAATGGCAGAAAATAATCCAGTGCAAGCATATAGTTAGCCCCTAAAGGGCATAGTGCATTACAAATTTCAGTGCTGGCAGGCATACTGCAACAATATTACAAACAAGGCCCTTAAAACATTAACTACTCTCAGCTGTAAAACAAAAGTTCCAGCCATGAGAGAGCTTAAAGAGAGACCGAATGGTGGGAGAAGTTATTATTTTGGGGTCCCACTAACCTAGTTTGAGGACCCAGAGATGATGTACACCGAAAGAGCACATTGTTGTGAATGTTTTGTTGATGGTCCCATTGTCGTGGGACCACCACAGACTGAGTTATGGGCAAATAATTTGTAAAAGAATGCTTGCAAAGCATTATGGGTCGAGTTTACTGAGTGCAGTGAATATTGTAGTATCTGCTCTCCCACTGTGTTGGGAGAGCTGCTTTGAGGATTTCTGTGTTTTTTTTTACGTAAAGCATTGACCATTTACAAGTGTTTTTGTGAAAGCTGTGGAGTGTGAAGGGGAGAGCCAAAAGAAATGACTTTGATTAGGTAAAAGTGTGAACAATGTGACCAGCCTTCAATACCGATGATCAAGTTCATGCTGCTGTTCTGCGCCATGGCTGCCATGGAGCACGAAGAGCAAAGACAAAAGAAAAAAACACGCTAAAGTATATCAGCAGTTGCGCAATAATCCATGTAACAGGGTCAGTAGTCTGCAAGGCGGAACAAATGCGCCCCTTGGTGGGCCAAACATAAAGTATTTACTAGTGACATCAAGGGGTTTTTGATGGGTGTCAGATTGGTGTGGTTAAAAACCCACAGAATACTTACAGCAGGTCGAAAAGCACTTGCGCGCTCGACCTAAAAAGGACATGACCGAGGCTTCCCAGTGCGTCCCGTTTTCAAGGCTGAGGAGTAGGGTTTTGGCAGCAGGGTGGCTGCCAAGGGCCTTCTTACTTTTGAAACTTTATATCATTTGCTGGAATGCTGTTCTGTGGAAATTTCATGTATGCTTCACCTGATGAATGTAAGAGCTTTAGTTTGCCCTGGGTGAAGAGGAGCATTGTGAACCGGAAAATGAGCATGAGCGTGTTACATGTTGTGCAACAAATCAATGGTTTAATACTTTTTTCCTGATACAAAACATGTCCTTTTTCAGACAAAAACGTGCAAACAAGCCACACGATTCCATACCACGGCAATTCCACTTCACAGAATTTCACTCCACCCTAGTACATGCCACACAGTTCCACTCTGCACAATTCGACTCCACGCCACTCCATGTCACATAATTTGACCCCAGTCCTCTCAATGCCACTCCCCCAGTTACACTCTACACTGCCCAATTACACTCCACACAATTCCACTCCACACAGTTTCACGCCATTTCATTCCACACAGTTCCACTTAGTACATGCCACACAGTTCCACTTCAGACAATTCCACTCCACAGAATTCCACGCCACATAATTCCACTCCAGTCCTCACAATTCCACACCACGCAGTTGCACTCCACACCTTCCAATTCCACTGTACGCCTTTCAATTCTACTCCATTCAGTTCCACCCCACACAGTTGCACTCCACCCCACAAAAGTTCAAGTCTTCTCCACGCCACATAATTCCACTCCACACAATTCCTTTCCACTCCCCACGATTCCACACCACACGATGACATGCCATGTTACACAATTTCACTTCATGTCACAAAGTTCTATTCTAAACGTTGTGCAACAATTCAGTAGTTTTGCACATTTTTAATTTTTCAGAAAAACCATTAAGCCACTCAATTTAACTTCACGCCACATAATTCTTCTTCACTCGAGAGAATTCAACTCGGGGGGCGGGGGGGGGGGGGGAAACGGTTGTTTTAGTGGATAGTTGCCATGGGCAGCCGAGTTGTCGGTAGAGTTAAACGATGTAGGTAGGGTGCAATGGGCCCTAAGGCACACAAGTAAAATGGCCCCCATATCGCTAATTGTACAGTAAGAGCAAGACCTAATTAACTTGGGTGCAGTGAGTACTCAGCTGAAAATTCCTTGGGTACCACAAATGGCTTCTCCATTCCGAGGTTGCGCAAGGTCTCGTTCAACAGTGAGGAGAGCCTTGGTTAGATCTGATCGCCTCCACTGAGAACATGTAGTGTCAGCCGTTTTGTGCAATGCAGCTTCCAGAGTGGCTGTGTCTCGGAGGGGCTTTTCATCTTGGGTGGAATTCAGGCCTCCTGTATGCCCTTCAGCTCATACCACTCCTGCCCAGAATTCTTAAGAAAATCAAGAACGACCAGGCCTTAGTAATCCTTGTGGCTCAGGACTGGGCATGAAGAGTCTGGTATCCCGAGCTGCTGAGAATGTCCATCATTCCTCCGATCAGTCTGCCCCTTTGGGAAGATCTTCAGTCACAGCAGCAGCAGAGTGTTCTTTACCCGAACCTTTCCACTCCCCTCCTTCCTGCGTGGAGATTGACCTTCCTCCTGAAGTCTGTCATCTTGGCAGCCAGGTATCCTTCCATCAAAATGGTATATGTCTGTCATTATGGCAGCCATGCATTCCTCCACCAAAATGGTATACGCCTGTTGGAAGAAAGTTGTGGCATGGTGCACAGACAAGTCTGTTGCTCCCCTTTTTGC
This sequence comes from Pleurodeles waltl, assembly GCF_031143425.1. Classification (NCBI taxonomy): domain Eukaryota; kingdom Metazoa; phylum Chordata; class Amphibia; order Caudata; family Salamandridae; genus Pleurodeles; species Pleurodeles waltl. Next base: position 717,411,807 of record NC_090439.1, read on the forward strand.
CCCTCTTTCTGACATTATACTGGTCATTCTTTCCTTTGCCATGCAGGGCTCTGCTTTGGGCACTCTTGGTGTCTATTTATCTGTTATTTCTGCCTTTTTGAAGTTGGTTGATCAATCTTACAGGTTCTTCAAAGGTCTAACTCATGTCTTCCCTTCTCCCCCATTCATTATGTCCCAGTGGGATCTTAATATGGTTCTGACCTTGTTGATGTGTGCCCCTTTCAAGCTGCTTCACAACTGTCCCCTCAGGCTTCTTACATTGAAAACAGCCTTCCTTGTGATAATAACTTATGCCCGCAGATTGGCTGAGCTACAGTGCTTATCAGTCCTTATCTAAGCCGCTCTACCTCTCTGTCCTGACAGAGTGGTGCTTTGCACTAGAGCCTCTTTTCTGCCAAAAGTTGTCACGCCTCTTCATGTAGGCTAATCTATCACTTTGTCTACTTTTTATGAAGCCTCACATCTTTCTAAGGCAGAGAATAGACTTCACCGCCTGGAGCCAAAAAAGCATTGGTGTTCCACCTTGATCATACAAAAGAGGTCCGGGTGGATGACCAACACTTCATAGGGGGTATGTAGGTGCGAAGAAAGTTCAGGCTGTGCAGAATCGGGCCGCCTATAGATGGGCCATACTCCCCATTAAGATCTGCTACGCAATGGACAAAAAGCAACGTCCTGAGGGCTTGCAAGCTCATTCCACCAGAGCTAAAGCTGCGACTACTGTGTTAGTACGTGAAGTATCAGTCCTGGGCACCTATCTGGCAGCGATGTGGGCATCTCAGCACACGTTTACTAAACACTACTGCCTGGACATGGGCACTTTCCCTGTCCAGTCCTGTGGGACTTTCTTGTTTGAAATTGGTTCACAGACCCCCTTCCGGTGATGGTATTGCTTGGATAGCTATTCAAAGTTAAGGAATCTGCAGCTAGAAGTCTCAAATAGACAGGTTACTTCCCTTGCATGACACTTCATTTGGTAGAGACTATGGGCCTGATTCTAACTTTGGAGGACGGTGTTAAACCGTCCCAAAAGTGGCGGATATACCACCTACCGTATTACGAGTCCATAGGATATAATGGACTCGTAATACGGTAGGTGGTATATCCGCCACTTTTGGGACGGTTTAACACCGTCCTCCAAAGTTAGAATCAGGCCCTATATCTAGCTACATATTCCTTCCCGACCCACCCATCCTCCCAACTGTGCGAACAGATTTCTGATGGTAGGGACTTCCCTTTTAGGGCCCTAGTTTTGACACACCGGTGGTCAGTGTTCTTCATAGCTCCACACTTCTGGCATGGAAAGTCAGGATTTTTTTTTTTTTTTTACATCTGACGGAGACATCTAATGGCAGATTTCTTACCTTAGAATTCCCCCCAGGTGTCAATCTGAATCCAGAAATTTTTCTTGAGAAGTACCCCTGCGCACCATTGGGTGTTGTCTCTCAGCTGTGTATCTGTTGTTGTCCTCACCAAATATGACATTGAGGGTCCTATATAGCGCCACCCGCGCTGACATTAGTTCTTTTCTTTCCAAGCCAACCAGCGCTGATCTGAACAAAGAGCCACAACACAGTCACTTTTTGACTGGTCTTTGTTCGATTTTTGTTGAAGGTTTTTTGAGTGGTTCCACTCCTGGTGCATTGAGGGATGTCTTCTTGTAAGACTGGGTACAAGCCCTGTGGATCCTACCACTGGGCAATTTCCATGGTGGATCTGCACCTGATATGCCTGGTGTCTGGAGCGTGACCACGACCGGAAGTCGTGCTCCGAGTGCTGGGCCATGAATCCAAAGGTTTGAGGGAGCGCTCTCTAAAGCTGATGGCGGCGCAGCACCCGGTTCTGCGTAAGTCCCATTCTACTTTGAGAGGTGGGTCTCAGGATCGGTCATGGAGCCCCCTCTCTTTTTCTTACTACTCTAAGCCCTCTTCACATTCGGTTAATTTGAGGCATAAGAAGAAGTGGAAGAAGGTGAAACGTTCTTCAACTTCACCTCGTCCATCGACTGACAAGACGTGGAAGCATTGTCGATCGAGGCCTCCTTTCGCAGTGCATGTGTCTGGGCTGGCCTTGCGTTTCCCCTGCACAGCTCAAAGAGTTTTATGAGGCCATCTGCCTCATTTTTGAGCAGGTCAACTCCGCTGGTGCACCTTTGGGCCCCGCAGAGTCGAAAAGGACCCTTTGGGTTCCACGCTGGCAGCTTTGGCATCCACTCCGAGGGGCACCTAATGGATCTGAATTGACACCGGTCTTGCCACTTAGACCTTCCCCAGCTCTGGTTCCGGTGTGAACTCTCCTGGCGCCACCTGTGCCTCCAGACAGCACCGCCCCCATTCTCATTGCTGACTCTGACATGGAGCTGGATGGGTGTCGTACTGCAACTACTCCAGCGCCGACCGAGACCTTGCCCCCTTTGCCAGATCCGGAGCCTTATTATTATGGACTAGGTTACAGTGATGAAGGGGAGGGGTTGCTGGACCCTTTTGAATACCAGCTCCAAGACCCCATGGAATGGCGAAGTGGCCTGGATACCTCCCCAAATACTGGCATGCTCTCTCCCCCTTCCGTGGCTACAGAGGAGGGAGCTTCATATTCATTGGTAATTCTGAGAGCAGTTGAGGTCATAGACCTTGAGCTGCCTTCGGTAGTAGCCAGGATTAACCTACTGTAGGAAGTTGGCTTTGTATATACTATCTCAAAGTGAGAGATAGTGTGCACAGAGTCCAAGGGCTCCCCTTAGAGGTTGATAGTGGTAACATTAGATAATACTAATGCTCTATTTTGTGGTAGGGTGGTCCAGCATTAGGCTTATCAGAGGGCAGTGTTAAGCATTTGTTGTACACACACAGGCAATAAATGAGAACACACACTCAAACACTTAACTCCAGGGCAATAGGTTTTTATATAGAAAAATATTATTTTCCTAACTTATTTCAGAACCACAAGATTCAGAATTTAGGTAAGTACATAAATTGTAAGGTACCTCACACAGGCAAGTATGGAACTTTGAATAAAAACAGTAATGTGCACAGTTTGGGCAAAAATGGCAAAAAGCTATTTTAAAAGTGGACACTGCAAAAATCAACAGTTCCTGGGGGAGGTAAGTAATAGTTAGTTTCTCAGGTAAGTAAATCACTTACAAGTTCAGTCTCCTCGGCATAGGCAGCCCACCGTAGGGGGTTCAAGTCAACCCCAAACACCCAGCACAAGCAACACTGGGCCGGTCAGGTGCAGAGGTCAAAGGTGGGCCCAAAACACATAGGCGCCTATGGAGAACATGGGTGTTCCGGCTCCAGTCTGCTAGCAGGTAAGTACCTGAGTCTTCAGAGAGCAGACCAGGGGCATTTTGTAGAACACTAGGGGGAGTCCCAAACAGGCACAAAAAATACCCCCTCAGTGGCACAGGGGCGGCCGGGTGCAGTGTGTGAAGAAGGCGTTGAATTTTGTCTGGCGATGCAGGCAGGGCACAGGGAGGCTCTCGGGCCAGCCACCGACTGGTTTGGATGGGGGCCGCCTGCTGGTCACTCCTGCACCAATGGTTGGTTCCTCTCGGTCCTGGGGGCTGCGGGTGCAGTGCTTTGTCCAGGCATCGGGTTCCTTTCTTACCGGGCAGTCGCAGTCAGGGGGAGCCTCTGGATCATCTCTGCAGGCGTCACTGTGGGGGTGCAGGGAGGTCGACTCAGGGTGCCCACATCATTGGAGTTGCCTGGGGGTCCTCTCTGCGGTGTTGGTTTCTCTGGACACGGGCTGAGTGGCGTCAGGTGCAGCGTGTGAAGACTCACGCTTCCGGAGTGAGGCTGGAGTCTTCTTTGGAGATGTTTTCTTTGTTGTAGATTTGGACAGAGTTGCTGTCCTCCGGAGTTTATTGGTCCTTTAGGTGCAGGTCAGTCCTCTGAGTCCTCAGAGGTCGCTGGTCCCGCTGGATGCGTCGCTGTGCAGGTTCTTTGAGTCTGGAGACAGGCTGGTAGGGCTAGGGCCAAGTCAGTTGTTGTCTCTGTGGGGCTTTCAGGTCAGCAGTCCGTCTTCTTTCTTCAGGTAGCAGGAATCGGATTTCTTGGGTTCAGGGTCGCCCCTAAATACCTAATTTAGGGTTGTGCTTAGGTTTGGGGGGCAGTAGCCAGTGGCTACTGTCCTGGAGGGTGACTGCACCCTCTTTGGGCCTCCTCCCTGTGGGGAAGGGGCACATCCCTAATCCTATTGGGAAATTCCTCCAAAACAAGATGGAGGATTTCTTAAGGCAGGTTCACCTCAGCTCAGGGCACCTTAAGGGCTGTCCTGACTGGTGGATGACTCCTCCTTGTTTTTCTCATTATATCCTCTGGACTTGCTGCCAAAAGTGGGGGGCTGTGTCTGTAGGGGCGGGCATCTCCACTAGCTGGAGTGCCCTGGGGCGCTGTAACACCAGGCTTGAGCCTTTGAGGCTCACCACCAGATCTTACAGTTCCTGCAGGGGGAGGTGAGAAGCACCTCCACCCAGTACAGACTTTGTTCCTGGCCACAGAGTGACAAAGGCATTCACTCCATGTGGCCAGAAACCTGTCTGGATGTGGCAGGCTGGCAGGAACTGGTCACCGTAACACTAGCATTTGGACTGGTATACAGGGGGCATCTCTAAGATGTCCTCTGTGTGCATTTTTCAATAAATCCCACACTGTATCAGTGTGGATTTATTGTGCTGAGAAGTTTGATACCAAACTTCCCAGATTTTAATGTAGCCATCATGGAACTATGGAGTTCGTAATTGACAAACTCTCAGACCATATACTCTTTATGGCTACCCTGCACTTACAATGTCTAAGAATTGGCTTAGACACTGTAGGGGCATAGTGCTCATGCAACTATGCCCTCACCTGTGGTATAGTGCACCCTGCCTTAGGTCTGTAAGGCCTGCTATAGAGGTGACTTATCAATGCCACAGGCAGTGGGTTGTGGGCATGGCTCTCTGAGGGGAGTGACATGTTGACTTAGTCATTTTCTCCCCACCAGCACACACAAGCTGTGAGGCAGTGTGCACGTGCTGAGTGAGGGGGTCCCCAGGGTGGCATAATACATGCTGCAGCCCTTAGAGACCTTCCCTAGAGAGACTGAAGAACAACCATTGGTGTTGTGTCCTATCTAATATTATTTTTGTTTGATCTCTGTTCTGAATGTTGTGGAATCCCACCAATCCAGTCTCATACCACGTGCTGCCCTATTCTAAATGAAGAGTGCCGAAGCTTATTGCTGGAAGCCCAGTCATATTTAAGGTTTTTCTCATCACCTGCTTGAGTTGATATTTGCTCAGAAATTCACCCTCCACATGTTTAATTATGGGGCTTTCCTCTGTTTGTTTTATGGCTAGTACAGCCTCAGGAGGCATAGCTGATGTTATTGAGGTTTTGCAAGGCGTTCCAGACAGGTTGCTTTACCTTACTACAGCTGATCACTTTCAGATTTCCTCAGTGTTATGTACTTTCCATTCCAAATTAATTTCCCAGCGACCCCTGGATGGGGCTTTCAATTTGCTAACTGAATATAAAATATGTCCACGGCAAAGGCAGTCCTGAACAACACCACCTTAAAGTGCAAGTAACATATTGCCCTCAGAACCCTGATTAAGGAGATTAGCCTGTTGAAATCATTGGGGTACCTTGCGGTCTTCCTGTCATGCCTTGATACAGCTCCACCGTTTCCTTGCTACCTGCAGGTGGTGATACCATGAGTGGTTAACACCTCATTCCAGTTGCACGAAGTGGCTTACTGCTCCTAGGTGGGAATATACCGATATTCTAGCCTTGCCTTTTTTGAAGGCTCACTTGATGGTAATGCTCCAGACCTATCTGTGTTTCTCCCTGATCTCCTGAAGTCTGTGCCAAACTTTGGAACTTGACTCCCTGTAACCAAGAGAATGTCCGCCACTGAATTTACTGTGCACTGTACATGCTTAGCCTTCAGTTCTGTATTAACTTGCAGCTGGAATACTACCAATTGCCTCAACAAAGCCAGCACCCAAGGGAAAGTCATGACACCTACTTATGAGCATGCACTGACTGTCTCACTACAGTGTAATCTTTTTGTTAGTCAGCCACCCTTTCCATACATGGAGGACTACTACTATTGGGAAGAGAGTCAATAAAGCAATATTCTTAGTTAAACCCTGCTACCTCCAGATATCTGGCTACTACTTGGCAATGCAGGCTCTACCCAATATTTTCTTGAAATATTTGCTCACTGCGGCTTTTGTGTACAGTTCTAGCTAGTGCGATGATACCCATGGGTCCCTCCATTTCAGCATACCATTAAATTAAGCAATACATTTCCCCTCATGAGTAGATCCTTCTTTGTTTTTAAACGTCATTTAATGGTAGTATTTGCATCAGTAACACCAAACCACAAATAGTAACATAGGCTTCCAACATTCTGCATCAAGTGTATACATAAGTAATGAGACATACAACAATTAAATATTTTGGGGAGCAATCAAGTAGAGGAAGAACATTAAAACAGTAAAATGAAATTTAGCTAAAAGTGGACGCTGACCATCCAAATGTAAAAACTATGAAAGATTGAGCAGAACGAAAAACACCGGTTTCGACAAAATGAGTGCCAAACCGGTAGCCCCCGCAACTGGGATCAGTTGAAAGGGGGGTTAGGTGGTGCACGGGTAGTGGATTCAGGAGAGGCTGGCACTGAGACTGGAGTAGTTGTTAATGAATAATCTCGAAACGGCTGCCATATATCCCTGAGTCTAGAGGTTATCGGTTGCAGGGAGGCATACAATTCAGAGTTTGCATCATAGTGTGATGCCTTGTAACCATGCACTGATAGTGGGAATTGCGTGACTGCCCCAGTGCAGCGCCAACTGCCACTTAGCCAAGAGTAGCACAATGGCGGGTAGCCACCTCGAGCCAGTGGGTAACATTTTGATGTATCCTAGGAAAGCCATCTTAGTATCTGGGTCCATGGGATGTTCAAGTATAAGGGGCAGTGTAGCATAGATTTGTTCCCTATATGTTTTAATCTGCACACAATTTCACGTGAGATGAGCAAAGTCAACCCCCTCATCCTGCATTTTGGATAGTGATGTGGCCTAGCAGGCACCAGTTTTGCTAATGCCTTAAGGGTAGTATAGGCCCTGTGGAAAAATTTGTAGTGTAGGAGCTTATGTTGGAGACGAGTTTAGTCTGGGCACAATAGTAGTACTAAATCTTATCCCAAATGGAGTGACTCAAGTTCTGCTACCAGGCAGTACGTGATCGTCCAACACCTGTAGGGCGCAACAGCACCGAAAGGAGGTATAGGTGGGAGATAAGGTTTTGGTTGTCCTGTGCAGTAAGCACTATTGTGAGTGGTGTTAACTCTGGAGGTTCTTCGGGAGTAGGCAGATAAAACATCACAGACAGCTGGGGAGAATACAGAATGTGCATACCGAGACTGCGTGCAAGTGGGGAGAATACAAGCTATGCATACTGAGATACCGTGTGAGTTTAAACCAAGCCCAGCATGTGGTGGGCAAAGTCTGTATTTCTGTAGGATCCTGAGGGAGCTGGTGTGGAAGGGACTTGAGCATGTTCAGGTTTAAGAGATGGGAGTCTGGCATCTGGATTGTACCAGTAGCAGGCAACCTTTCATTGGGCCTCCAAGTAATATAGCTGCAGGTCAGGAACCCCGAATCCTCCACAATTGTATGGGAGTGTTAACGTACTCCACTTGATGCATGGGCAGCTTCCTGCCCATATCAACTTTGTAAGAAATCCTCTCAGCGTATCAAAAAAGTTGTTTGGTAAGACAATGGGGATATTCAGAAAGAGGTAAAGAAAGAGAGAGAACCACCATTTTAATGATAGCCACCCGCCCAGCCATCGTAAGAGGTATTGTCAGCGCACCATTGGAGCAGGAAGTCCAAGGAACATGGAGCATATCATCAAGTGAGAGGAAACATTTCCGATTTATTCCAGTCAATGGACAGGGCTGAAAATGATTCGAAACAGATCACTTCCCGTAATTGGAGGAAGGTTGGCAGCAGGATCCTGGACAAACAGTAGCACGTCAGCATACAAGGACGCTAGCAGCCTCCTGCTGGGGAAACCAAGGCCTCTCTCTAAGTGTTGGTCTTGTAATTGGTGAACTAAGGGATCCATAGCAATGATCATAAGTAGAGGAGAGAAAAGACAGCCTTGTCTGGGGCCTCTCATTAATTTGAAGGGTTCAGGAAATGCGACTGAGGTGAGCCAAAGGGTCATTTTATAGCATTAGAATGAGCTGTCTAAAACCATTGGGGATACTAAGTTTAGCTAATGTGGCAATGGGGAAGGACCATTCAAGGGAGTCAAATGCTTTTTCAGTGTTGAATAGTACAGCCACTGTGGGGATAATAGGAGAAATCTGATTTATGACTGCAAAAATAGTACGGAGATTGATGGAAGTGGAACACTGTGGAATATAGCCAGAATGCATGGTGGAAGAATATGGTGCATCAGGAGCAAAGGACGCATGGCTGTTACCGAGGCGAAGATTTTATTGTTGTGATATAGGAGTAACAGTGGCCTGTATGGGGTACAACGGTGAGGGGATTTATTTGATTTTAGCAGTAGGTTAATAATGGCTTTGTGCATTGTTGGGGGGAGGATGCCTTTTTCTAAGGATTCTGCATAGACCTCTAGTAAATGTGGGGCCTGGATCGTCGTGAAGGCCATATAAAAATTGGCAGTAAAGCCATCCAGCCCTGGAGATTTTGAGCCGCTAAGGACATCGATCGATCGATTGTATAATTGCCTCACATGTGATGGAAGCTGCAAGAAAGTGTTGCTATCCTGGTTTAGGCCAAGCCATTGCTGCTTTGGCCAGAGCTGTTTTGTTGTTACCTAACCAGGATGTGTAGAGGCGTTTGCAGTAAGTTAAGAATTCCTCAACTATGGCCGTGCCATCAGTAATGTGAGCCGTCTGGCTGTTGTAGCTGGGTTACACAAATAATATGATCTGAGGGTTTAAGCAGGTTGGCCAGTGTCCAGCTACGTCTCTCTCCTCTGCAATATTGCTGTGCATTTGCGTATTTGCCCAGGTAGTTAACTTTCTGCAAGGCCGGGTCTCCAAATTCCCGGAGTAATTCAGTCCTAGTGTGGTAGGAGGTGCGGGCTACTGTTGACACAAAAATGGGTCGATGTTGCGAAGTTTCCCCTCCACTTGGGTTATATCGTTACGTATACTTCGCAGCACTCCAGCTTGTTTGGTGATGCAAATGCCCCTGTTAAAGGCGTTGAAGGCCTCCCAAAGTGTATAGTAAGTCTGCACTGTCCCAGTGTTTATTGCAAAATAGTCTAGTTTAGCTTGGCGTACCTCCATGTGTAGGACCTTGTTAAGGAGTGCGCTTGCCAGGAATGGCCATGGTCGAAATATTAGGCTGCTGCTGGGTATTGTCAATTTGGCCAATGTGGTGCGATAAAGTGCGAGGAAGAAATGCGATGTCAGTAAACCACAACAACATTTAATGAGGCACATACCAATAGTCTACGCAAGCCCAGATGTTATTTGGAGCAGAGTAATATATATAGTCTCTCCCAGATGGGTGTTGAGACCACCATACATCGACCAGTTGAAAGGTGTAAAGGAGGTCTGTAAGAGTGCTTAGCAAGCCTGACTTTGACACCGCCATGGAGCTGGTGGAATCTAGCAGTGGAGTACGAGTGATGTTAAGTCCCCACGCAACAATACATAATCAGCCGGATGACTGTGTTTCAAAGCAGAGAAGTTGTGGAAAAGGTCAGGGGCATCAATGGGGTGTAAACATTAACCAGCAATGTTAATTTGTCAGCGAGCTTCCCCAGAACCAGTATGTAGGGTCTTCAGTAGATCCTTTAAATGAATTTGGTGATGCTTTGTTCGAGCATCTTTTGTTTAGCAGGCCTCCTTCATTGTGAATGTCCCCTGATTGGGATCACCCTCCCAGAGAAACTCAATTTGACTGATAAATTCTGGACCGCTCCTGGTGTCATCTTCCTCAGTCATTGTTCCAATAACTGCCTTCTTTAAGACTTTTATTTTCTCTTTCAGGGGCCTCCATTCTCCAAGGAATAAGTCATTCTCAGTCTCCAAGAACCTAATGGAAGTGGTGTAGGAAACTGGCCTGGTGTGTGGTGAACATCTATGGTATTATCACCTTCACCAGGTCCAGGTATCCCCTACCAGTGAGGTGTAGGAAGTGTTTAGGAAGCCAGGGCTCTCTAGAGGTAGCTGTGGATGAGCAGCCAAGACTTTTGTAGGAGACATGCAAAGCTTATGCAATACCACTACAGTCACACAGCACTTACACACATGAAAGACCTAAACAGCATTACAAAAATGAAGGTACTTTATTATAGTCATACAATTACTAAAATGCTGTATAGGCAATACTCCACTAGGAGGTGAGTAAACACACTATTATATACACATTTGAAGTCAGTGATTAGCATAGAAATCAATAGCAAAGAGGAAAGCAGTAGCAAATAGTGAAGGTCCTAGGGGAAGACCAAACCATATACTAAGTAAGTGGAATGTGAAAGGCAGTCCCCCACCCAAGGAAGTGGATTAAATTGAGCGGAGCTAGAGGAACTAGGAACCCCAAAAGGTAAGTACCAGGGTGCCCCCCAGCGACCAGAAGAGAGAGTAAGTTCCTGGTTTATCCCCTAACCCACAGGAGAACTTTGGAAAAGGAGTGTGCAAGACCCAAACAAGACTGGAACAAACCAAAGGTAGATCCTGACAGAAGAGGTCCTGCAAAAGAAGGGGACCAAGTCCAATTCAAATTGGAGTGTCTGGCTTTGGCAGGAGCCACTACCCACCCTTCTGTGAATGCAGGACCAGGTTACGGTGGATAAAGAAGGTCTGCAGTGCAGCACAGGAGCAGAAGTGATGCAGTCAGCCAGTGGTGCTGGAAAGCTACCACTAAGCCTTTGCAAGAGTCCGCAAAGAAGGTTTTGCAAGGCTGAAGAGGACCAGCAAGGCCCAGGGGACTCGACCCAAGGAGGGGAGTCCGAGGTGACCATCAGCAGCTGGGAGAGTCACAAGAAGAGAAGGCATCCCTCACAGGCGACCCACAGGCAGCAAGCACAGAAGTCGCAGTGAGGCCCACTCTGCACACCGGGAGAGGAGTCGCTGGAGCAGCAGGCAGGAGAGTGTGCTTTGTAGGGAAGAGTGCTGGAGGCCGGTGCTACGCGGAGCCTGAAGAGCCCTTGAAGGAGGAACAAACAAGCCTTGGTAGCTGCAAGAGTCGTGGTGCACTGGGGTACTGTCCTGTGAGGAGAGCCAAGGGCTTGCCGTCTCCCAAGTTGGATAGCTGGTAGAGAGGACCAAGCGGACCACTCCAGACCACCACCTGTGATGAGGGATCCTAGCAGCTCCCGAGGAGAGGAGATCCACTGAGCTGGTCATTGTTGCAGCTGGTGCCTGCTGATGCAGGGGAGTCGTCGCTGGAGTTGCAGATTTTCGGTTCCTGGAGGGTCCACTTGCAGTTCCGGTGGCCAGAAGATGAAGTAAATGATGCAGAGGAGTCCTGCTGGAATCTTGCACATCCAATCTGAAGACCCACCCTGGAGGGAAACCCTAAATAGCCCAGGAACGGGGATTGGTCACTTAGCAGGGTGACCACTAATCAGGAGGGGGCTGTGATGTCACCTATCAGGAGGGGTCTGTGTTGTCATCTGCCTCACCTGGCCACTCAGATGTTCCCAGGGGCCTCTGCCCACCTTGGATTATAGATGGCAGAATCAAGTGGCCACCTGGCGGAGCTCTAGGTACCACCCCTGGGTCCGGTGATGGACAGGGGAGTGGTCACTCCCCTTTCCATTGTCCGGTTTCGTGGCAGAGCAGGGACCAGGGGTCCCTGGACTGGTGCAAACTGGTTTATGCAAGTAGGGCACCAAATGTGCCCTTCAACATACCGGTGGCTTGGGAAGGCTACCCCTCCCAAGCAATGTAACACCTATTTCCAAAGAGAGAGGGTGTTGCCTTCCTCTCCCAAAGGAAATCCTTTGTTCTGCCTTCCTCTGCTTGAGCTGGTCAAGCCGCAGGAGGGCAGAAACCTGTCTGAGGGGTGGCAGCAGTGCGGGCTGCCTGGAAAAACCGAGAAGACTGGTATGAGCAATGCTGGGGGGGTCCTTTAAGGAGCCCCCAGAGTGCATGGAATCATACAACCAATAGTGGCAACAGTATTGGAGTATGATTCTGACATGTTTGCTCCAAACATGCCCAGGTTCGGAGTTACCATTACGTAGCTGGACACAGGTAGTGATTGACCTGTGTACAGTAAACCGGTGAAACGGCTTCCCCAGACTTATGAAGTCCAGGGAAATGGAGCTGGGTTTCATAGGGGCACCTCTGCACATACAGGGGTGCCCTCACACACAGGTACCTGCACCCTGCCCTCTTGGCAAGGAGGGGCTGCCATAGGGTGACTTACAGTGCGCTGGTGCAGTGACCTGTAGTGAAAGAGTGCATGCACCTTTTCACGCAGGCTGCAGTGGTGTAGGCCTGCAGACACATTTTGCATGGGTGGCACAATACATGCTGCAGCCCACGGGCGTACCCCTGGTGCCCAATGCTCTGGGTACCTAAGTACCATATACTAGGGTCTTATATGGGGTCACCGGTATGCCAATTGTGGAGTGTGCTAAACACTAAGCAAGCAAATTTAGAGGGAGAGAGCACAGTCACTGGGGTCTTGGTTAGCAGGATCCCAGTGAACACAGTCAAAAATACAGTGACAGGCAAAAAGTGGGGGGTAACCGTGCCAAAAAGAGGATACTTTCCTGCAAATGGCTGGTCCACTATTTTGTCTTTTAGCAGCAGGACACCTAGCTCCTTAGCTAATTGTCAAGGCCTCGAGCAGAGATCTGCGTTTCCCTGAGTCTGGATTCCCTGGAAAGAATAAATCGTCTTAGTAATGCAATTTCCCCCAAACTTGCTAAGCCTACTCTGCTGGGGCATGCATGTTAAGGCCTTGAAAAAGCAGAAAACCAGGCTCTTCATGGCCAGGGCCTGAGATGACCACTGTCCTGCAGGTCCTAACCTCGGTAGAGGACACCAGAATCTTCAACCTCGAGGTTGAAGAGGAAGCACAAGAAATAGAAGGGTCATGAGGACTCTGAAGCATCATCAGTACAAATGTAGGGCCCAGACATGATCCTCGACCCTGTGGGGTTTGTCTTTCAAGCTCGAAACGGTGTACTTTCCAAACCCAGTAGAAACGGCGGCTGTAGCCACAGTGATCTGATGCGGACTCTGAGGCCCTTGATGCCACAGGAACCAATACCTAGGCCTCGGGCTTCACTGGCCCTTCCAAATTGTCCATCTTCCAGATCGGCCCTGCATCATTCCTGAACGTCATATTTAACCTCTTTTCGTAGGCCCCTTGGCGCACCTTCAGTATCTATGGGTCCTTTAGGCGTGACGTCTTTCTGCCGACAGGTTTGCCCTGTATGCTATTCACCCTGCTTTTTCCCTTTCCTTTAGCACCGGTGCTTCATCGGCACCAATGCTGATTCCATTTTACGTGCTGACATCACTTCCTCTGGATTTAAGCCACCCCTCCCGATGCCAAATCAAACCACTCTAATACCAGTCCGAGGCGCTGACCTTAATGACAGCTTTGGCGCTATGGGCTCCCTCTTCTACTTCAGGACCGTCAGGTCTCTAGCCCTAGGGCCTTTCATTAATCGGATCCTGCAAATGTGTATTCAAAGTTGTAATTGAAGATTGTAATTGAAGATCGTTTGTTCTTCTGTTTGTTCTGTCACAGCACATTTCCCCTCGTGCTGAAAAAATAGTTATGTGTACATTTCAACAGACACCTGTGATCTTCCTTCATCTTATAACCCCTAGTGTTGAACATCAATAACTCCAAGTTTTAATGTTTTTCATTCAGAGGTGATGCAGCACAAACAGAGCGTGCCAAGTCTGCAGCTGATAAAGAAGAAAACTTGTTTGTTACAGGATTGCTTCTTGGTATGTAAGAAAGCTATACTTTATATCATATCTGCATTATTCCATGCCGTCAGATTTTTGTTAATGTTTTTTTTAATGTGAAATCCTTGTCTGTATCTGTACAGCAGCCAACAAATAGCCGGAATTTAATGAAACAACCAAATTGCAAAAATCTCCCCCTCATCCATTTGTTTCTCCAGTGTACAAAACGTAGAATTTAAAATATGAAAATAAGCCTTCAGTGCGTGGATTTCAAACGCATTTAGTGTAGTTTTTTATTAGATTTCAAAACATCAGTGTACATGAATACAGAACAAAACACATCAGATGTCTCTATCGGTTACATGCAGAGAGAAATAATATGTTACTTAAGTTACTATTTATTATTATTTTTGTAAACAGAAGGGTATGGATAATCAACAACTACACAAAGTTCAGACCAGACCATCTCCCCTGGCCAAGGCAGGAATCAGGGGAAGCATACATGATGTGATCATAACAAATGCAAGCAGCACAATCTCTCATTGACAAGATACCTATGGGTTGACAGTCATACAACATGCACCGCACCTCGTAGCAGTTTACATCAGTCACTTGGCATGTCTTTATTTAGCAAGTAGGATGGCAGTGGGCCCCTAGTCCGAGGGCTAGTGGAGTAGTAACTATCCAGTTGCTCATTCCAGTTATTCACATCATTCAGTCACGCCTTTACAGTAGGAGCTATGTTGCTCCCCCCAGGTGCAGGCCACAGTACCAACAGTATAGTGAAAGATATAAACCATCCCACGCTACATGGTTTATTAATGGTACATCTCAATAGGGCAAGTATAGGGGAAAGCTACAGAACCACCTCAGTCATATTCAAGAGGGACTAGAACACCTTGCACCAAAATCTACTAACCAGCGGGCAGCACCCAGCAAGATGAATAAAATCAGTACCTGGAGCATTACATCTTGCACAGGTGGAGTCCACCGCCAATTTGCTTTTGAAAAGGGGGAAAGTGGTGCACCTGGGGGACAAATATAAAATGATGTAGGTGTAACTGACCATTAAGCGACACAGTGCCAATTTGGCCACAGCAATAAGACTACTTCTTATCTGAGATCGCACATCCCAAATCAGCCTCCCACAGCGCCTTAGCTTTGCGTACCACAATGGAGGGGCCTCCGTTTACATTGTAAAGTAAAGTTTAATCATCAGGTTTTTGTAAGTTTATTAATGATCAGTGTCAGTATCTTACAGGGATAAGGTTCCTGAGGGAAGGTCGGGTAATTCTCCTTACACAATGCAAGTCGAAAATACATGAAGGTATCTACTGCAGAGTAGTTCATCCTACCTGTGATACCCAAGTAGTCTAAGAATTAACTATTTAGAAAAATATCCCCGATTTAGTTTAGCCCCCTTGTCTGTAGCCTCTGAAGCGACGATACGTCTTTGGTGTGGTGAATTATCGGGTACTGAGTCAGATTGTTGCGGTGCATAGAATATTGGACTGGCTAAACATCTATGAAGCTTCTGCCAATGCTGCTGTGTGCAGCAACCAAATTGATCTCTCCACAGCCGTAACAGGGCGACCGATCAGTCAATGCACCTGAGGGGGAAGTAAGTGCTGTGTTGAGTTCTGTCGCTAGATGCACCATATGCCTGTGTGTTTTAACCAGTGCGAAGTGTGATTGAGCAGAGCTAAACTAAAGCTCAAAATCCGGAGCCGTAAGACCTCCCTTCTTGTAGGCCAATGCCAGCGTTTCCCAGTGGTCCCTGGGCTGCATGCCGATGCAGACCAGGTAGGTCATATCTTAAAGAATTGCTGGTTCCGGGGGAGTGGTACTTTGTAGAGTAGATAAAGCAGGTTAGGCAGGATGATCATTTTCATCAGGGCTAATTTACCCATCAGAGAAAGAGAGGTGCCTCCATCATTTGATCTGCTGTTCTAGGTTTGCCATGGGCGCCCCTCGTCGTTTTCAGTTAGAACAGTATTATTGTCCCCACTATCCTATACTCCCCAAGGTATTAGTTAAGTGACATTGTGCATCCGGGGAGAGGAAAGTCCAGTGACTTTCACTTTTTACACTAATTAGTTATAGTGACAAAAACCACAATTCCCTGAATGCAGTTTTTCTTCAGTCAAAGCCTTCCGACGATGTCATTCCTGTTCCTGTTCATGCAATAGCTTTGAAGACTGGTTTGAGGTCTACTCTCATTACTCCTTATGAACATGACATGCCTCCGAGAGAACTATCCCTTTCCCATCGTGTCCTGGCTGCCTTTGTGTGCATGTGTATATTTATTTCTGCAGTTGCTTTTTGCTTCCTTGTGACCGGTCTTGTTGCACAGATCCCAAACCTTGGCCGTTTGCGGTGCACACAGAAGAAAATAGTAGTACAACACGTAAGGGGCAGTTCAATGTGATATGTGCATGCACAGTTCATAGTGTATTGTTCAGCATGCTTGTTTCCATACTTTAGGGGGACAAGACAGAGGTCCAGCTCAACAGAAGAAAAAAGAGCAGTACAGGCAAGACCTGATGGAACAAATAGCAGAGCAACAGAGGAACAAGAAACGGTAACGTCACATTGCTTTCATTCGTGTATCCAAAGGAAGCAATTGCAGAGCAGAATCCGAAGCAGTTTGAGCCGAATTTGAGGCAGATTTTTCAGCAGAGCTACAAGAAACCAAAAACGTTAAATATTGATGTTTTTGTGTGGTGAAAGGAGCTCCGTGAGATGGTGCCCTTTATAAGCATGGCTCTTATATTCTCCATCTACCCTGAGCGTCGAGTAAAACGTCTGGGTGGGGGCGGGGGAAATTACCACCCCGAATGTTTTTAAATCAGTTCTAAATCCCATGATTTTGTTAAAACATAATGCACAATTACCTATCACAGCTTCTTTTTTTGTTTTTTTTGTTGTTGTTTTAGCCTGGACATATAAAGTGTGATGACACTTACAGAATAAAGAGAGGTCAACCAAAGTAATATTGTTTCTGAACGAGAACAGTTGGAACTAGGGTTGTCACCTGGCCGGTTTTATACCGGTATTTTAATGTCGAAAACTTAAACAAGCCTCAGCTGGTATCACTGAAGTGTATCAATCCATACTCCAAACAGTACATATAAGAAGAAAAGGCTTTAAATTGTGTTCTTCAGCTGCACTAATGACCTCTGACATGAAGTTAACAAAGACAGACCATGTTAAACATCAATACAGACGGCTTCATATAAAGTTCTATTTAAGAAACATGTCCGGGCCTCTGCAGAAAGTTAAAACATGACTAGACGGTCGGCATTTTTCTCTGGGAGGGTGGCAATCCTAGTTGGAACTGTAACTGATCTTCCCAACCAGTAGTACCCCAGTGATCCCGTTAACTAACCCTTGAACTTTGACGGTGAAACCCATTACTTTATCTCTCTTAAATCAGAATGTTTTCGAGCCTGTAATTACTTTTGAATGGCGGATTTGTGGTTTATCGCACATTCTCAAACCCAATGTGTTGCCCTTCCTTTCACTCAGGAAGGCTGCGAAATTGCAATAAATGACTTATTTGTCAGAGCAGGCTTGATACACTTGCACATTTTGTTTGATATCTGTGTCCATTAAGAAGCTGTGCAGTGGTTAAAGAGATGACACACAGTTTTCTAAAGGAGGCTGCAAACTCTGTTGCACCTACAGTGAGGTGACATTGTCCAGAGGCCCGAGTTAGATTTCATCTGTAGCTTCTTACTGAATAAATATTGTAAAACTGCTTGGACCGTATAGCATCGCATTAAAGCACTAGGATGTCTGATTTTTGTTTTTTTTGAACAATTTAAAATGTTCTATATTTCATTTTAAAAGCAAGAGCATTGTTAAAACATTGATTATTTTGTTAGATCACTGTGTCATTCTGTAGCTGAGTTCCGAACCTACTTGTAGGTGGAGTAAGATCTGCCTGTTCAATTTATATATGTTGGTAGAGTCAAACGTACAAAGCAAGTAACTTGGGTATTCAGTTGCAGTGCAGTGTTTCCTAACATCTTGAATCCCCCTTAGAAATCAATGCCAACCCCAGAAATTGACGGTATACTCCAGCTAGATGTACTTCACCTCAAGCTTTGACCACATATCAAAGCACTCTTGTTCGATATAGAGCACACAGTACTATTAGCATCCTTTGAAACTACTGCTTCTCACACCTGCTTATCAAATGTAGAACACCTCCCCTCCACAAATAATTTTAATTCTAGATTAGCTGCTAAGCACCAGAAGGATATTACATCTTATTACAAAGATGTATTTTATACATGACATCTTTACGCAGAGCTGCCAGAAAGTCCTGAGCAAGGGCAAAAAGATGCAGTGTCTCGAAATGCAGATTTTATTTTTTTGGATGCAATATTTTGTGAATATGTGGATTATGTGTCTAGAAGAGTTTATACACTATGAATAAAAGAAGATATGAAGACACCTGCATACTGTTTTGGCAGGTCATATATTTGGGACATTTAAACTTGTAAAGTGCATCTATACCTTTGGTGGCCATACACTATAAAAATCAGAAAAATAAATAAATACATGCTTTTCTTGAAATATGTATAGGTTAGAACCCTTGCAATGTAGCGTTGCGCATAAAGCTGATCTCGCTTCTTTCCCAGTCTTTCAGTAGACGAGTGGTAAGACACATCACTACTCTTATGTGTTTGCTACTTGGTAGTTCTAAAATATGCTTAAACCTGGGTAGAGTTCTGTTCTTTATCGCAGTGCTGAGTCATGAAGCGTTTTAGAGAAAGTCTATGGATTAATCCTACATAGGCCTTTTAGTCCCTGTTACTTGCACTCTGGGCATTTGAAAGAAAACATTATTGTAGGTACGCTTGCACCCCTCTGGCTCTTCTCTTGTTTTGAGGATGTCATACTTTTTTCTTGTACCCACCTCCTTGCTGAAGGTAATTTATTAGAAGTGATATAATTTTTCTAAAATACTTTTCTGAACGTAGTCAGAGTGTTCATATGGAAAAAGATAGTTTGTTGAAGTGTGATGACTTTAAAGAGGATTTTGACCCTTTACCAGGATTGGTAATACTTTCCGGAAAACAATTATCCTTCATGTCTTAAAGTTAATACCACATCGCCTGGCTTGCGTGCAGAACCACAGAGACTCCATACCTCACAAGCCATTTGGTTTCATTTTTAAGGCGCACTTAATGTATTAACGAGGACTTGCCTGGTACCAAGTGATTCATTGGGGGCCAGATGCAGCTGACAGGGCCAAGGGAAGAGTTACCCACTGACCAGAGGCTCAAGACTCTTCTGTTACCAAACTTTCACTTGCTTGAGCAGCTTTCTTTGCACCGTTGTGCCCAAGCGACCACATTCTTAATCGATCACTGAATATTCACTTTTCAGGACCGGATCTAATTAACCTTCCAGTGCCATATCTGTCACTTGTATGGGGGGGGCGAGGGTCCACATTCTTCATATAAACAACACAGTCCTGATGATGGTCTTGTGTATGTTCACCAAGTGTGACCAAAACATTGACGCATAACTCATCTTTCCTCTGGACATGTGATAACACCCATAAGAGTCTTGTTTTTGGCAAAAAGTTATACAGTACATTGGCATATGTCAAGCAAACTTTGAGACTTGGGCAACAACGTAATATACTCTGTCATTGTACCATATGAGATTATTTGTTGAGAACGCCTGTATTATTTTTTTTAAAGTATTTTAAAATATTTTTTAATGTTTGCTTTTTTCGAATTCAGATTTAAAAACATATAACCTGCTTATATGATTGCTCTCTTTCTCTTCAAATCTTATTATATATATTAAGTAATAACCATTTTATTTGAGATGCCACTCACAGGCATCACTAAATAATAAGAATTGCTTCCAAGTGAATCCCTTGTTTCCACTGTTACCTACCTTATTACATTTACCCAAGCCCAGAAGAATATATTGGTTTGCCCTTTTGTGTATTACATATATCATTTTAGTCGGCTCAAATGTGAAACCTGAAATGTGTTAATAAGTAATGTGCATGACATAAAAGTTATGAAACACAACCTAACTGAGCAATTCATTCTGCATACAAGGTATCTAAAAAGTTATTTTGATTTGTAAAGGAGTACTATTAATTGGTGTTCCCTAATAAAATAATTAGCCACATTCATTGCAAAGAAGTGGCCTCCCGTCGTTTACTAGAAACATGCCCTTGCACACCTTTCCAGTTGTGCCCTCCTGCAATGTTTGTGAATTGTATAAAGCTGGAAGTGTAAATCTCTGCTTACTCTTTTTCTGGATGTTTTTTGTGCATAGGTTTTCAAGTGCTGATTCAAACCAGCAGTTTTAGAAACAGTCTTTGCTTTCACCACAGATGTCTTCAATTCCTATATGGTTATTAAATGGCGGGAGCCTTAGGCTAGGAATATCCACTTTTTTTATTGGAAGGTGTTTTCCTAAAATTTCTATCAAAGCTAATAATGCGAAGTCGCACGTTTAAGGAGCACATAATCGTTTATGGTTCCATTATGGCCTTACATAATAGGAAGGTTTCTCTTTGCTTCTACAATGTGCAGTGAACGTCAGTGATTGAAAGGCGTGATGGGAAATTATTCCAAACAAGGTGACTTTAACTTAATTAGGCTTCCTCTAAATCTGCACAGACATACGAGTACACACATACATTTGATAAACCACACATATCAAATGATGACGAGCCTCTAAGAATACAATATTTATAACTGGTAACATTTTATCTGATAGAGACTTCTAAATTGATCAACCTCTCCACTGTGTTGTATGCATTTTTGTAGCTCTTATTTAGTGTGCAGTGTATTTTGCCTCCCAAGCTTCTGAGTTTTGTATCTTCTTGCCACTTTCCCAGCATCACTTGATATGTTGGATTTATGAATTGTGCAAAGGTGTATTTTATTAATTAATAGATGCAGAATAAATTAACATTCTATATTTTTTGCACTTTTTCTGTGTTCCCTTTTCTTAGAGAAAAAGAACTTGAGCTCAAAGTGGCAGCTTCTGGAGCTACAGATCCAGAGAAGCAGGTAAGACGCATATAATTTTACAGCCCTAGTACAGTCGCATGCACACCTCCCCATCCTTCTAGAATTCACATACAAAATGAATATGTATTTGTTTGAGAAATTGCGTTGTTGGTTGAATGGGGTGTTAACCCTACTCAAGAAACATCCAGCCTTCCTGTTAGGCTGAACCACAGAAGTCACTAAATTAAACTGTTCTTAACTCTCTGGTAGCTTGGCACAAAAGCAGTCAGGCTTAACTTAGAGGCAATGTGTAAAGCATTTATGCAGCACACAAACAGTAATAAATTGAAAAAATAAAACAAGAAAAATCCCACATTGGTTTAGGAAAATAGAGAACATTTTTAATAAATTATTTGACACCAAAATTACAAAAATCCAATCAGTAGAACCAGAATTCTGATTTTTTTTAATGTAAAAACTAGCGCTGAAAAGATCAGAGTGCCAACTGCAGACATGTAGCAAGACCGAGTCAAAGTCAGAAAATATGGCTGACAGTGATGGAGCATGAGTCATATACGAGAAGTGGATTGAGCCCGGTCGGCGCTTACCTTCAGACATAAAAGAAATTCTGAGAAAAATGTTCTGAGAAGGAAATGTTCAGCAGGGCAAGGCTGCAGGCGGTATCCGAGGAGGGAACATTGTCATGGTGGAGCCACCAGACGATATTGTATTGAAGATTTCTATGTTCTGATTTAGTCTCTTTTTTGAAAGTTGAAAATCTCCAGCTGGACGAGGCAGGAGGCTGTAGCCGACGAGAGTTCCAGGAGGCCATATACCCTTTTAGGGAAGGACTGCTGAACTGGATTTGCTGATGCAGAGAAGATCCTAGCGGGAGCCACTGCGAAGTCAAGCCAACCTGCGGTGCACCTTGGATGGATAGACAAGCATTTTGATACTGGTCTCCTCTCAGTTCTCAGAGTAGCTTTTAGCCACCAATGTTCTAAGTCTCAAATTTGGGTTTTGGCTACTTGGGCACCTTTAGCACTGCAACCAAGAGTTTGATTCTGGAGGAGTATCACTTGGGACAGTTAGGACTCGCTCTGGCTGGGTTTAGGTGCGGGTTCTAGATGGTTGAAGCTTTTTCTGTCCCTGAGGCTCTGTTCAGGAGACCAGCTAGCTTGGAGTCACTCTGGTAGTCCTGAATGGGTTCAAGTGGTGAAACGGATCTCAAACAGCAAGGCAGGCTTCTGTGGGTTTAAGGCAGTTTCCAGAAAGCAAAACAGTCCTTCCAGGTGCATCAAACAGCAGGCAGTCGTACTCTGAGAGTCCTTCTACAAAGTGAACTGACGAGTGGGTCTGAGGGTCCTATGTGTATACCTGGTGCGCTTCTTTAAGGTAGGAAAGATTTCTAGAAGATTCCCTTTGAAGTGCTTGAAGTTTGCTGTCCTTGCCCTGGCACTAATTTAGCTTCGTGAACAATGCAGAGGTGAAAAGTCCTTTGTGTGAAGGCAGATCACAACCTATTCAGTTGCAAGTGAGGCTAGACCGAGCTTCGCCCCACCACCTCCCATCCTGCCCGTTGATGGCCCATCTCCACACACCTAATTCCTCTATTGTGTGGCTGTCTGTGAGGAAGAAACAAAGCCCAACTGCCAACTATACTCAATCTTGTAACCTAAGACAGGCTTCAGCTGCCATATCCATAGCTATGTGGTGCCTGCAACCTGTCTTAGGTTACGTGATCAGATCTGCAGAAAAATGTCAACTTTCTAAAAGTGGTATTTTCAAAATTTTAACTGAAAATCCAATATTACTATTAAAGAGACTTGCAATTACAATTGTTTACCTGTTCCCCATCAAAAGGTAGCACTCAATAAATATAATAAGGCAACCCAGTGTTGAACTGTGGGAGAGATAGGCTTCACAGTAGTGGGGGAGGGGAGGGGTTTCACTACCAGGGCATGTAAAACGTAAATGTACAATGGCCAGCCTTTTAGTTACGATGCACCCTACCTATGGGCTATCAAGGGCCTACCTTAGGGGTCTGCAATAAAAGGAAGGTTTAAGGGGTGGCAAGGTGGTTGTATTGTCAAGTCGATTTGACAGCTTAAAACTGCATTCAGGCTGCAATGACAGTCCTGGGACATGTTTTAAGGGGGCTACCTAAGTGGGTGGCAACATAGGTACTGAGAGCCCACTGGTAGCATTTAATTTACAGGCCCTGGATACATGGTATACCACTCTACAAGGGACTTATAATTAATTTAAATATGTTAATCAGATGTAGGCCAGTTTTACCATGTTTTAGAAAGTGAGGGCAAGCGCTTTAGTACTGTTAGCAATGTTAAAGTGTGCAGACTCTTAAGGTCAGTGTTAGAAATGGGGTTTTTGGTTGGCAGTCAGGTTACCCCCTGTCCAAGCAAAAGCCCTCACTTTAGTCAGGGTAAGTCACACACAATCCAAGATTATCCTGTGCCCACCCTCTGGTAGCTTGGCACGAGCAGTCAGGCTTAACTTAGAAGGCAATGTGTAAAGTATTTGTGCAATAAATCATACAATACCACCATATAGCACCACAAAAATACACCACACAGTGTTTATAAAAATATATAATATTTATCAGGATAATTGTAGGTCAAAAAGAAAGTTGCAATGGGAAATTGTAGAGATATCACTGAAAAGTGATATAAAGTGTCTTAAGTCTTTAGAATATAAACAAAGTCTCTTTCAAGCACAAGTACCTGGTTTAGCGTGGAAAAATCTCCTCAGAGGGCCACAAGAGAAGAGGTGCGTGGAAAAAGGGTGTGTGCGTCGATTTCTCCCCAGCACACACGGACTTGCGTCGTTATTTTCCACGCGGGGAAGTCGGGCGTCGTTTTCCGGCGCGCGGACAGTCTCTTTCTGTGGATCGCGGGGATTACCAGATGTCCCGGGTCTGTGCGTGGATTTTCCTGCTTGTTCTCCGGCTGCGCGTCGGTCTGCGGGGCTGCGCGTCGAAATTACGATCTCACGGCAGGCGTTGCGTCGATTTCTCCTCTAGACTTCGATCTGTGGGGCTGCTCGTTGAAATTACGATCTCACGGCAGGCGTCGCGTCGATTTCTCCTCTAGAGGTCGGGCGGCGTTGTCCTTGCGAGGCCGTGCGTCGGATCTTCGATCGTCCCAAGAGCGTCGCGTCGATCAGCGTCGGAGTGCGGCGTTTTTCTCGCCGCGAAACAAGCTGTGCGTCGAAATTTTCGGCGCACAGAGCGTCCAAGTAAAAGAGAGAAGTCTTTTTGGTCCTGAGACTTCAAGGAACAGGAGGCAAGCTCTATCCAAGCCCTTGGATAGCACTTTCACAGCCAGACAAGAGTTCAGCAAGGCAGCAGGGCAACAGCAAGGCAGCAGTCCTTTGTAGAAAGCAGGCAGGTGAGTCCTTTGAGCAGCTAGGCAGTTCTTCTTGGCAGGATGTAGTTTCTGGTTCAGGTTTCTTCTCCAGCAAGTGTCTGATGAGGTAGGGCAGAGGCCCTGTTTTATACCCAATTGTGCCTTTGAAGTGGGGGAGACTTCAAAGAGTGGCTAAGAAGTGCACCAGGTCCCCTTTCAGTTCAATCCTGTCTGCCAGGGTCCCAGTAGGGGGTGTGGCAGTCCTTTGTGTGAGAGCAGGCCCTCCACCCTCCCAGCCCAGGAAGACCCATTCAAAATGCAGATGTATGCAAGTGAGGCTGAGTACCCTGTGTTTGGGGTGTGTCTGAGTGAATGCACAAGGAGCTGTCAACCAAGCCCAGCCAGACGTGGATTGTAAGGCACAGAAGGATTTAAGTGCAAAGAAATGCTCACTTTCTAAAAGTGGCATTTCTAGAATAGTAATATTAAATCCGACTTCACCAGTCAGTAGGATTTTGTATTACAATTCTGGCCATACTGAATATGACCTTCCTGCTCCTTTCAGATCAGCAGCTGCCACTTCAACAGTGTATGAGGGCAGCCCCAATGTTAGCCTATGAAGGGAGCAGGCCTCACAGTAGTGTGAAAATGAATTTAGGAGTTTTTACACTACCAGGGCATATAACTACATAGGTACATGTCCTGCCTTTTACTTACACAGCACCCTGCCCTAGGGGTTACCTAGGGCACACATTAAGGGTGACTTATATGTATAAAAAGGGGAGTTCTAGGCTTGGCAAGAACTTTTAAATGCCAAGTCGATGTGGCAGTGAAACTGCACACACAGGCCTTGCAATGGCAGGCCTGAGACAAGGAGAAGGGGCTACTTAAGTGGGTGGCACAACCAGTGCTGCTGGCCCACTAGTAGCATTTAATTTACCAGCCCTATGCACATAGAGTGCACCTTACTAGGGACTTATAAGTAAATTAATAGTCCAATCAGGTATGATTCCAGGTTACCACGTTTTAGGGGAGAGAGCATATGCACTTTAGCCCTGGTTAGCAGGGGTAAAGTGCGCAGAGTCTATAAACCAGCAAAAACAGTGTCCAAAAAGTGGAGGGAGGCAGGCAAAAAGTTAGGGGTGACTACCCTAAGGCTGTCAGGTCTAACAGTCAGCAAAAGCTTATTTCAGCAAAAAGTGGAGGGCAAAGGGTTTGGGAGAAGCCACCCTAGGGAGACAGGTCTAACAGTTAGGTTCTGAATCTTAAATATAAATGTAATTGTAAACTTTGAAATCTTTCTTAAATGAGAAAAATACGACCAAAGTAGTTAGTAGACTCATGCTGAATCTCCCAAATTTAAGCAGATTCCACTAATACTGCACATTCAGCACGTCTCACAGTACGTTTGCCTTTATATAATGGAACATGATTGTGCCACCTGGAACACAACAGATTTATTTTTCCCAAACCCCAGTGGGGAAGGTAGATCCTGACAAACCACTGGGCTTCTTTGAAGGACCATCTGCATAAGCTATTTATCTCATGACACAAAGTTTGTAATTTTATATTTTTAATGGGCAGTTTTGGAAAGAACTACTTTTCACCAAATGGAGACCAAAGTACTTTACTATGGCATAGTAAGCAGAATAATCTGGTCTTCAGATTAAAAGGGAAAGAATGACCGGAATCAAGACAGCACCAGGTAAGTAAAACTATCTTTTAAAGGACTGTTCTCCTTCGTGGGGCTTCACAGTTTAAGAAAGAGCAATGCCCTACAAGGACCCGTACTCTGCAAAACTGATTTTTTTGTTGTTGTTTTCATACAGTGTAGTGACATCAAACTTAGCAGCAGAAAACTAAGGCTTAACCAGGCATTCATTCATGCACGTGGTGTTGTGCCAATCCAAAACATTATCAGTGGCAAAAGTCAAGGAGTATACAGTCTTACATCAGTGTACCTCTATAGCCCAGGCCTCATCATGGAGACCGCCTCAGATATCAGGTAGTGTGGAAGGGGTTGCACTGGGGTGCCTCTTGGCGTTCATCTGTCCTCACCTCACAGCTACAGACAACTGTCAGTGGTGGTCTTCGGATCTCTAAGGATCTCTTTAGGAGGGTGTCATTCAGATCGGTAACTCAATAGTTTCTTCATCGTCCTCCGGATATTGCGTGAGGTAGAGTTTAGACGGATCCTTTGTCTCTTGGTCGGGATGTTGGGTGTAGGAGTTCTAAATGTTTTTCAAGTTGTCATTTACTGTAAAGTGTTTCTTGTATTTATGTTTTAGGCAGTGGCCCCGCCCTCAGTAACAAGCGATCGGGTAGTTGGCCAGTGGTGGTGCTTGTGTGAGGAGTTTGTTTATGGGTCTTGTTGATTTTCTCAGTCCAGACAAGTCAGTCCATACTGGGGTCTAGTCACTGGGAAGCTATTGTTTCAATGAATTGACTATATGAGTCCAATAGCTTGTCACCCCTGGGCAGTACCATGGCAGGTGTACAAACGTTACCTCTGGAGCCCAGCATAGGAAGCAGGTAACGTCTGCACGAAAACCGAAGAGGTACAGAGTTTTTAGGGTGTAATATGCTCTATGTAAGAACTTAAAATGGATGATTCGCAGTCTACGGCTGGAGGAACTTATGCTCTTTCGGGTACAATAAAACGTCCACACATTCAGGGTTATTTCCAAAGCAGTTTCCGCTTCATCCCCTGGGAGTGGAGAAGTGCAGAAAGGATTTACCTGCAGGGTTCGAGGAGGTGAGGAAAAGCACCCTGTGGTGGTAGGGCTTAAAAACACAGGTGGCAATAAAAGTAGCAGACAGCATATCACTTACTAAAAGCGTAAAAGAGCAGCACGGTGCGCAAGTGCACCAAAGAGCAGAGGCAAAACGGGTTTGGGATGCAGGGAATTCACTGCGCAGACTAGCAGTGGAGTCCCTGCGCTGAATTCCCTTTGGATAGAAATGGGGTTGCTGTAGGTCAGCTTAGCACACACTCCCCCGGCATGGTTGCCCCTTCACACCCGTAGGTCTGGTGTCTGCAGAGCACCACAACACACCGAATACAAATACCCGCAGCCCGCATGGAGCATTATTCAGGGTATGCATAAGCCAAGGTTGATATAACTTTCTTGCGCACACAGACGTGTCCCTGTGCAGTGTTACCAAGAACATAACTCGGTCTCGCATTCACGAACATCGTGGGGAAAGGAATACATCCAGGAAATGCCCAGGTGACAGCATGCCGGCGTGCAGGTTAGAAAACCGCAAACCCAACCTGGCGCGAGCAGTCGGGTCCGCAGAGTTGACCTCACCTGCCGTTCACATAATCTAATTCATCTGTTTACTTCCTATTGTATTCATTTCGTTTCCTAAATCGAATATAGCAGTTTTATCACATTATATTTGTAGTGCTGGGTTAGCGGCTTGGGACAATGATTTTTGTCTTTTATTTTCTATTTAAAACAATTTTATAAGTGGTTGGATTGTAAACGTAATTCCTGTGTTGTTGTTATTATTATTATTACGTGAAGTCTGTTTTCTAAAGTCCGAAATCAACAAAAACATTTACTCTGTTCCACTACAGATTAATGGATTTCACAAGCCTAACGGTGGGAATAGGGAGTACTTTAGCCCTTTTGAAATAATGTGAGAAATTAAGCAGAACTTCCTTATAAAAGACTACTCGTAGGCCCAGTCTAACACTTCCCGCGCCCCTTCCCTTCAGTGCTTGCCTGGCCGGCAGCATGGACGGCTGCACTGTTTTGAGGCCCCCAGAGGTGCCCAGTCTCGGCACTATAGGTAGTTCTCTAAACTTACCGCAGAGCTTGGCTACTCTGGCATCGTTTTTGGAAATGTTTTGAAATCTTGTAAAGCGGGAACCAAGAATGCAGCCGGATATAGAAAATTCGCGGTTTTCATTAATTACATAATGTACAGGTGTGACAGTGCTTCCTCAGCCATCCCCAGCATGAAGGAGTTGTAGGAGCACTGCCCCCTTACTAGGCCTCTTACATTTCTTTAGTATTTACCGAGCCGTTCTCATTGTTTACGTGGTGCCCTTGAGATCAGTGAAAGCTGTACGTCTGTGCAGGCCTCCAACTCTGTTCATGTACTCAGGGGGAGTGGGCGGTGTACATGCGGCCCAGTTTCATTAATGAGGAATGTTTTAGGCTGGTGTGGTGCCATAGGTGCTACACCCTAACAGTTGTTCGCTCATTGAATATTTCTGAAAGCCATGGAAACATTTAGTGTTTATTCAAACCACAGTCCACGCTGTTAGAGGGCTCACAAGCAGAAAAATATCCATCATTTCACACCACACAAGCGGAAAACAAAGGCTACTTTTTCCGGTATGGCAGATTTATGTCAATATTTGTTTGGGTCCCTTAGTGAGCCTGTGTTGGGGAGAACATCTCCAATATGTCTGGCGATTGTTCTTCCCCTGTCTTTCCATGTCTCAGCAGGTTCACCTCATTCGGTGTTTGATTCCAAGGAGTTACTTGAAGGGTAGTCTTCAAACACAATTTGTTCTCTTCATAGATAGGTGGCATGCAATGTAGACTCTGTGTGGCCATGCCAAAGATGATCAGACATTTGTACATTGCCCTTCTGGTGATGCTCTGAGCTTCTTGGCAGTTTAGAAGCTGTCAGGTTTTAGATGTGATGCACGGAGATTCGGTACCATGTACAAAGATGGCCGCATTTATTTTATGTCTCAGGGGGGTTTCCGTTCCAGGAGGGCGCTCAATGTTACTCCTTGTATATGTTGGGACAGTTCCAGGGCAGCTGGACTTGCATCTTGATTCAACATGTATTTGTCTCTACAAATTTGGGCTTTTGTTTATCTGCCCAGTAATCAAGTTCCACATAAGTGTGAATAACATTGTCATTTACTTTCGTCTCGTTTCACAAGTACAGATTAATTTATCAACCGGGACTGCTGAGCCTGCCTGCATGCACCCTGAGATTACTTGGTTATTTTAAATGATATTGTCACTGTGGTAATGTTTCTGCACCACTTAGTAGTCAGTAGCAAGGTTGAAGTCTCAAAACACTTCTTTTCTCAAGGCCACTGTGGTTATTTTTGTCATATATCCTACCTTAAAGTTTGAACGTTTACAGTCTGTTTTTTACATCTTTTACTCTGTGAATGCATTAACATCAACCAAAAGCATTCCTATGTTGTATTTGCCATGGATCTGCATGTTAATTATTTTTTTTGTGCTGTCTTGCAGCTAAGCGAAGAGAAGGTAAAATGCATTTCTTGCTGTTTTTCTAAAAGTCTATTACACAGTTTTGAAGTTTAAGTAGCTGTTAGCAATGTGATTCTTTCCCTCGCATGTACGAATCTGTTAAATTACTGAAGGGTCTTCAAAATGGCACAGTTCTTGCACAGTTGTGAACTTCTTAAGTTGCTGTGTTCACATTTAAATTAATCAGATAAAAGGCGGTACAGGCAATTATTACATTATACTATTTTAGAAAACAGCATGTACACGTTTCTTTAAGTATTTGCATGCTTTTGTATTACCTAAATGAGACAAGCTGTTTGTAATCTGCCTAGAACCTCGATGCAGACTGCAGCGCCCATGACTTGCTGCAGAGTCCTGTCGAGCAAGTGTTTAGAAATGTGGCACATTTACCCTCCCGAAGTCGATGTTTGGACACAAAATTTAGGTTTCGAGCGTTGGCAAAAAGGGAAATTGACGTTTCCCTCCCTCAAATCCCGGGATCACCGAGACGTTGTCTGTGCACTTTTCAACAATGCTAAACGTATCAGATATCGCTGCACACTTCGGTGTATGTTTAAAGTCAGACTTTGTATTTCATAGGCTCCTTGAGAGTCAGACATGGACGTATTTCCTGTACACAGAAAAGTAGGCAGTTTCTATTACAAACACAAAAGTATATGGCAAAGGATTTTGATGTTCCTGGCATAATTACATTCCTTGAGCATTGGCAATAAATTCCTTTTAATTATTCATTTAGCCATTTTAAATGGGAAGCACTAAATCTACATTTGTTGTTAATGAAAACAAACCAAATACTGCTGCAAACTATTTCAGCAGCTGAGGGTCTTGGCATTTTATTGTTGAAATGCCATTTCAAATAGTACATGCTGCTAGTTAAATTTTGGGGGTGTTTTGGAACAAGATATCTTTAGTCTTTTATTAGGATGAGGCTTTTATTAAATATTTAAGTTTCATAGATGAAATTTAAGTTTTCATGTTAGCCCATGTTTGGGAACTCTTCATTGCTGTTGCCTCTGCCATCCTCACAGCTTTACCCTGTAATTGGGACCAGTCACACAGAATTTCTGGAAATAGCTTAGGTCCAGTGAAGACAAAATGTGATTGAGACTTCTAGCCTCAGATTCCTTACCTTAGAATTTTCCCCAGGCGTCCGGCTGAATCCGGAAATTGTTCTTCAGTGTTACCCCTGCCCACCTGTAGGTGGCGAAGTCCAGGTCTGTGTGGTGTCGCCCGTGCCGGAAGCAATGTTTGCAGTGCCTATATAGGCACCGCCCCTGCATTCTGACTTGAGTTATTTTCTTTGTGCTGGTCAGCGCAGATCCAGACAAAGCTACCCACAATCATTTTTTGACTGGCCTTTTTGTTTTACATTTGTCAGTGTTTTTTCGAGATTTGTCTCCTGGTGTGACAGGGATGTCCACGAAGAAGGCTGGCTTAAAGCCCTGCAGCTCCTGTCACTGGCAAATGCATCAATTTTCGCACCATGCACCCCAAGTCTTTCAGGGATAGATCCCTCAAGCTCCTTTCCGCTCAACGTGCAGCGCCATGACGGTCTCTATCCCGGGATCAGTTGCGGAGCCATCGGTGTTCGTCGCAGTTGAAGTCCTCTTTCGATAAGTCCTACAAGAACCACAAGAAAAAGAAGTGCAAGCAGTCAAAGAGGTCTTTGACTTCATCCTCTTCTCTCAAACCTATCTGACGAGGGAGCATTGTCACTTGAAGCATGGCTCCGCTGTTGAGCCTGCACCTGGGCCATCTATGCCCCTCCCAGAGTTTAAGGGAGCTGGAGCAACCCCACCCAGCTCAGAGAACTTGATGAGGCCATGCACCTCATATTTGGGCGATCTGTCCCCACTGGAGCACCTTTGGGTCTAGTGGGTTCAGGAGGGGCCCCTACTGGTTCCCCGCTGGCTGGTCTGTCTCTGGTACCATTGGGACCTCTTAGATCCACAGATGGATCCGAACCAGTGGCAGTCATACCACCTCGAACTTCCCTGATGCTGGGCCCAATATCAAGGCTGCTGGGGAAGCCGTTCCCATTCTCATCCCCCACCTCCGATATAGATGTGGAGGGGTGTCGCCTGCCGCCGACTGGAGCCTGAGCCCTATTTCAGTGGGTTAGGACTTCCGGAAGATTGGGAGGGGTCACTGGACCCTGAAGAATACCAGCCCCTAGACCCCATCATGGACGAGTGTGAGGAATTGGTGGACGCCAGTGGACTGGACACCTCCCAAAATACTGGCCTGGTCTCTCCTCCTACTGTGACTGTGAAGGAGGGAGCCTCTTTTGATATGGGGGTGAGAAGGAGGCTGTGGTCCTGGACCTTAGCATGCCCTCAGGCTTCTTGACAGAGGTACTTTAGCTGGAAGTTATCCCCTCAGAACCGATGTCCTGTTCGGACCCTGATCCAAGCCCCGCACAGGGGCTCCTGTGAATAGGACAGTTGCCCACTGCCATTGCCTGTTCTGGGGGACCCCAGTTTCCTCACACAGCACTGTCCTCCGTAGAGTTTGTTGGTTAATGCTTCCATTCCCCGTGTAAATCCTACCACCCTACTGGATTGGGACTCCCAAGAGGCTGGATATCTTAGGCAAAAAAATATTTTTTTCTGCCAGCCTTGAACTGTGGTCCGTAAACACTTCGTACATTTTGGGCTGTTAATATCATTTAATTTGTGCTCCGGTGCTACCCATGGTCCTGAAGGAAGCTCGGACCATACTCTCCCAAGTTATGGCAGATGGGAGAGATGCAGCTACGTTCATGATTCAATGTGGCCTTGGCACAAATGAGTTGCTAGGCAGAGTGGTTTCTTTGTCGGTGTCCTTACGATGCCATGGCTGGTTGAGGATGACCGGCTTTCCAGGGGATGTCCATTCTTTGCTTATGGACATCTGGTACAGACTATCTAGCCACAGATTCCTTACCTTATAATTATCCCAAGGCATCAGAACTTCTAAGGACATTTTTTGTTAACATTACCCCTATGTGTTTGTAGGTAGCGCTGTTTTGCTCCTCATGTCATCGTCCATACCGGAGGTGACATGCATGGTGCCACCCCCTTGTGCTGATGTCAGTTTCTTTTTGCAACGTTCCACGCCAGGAGTGCACAGCCACAAAAAACACTGACCACTGGTGTGGAAAACTAGCGCCCTAAAAGGGGGAGAATGAGTGGGTCACCAGATGCGGCGTTACTGAAGGTAAGTAACTTGTTCTTTAGTGGTATTGGTGACTGACAGCAGGAGGACAGATTACATGACATATTATGTTACAAGACTATTTAAAGTTGTATCCAGGGGTTAACATGAAGACATAAAACTCAGTCTGTCAGATTAAACTTCCATGTATACGTTTGCACAAGCGGTATATGCTCATGATAAGTAAAGGAGTCAAACAAGTAGCTCCAGTACATCAGCCATTAACCTCTGAGGGAATTGTGCTAAAGTTGTGGACTTTGTCAGGAGTGTATCTTTTATTGTAGTGTTGTTTCTGTTAACTGGAGCAGCCATTTGAAGCTGCTGTCTCTTCAGCATTGGGAATGCCATTAACTTTTTTTTTGTATATTCACCAGCCTGATAGACTGAGAGTATTTGGTGCACAAAATCGTCAGCATGATGCTCCTGAAAGAAATGTGCCATACAGACCTGGAAGCGGTCTCGGACCAGGAAATCCAAAGATGCCTGTTGAAGAGAGACCTGCAGTCGAAGAAAGAATGCCACCTGAAAAACCCCGAATAGCCTTCCAGCAACCTGCTTCAGACAGACCTGATTACGGTGCTGCACCTGTTTCAGTTAATGAAAACTATTATAGGGGGTTGTCCAACACACTTGGAGAAATTAGGGCTCCCAGGTACCCTACACTATTTTTTATTTTTTATTTTCTCAGAACTCTACCCATAATAGCATGTATGTTGTGTAGTGCAGTTTGGATCTTGGTTGAGTCTTGTTATGTTAACTTTGTTTGATTCAGTTGTTTGTTGTATCTTTCTTTGTGCCATTAACATGGTTTAGCTTATGTGCAATATCAGTAAATTTCATTGTCACAGACATTTGTCTGGTTTACTTTGGGTACTGCAAATGTTAATCTAGATATCTTGTCTCTTCTGATGATTTACCAATCCCAGGAAAGTAAGGCTGGGTTAAACCATATGCATGTATAAACTGCAGCAGTCTTCAAAGCAATTTCATTGGTTATACCCCTTATATCAATTTTAAGGTGACAGGGTTAGCTTATTCGTTATTAGAAGCAGCATTTGTTTATCATAGCCCCAGATATCAGCAGAGTAAGTTGGTACTGGAGTTTTATTTGGTCTGCAATAGTGGTATTTCCATGGTCCTGATGCACCGGGATAAATTTCCATGAATAGATTTACTCACAGGTAGATCTATTTCTATATTTCCGTTTAAGTCACACTTGTATATTATTCACCTTCTTAGATAGAGATTTATACATAGGTTCTAAGCAGGTTCCACAACTGATCCTGCTGTACCCGATTTTTCTGTGTCAGCAGAGATGCCACAGAAAACTGACACCTTCTTTGTGGCTGTGCTGCAGATTATGGTGGCCCAAAGACCTGCAGGTGCCCCCAGTCAGGTCACCGGCAGCATGTCTGTCCTTGGTGTCCTCTGACCCCTTTTAGACCCACTTTGGTACAAGGTTCCATTCTGGCTGCAAAACTTGTGCGTTTCCCTTCCATATTGGCGTGGGTAGCAATGCCACCGGGAGACGATCTAGTTCAGATAACAATTTCAATCAGTGTTTCCCCTTAAGATCACAAAAGCACAGCCAGTCATCATGCATCCTGACTAGTGCCTGTACCATTGAGTAGATGCCACCATTAACTTTTTATCTCTGATTCACAGCAAGGGACACCCCAACAATATAGATGATGATAATGGGAATGCTTGCTACTCCCTCACTACACAGATGCGGGCAGAGGAGGATTTGCAAGCAGCTAGTGGGCTTTACACTAATTCTGCAGTAGGATTTGACTCATTACTTGGGCTGCCAGTGGATGAAAGTGGCTCCTTTATAGTGGTGGGCTTGAGGGCCACTAAGGTTCTGATTTAGAACTACCTTCAGTGAAGACCAAAATGAATATCCTGACGGAAATAGTGCAGCATGGGCCAGCTATTTCTGAGTTCTATTTGTCCTGGGTTTCTTGCCAAATGTCCTACTGCAGAGAGCCTTATGGGTCAGGCCCCAATCAGCAAAGTAAATCATAAATCATCCCCCAAAATTCCTCAAGGGGTGGAACCTAAAAGAGTTGAAGCTTTTGGCAAGTGCATGCCTGACACCTCTAGTCGGATATTAAGCTTGTTTAATGCAGTTTATTTACTGGGATGTTGTACACATGCCCTGTGGGACAAGGCAGTTGGCACTAGTTTCGTACTTCTTGAACTTGTGAGTCCACCCTCATATGCCCTTAGAAGGGCGATGCCTTTTCCCTGAGAAGGCAGACTCTGCATTTAAGTGCTTTAAGAAAATTAGAGCGATGGTGTGTTCCTTGTGTCTGTTGACACCTGCCAAGCAGTTTTCACCCCAATTCATAAAGTTCAGAGGCCATTCCAAAGGGATGGTGTTTTTTTCTCAGACGCAGTCTCCTCAGATGGTACAGTAGTCACCTTTGTTGTTTCATGGTCATGGCCGTGGATGCTGCTCTGGCAGGCACCAGTGGCATCAGTCCTCCTATTCCTCCTTCCCTGCTCCAAGAGACACCAAACTACTTTAGTTTGCCCTTAGTGGTGCACGTCCATCCCATGGGAGACAGAAGCTGTCATGTCCTCCCAAAGTGGGTATCCATTACGTTCTACAAATGGGTCTTATTGATCATTTGACATACCTATAACCTGCCTTTTCTCTTTGCCCTGTCAAATAAGCCCTCTGCATTGGAGTGAATTTCATAGGAACACCTGTGCATTCTCCTCCGAAAGAGGAGAGGGTTGTTACTCTTGCTATTTTCTTGTGCAGAAGGACAGGGTTCTCAGGCCTAAGTTGGACCTTTAGCCTTGTTGGAACAGAAAAGTCCTCTGCATGGTGTGCCCTTGCCCTGAGCGCCCAACTGCACTGTTGTATGGATCCTTAAGACTGATTTTTGTGTTATAGGCAAACATGTAACATGCGTGTGCTCCATGACAACATAGTCCTCTCTTAAGGATTGTGGTCTTGTTGGACAGGGAGGGACACCCAAAGCACTACCCTCATAGAGTTAGAAGGTTACCATCTTCACCAGGAATTAAGCAACACAATCGTGGTGGTGGCAGCATACCGTGTAGTGATCAGTAGTAGTGAACAGGACCTTTTTACCCTGTGTCACTGGAGTGAGGATAACAGGCTCACTCACCTGTTTAAATGTTCTACTACTATGTGCTTAAGTCACCTTTGGCCTCAATCTGCTAGGTGTGGAGTGATGCACAGCGCAAGAGTAGTGACTCTGCTCTGGCTGTATGTGTGCCTAGAAAGAGTACAGCACAGGCATAGAGCAGGATTGTCAGTGCATGTGTGGTAGTGCATATACCGGGTGTATGTATGGCTGTGATCACTATGTGGTATGAAAGATGTAGTGCTGTTAAGCATGTGTGCAATGAGAGCATGTGCTTGGTGTATGAGTGAATACGTGAATTACAATAATGGAAGGGTGAAGTATTGTGCAGCGCAAATGGTGAGTGTGGAGTTTCAGTGCTGAACAGTGTGTGCAGACTAAGCTTGTGTGCTGAATGCATGTGTACACATACAGGTACAATGCATGGAGGTTCTAATGCTGAGCAGTAAGTATGCTATGAGTGTACACTGAGTACATTACATGTAGGACCCTGGGTTGCTTTTTGAGAAGCTCAGGCCTGCCTGATGAAGACATGAGGAGTAGAGGATCAACTAGACAGATCTGTGTATTACTGTATTCCTGTGAACTGGGTAATATACACACTGGAGGGAAAATGAAGAGTCTCCCTTTACTCTTCATAAGACTGCTATTTGATTCAGTGATGGATCAAAAAGAAGGGTTCTGGACACATTTCTGGAAGGGAGATGGGGCTGATAAGGGAATCATAAAGTGTAAGGCTGGGGATCTGGAATAAACCTTTTAATGCACATATCACTGTGGCTGACATCTAACTGTGAACTCTGTGGGACAATCAGCTTTGGATACTTGCCTACTGTGACAGACATCTTTCATGAGGAAAAAAGAAAGAGAGAAACGTCCATTTCAAAAGAAACAGAACTCCACCATAAAACTTTAAAGACTCCTACCCTAAATCACATTTGGTGTCTGGAAAAGTACTATAAGAAGGGGAGGTTGAGTCCTCAAAATTGTGTTATCAGCCAAGCAGCCAGATGGACTGTGTGAGATAGGTAAGCTCTGCAAGAGTTCTGCCTGTGACCAGGACTGGGGGCAAAGCCTGCTCCCTGGGAAACAAATGTTCACATGCCCTGCAGCCTGGAGCACCAACGCCCGCCTGCTTGCCAAGACCAGTGTGCCCTATGAGGAAGAGGAGAGTATTGGAGGGAGCAAGGTCCAGTCGGGATCCCTACAATGAGGACTCCCTGTGCGAGGTGTGAGGGTTCAGCTGAGCACCGATTGGGCCATCGCCTAGGTGCAGTATTGTTTTTGGCAACCACCGTATGCCAGGAAAGAGCTTCCTTAGAGTGAGCCAACCATTGAGTGCCAAGCTGGTCTTGCTAAGGCTATTCTGCTGTGGTGCAGTGACCCTGCTAGAGGAGGCCACTAGTAAAGTTAATACTTCGAAGAGTTCCAAGACTCATAACTGTCTGGTCTGGGGCATTTGTGCTGGAAGAGCCTGCCACCTATTACCACGTACTCCAGCAACCCAATATGCCAGGAGGGGTGCTAGTACCAGCAGGATTCGGGCCATCGCCCGAAAGATAAACTGAGGCTATGATTGCCGTGTTGGTTCCACACTGCGAGGGAACCTCTCCCATTCATCACTGAGAACTGCTGGAGACACCATGAACACCATCACGCCTTCGCAGGCTCTAGCAACGTACTGAAGAAATAATTCTTCTCGCCTCCCCCACCCCACCCCACAGGGTAATAGCCAACTTACTGCATCTCTGCAAGCTAGGAGCTGCTCCGAGAACAGAGAGAACTGTATCGCTGGTGCTGTTGCATGGCTTGTGAGCTCCCCGACTACTCTGAACTGAGCAGGACTCACGGCTGCTCATTGAAGGCACCCACTTCACTGTTGAGGTATTCTGCGCTGCGAGAGCAGGTGAGACGTGAATTGTTGGGACCCAGGGGACTCACTACTCATTGTGCTGCAGCACCGTAGACACCTTTCACTAAACTCCTTAAGAGTCAAAGGGGAACTCTTGAGTACGGCCCAATAGTGAGCATTTCCTGGATGTGACCACAGGTAAATGAGGAATAACCCTGCACATGTTAAACGAAGGAATGTGGGACAGGGATTTGCCAGACAGCTACTAGAGCCCCGACCTCAAGGGGTCAGTGTTATTCCTTGTGAATGTTGTATTATTTTGTGTTTGTAGAGTTAGAAATAAATTAGTGCTTTTTCTTCTTAAAGCAGGTATTTGGCTGGACACCGATTTATTGTTCATACTGTTTGCACTTTGAGTTATGAGTCATGTTTACTGACCTGCATCTACATCCCCCGAGGAAACATGGACTGCTCAACCACAGCTGCTACTGCCAGTCAAATGCAGAAGAGTTTTTTGGCCCAGTTGAGCAGGATCCATAGTAAATTGAGCCCCAGGAGTAAAAAGCCTCAAATACCACGGTTGGGTCCAGTTAATTCTATGTGCCCTGTGGCCCCCTGGAAGGTGTTCTGACAGGCCTCTAAAAGCATTCCTATGGAAGATAAAAATGACAGATTTTCACACCGGCCCAACTCCTGTCTGTCCTGAACCTGGGTGACTGATGGTTTCCTTGAACATGCAGGTACCATATTTTCATATACCCATCTTGCACTCGCATAGGCATTATGTGCTATTCAAGGTAGACCAGGAGCATTTCCAGTTTGCCTTGTATCCCTTTGGCCTAACTAAAGCCTCTCGGCTGATCCTTCGGAGGTCAGGAATAGCCGTTTTTCTCTACCCTGAAGACTAGCTGTTAAAGGCAGGCCTGCTACAGTCGTAGAACGCTGGCTTGGTGTTTGGTGTGCACCTATGGTGTTATCACCTTATACCAGGTCCAAGTACCCCCTATTAGAGAAGTGTAGGTAGTGTCTAGGAAGCCAGTGCTCTCTATAGGTAGCTGTGGATGAGCAGCGAAGACTTATCTAGGAGACATGCAAAGCTTATGCAATACCACTATAGTCACACAGCACCTACACACATGAAAGAACCACACAGTGTTACTATAATAAAGTACCTTTATTTTTGTAACACAAATACTAAAATACTGTATAGGCAATGCCCCAACTGGAGATAGGTAGACACTATTACAGGGAGTGCAGAATTATTAGGCAAATGAGTATTTTGACCACATCATCCTCTTTATGCATGTTGTCTTACTCCAAGCTGTATAGGCTCGAAAGCCTACTACCAATTAAGCATATTAGGTGATGTGCATCTCTGTAATGAGAAGGGGTGTGGTCTAATGACATCAACACCCTATATCAGGTGTGCATAATTATTAGGCAACTTCCTTTCCTTTGGCAAAATGGGTCAAAAGAAGGACTTGACAGGCTCAGAAAAGTCAAAAATAGTGAGATATCATGCAGAGGGATACAGCACTCTTAAAATTGCAAAGCTTCTGAAGCGTGATCATCGAACAATCAAGCGTTTCATTCAAAATAGTCAACAGGGTCGCAAGAAGCGTGTGGAAAAACCAAGGCGCAAAATAACTGCCCATGAACTGAGAAAAGTCAAGCGTGCAGCTGCCACGATGCCACTTGCCACCAGTTTGGCCATATTTCAGAGCTGCAACATCACTGGAGTGCCCAAAAGCACAAGGTGTGCAATACTCAGAGACATGGCCAAGGTAAGAAAGGCTGAAAGACGACCACCACTGAACAAGACACACAAGCTGAAACGTCAAGACTGGGCCAAGAAATATCTCAAGACTGATTTTTCTAAGGTTTTATGGACTGATGAAATGAGAGTGAGTCTTGATGGGCCAGATGGATGGGCCCGTGGCTGGATTGGTAAAGGGCAGAGAGCTCCAGTCCGACTCAGACGCCAGCAAGGTGGAGGTGGAGTACTGGTTTGGGCTGGTATCATCAAAGATGAGCTTGTGGGGCCTTTTCGGGTTGAGGATGGAGTCAAGCTCAACTCCCAGTCCTACTGCCAGTTCCTGGAAGACACCTTCTTCAAGCAGTGGTACAGGAAGAAGTCTGCATCCTTCAAGAAAAACATGATTTTCATGCAGGACAATGCTCCATCACACGCGTCCAAGTACTCCACAGCGTGGCTGGCAAGAAAGGGTACAAAAGAAGGAAATCTAATTACATGGCCTCCTTGTTCACCTGATCTGAACCCCATTGAGAACCTGTGGTCCATCATCAAATGTGAGATTTACAAGGAGGGAAAACAGTACACCTCTCTGAACAGTGTCTGGGAGGCTGTGGTTGCTGCTGCACGCAATGTTGATGGTGAACAGATCAAAACACTGACAGAATCCATGGATGGCAGGCTTTTGAGTGTCCTTGCAAAGAAAGGTGGCTATATTGGTCACTGATTTGTTTTTGTTTTGTTTTTGAATGTCAGAAATGTATATTTGTGAATGTTGAGATGTTATATTGGTTTCACTGGTAATAATAAATAATTGAAATGGGTATATATTTTTTTTTGTTAAGTTGCCTAATAATTATGCACAGTAATAGTCACATGCACACACAGATATCCCCCTAACATAGCTAAAACTAAAAACAAACTAAAAACTACTTCCAAAAATATTCAGCTTTGATATTAATGAGTTTTTTGGGTTCATTGAGAAAATGGTTGTTGTTCAATAATAAAATTAATCCTCAAAAATACAACTTGCCTAATAATTCTGCACTCCCTGTATATACACATTAACAATCAGTAAATAGCATAGAATGCATTAGACATTGGTAAAAGCAATGCAAATAGTGAGGGCCAAACCATATACGAAAAAAGTGGAATGCCAGAGGCAGCCCCACACCCAAGCATGTGGAATCAGGAGAAGGGAGCTGGAGGAACTAGGAACCCCAAAAGGTTAGCACCAGAGTGCCCCCCCAGCGACCAGGAGAGGAGGGGGGCTTTGGAAAAGGATTGTGCAAGACCCAGACAAGACTGAAAGAACCCGAAGGTGGATCCTGACAGAAAAGGACCTGCAAAGGAAGGGGACCAAGTCCAGTTCAAGATGGAGTGTCCGGTAGTGGCAGGAGCCACTACCTACTTTTCTTTGGATGCAGGACCAAGTCGACGGTGGATGAAGAAGATCAGCAGTGCAGCACAGGAGCAGAAGAGGAATTCCAGAAGTGATGCAGATCCCAAGTCGGCGGTCGTGATGCTGTCAGTCAGTGGTGCTGGAATACCACCAACAAGCCTTGGCAAATGCAAGAGTCGGAGAAGAAGGTTTTGCAAGGCTGAATAGGACCAGCAAGATACAGGGGACTCGGGCCAAGGAGGGGAGACCCGGGTCACACTCAGCAGTTGGGAGAGTTGCGAGAAGAGGAGGCAGCCCCCACAGTTGACCCATGGGCAGAAGGCACAGGAGTCTCAGTGAGGCCCAATCAGCACATCTGAATAAGTGTCCAACGTCTCCGGAGGAGCAGGCAGGAGACTGTCCATCGCAGAAAGGCTGTGGGCTATTCAGAGCCTGAAGATCCCTTGGAGAATGAACAAACAAGCCTTGCTAGCTGCAAGAGTTCCGGTGCACAGGGGTACTGTCTTGCAAGGAGAGACAAGGGCTTACTGTCTCGCAAGTTGGACAGCTGGTACAGAGGACCGAAGGGACCACTCCAGACCACCACCTGTGATGCAGGATCCACGCAGCTCCGGAGGAGAGAAGATCCACGCAGCTAGCCGCTGTTGCAGTTGGTGCCTGCGGATGCATGGGAGTGACTCCTTCACTCCAAGGGAGATTCCTTCTTACTTCTTGTGCAGGCTTAAGACTCGTCACCCTCAGAGGATACACATTCAGGGAAATGTTGCAGTTGCTGGAACGAGCCAGAGAAACAATGTTGCAGAGCAGAGTCATCGCTGAAGTTGCAGATTGTCGGTTCCTGGAGGGTCCAGTTGGAGTCCCAGTTGCCAGAAATGAATTAAATGTTGCAGATGAGTCCTCCTGGAATCTTGCATGTCCAATCTGAGGACCCACTCAAAAGGGAGACCCTAAATAGCCCAGGAAGGGGGGATTGGTCAACTAGCAGGGTGACTACATATGTGGAGGGGGCTGTGATGCCACCTGCCTGACCTGGCCACTCAGATGCTCCCAGGGGCCTCTGCCCACCTTGGATTCAAGATGGCAGAATCAAGTGGCCAGCTGGAGGAGTTCTGGGCACTACCCCTGGTGTGGGGATGAACAGGGGAATGGTCACTCCCTTTCCATTGTCCAGTTTTGTGCCAGAGCAGGGACTTAGGATCCCTGGACTGGTGCAAACCGGTTTATGCAAGGAGGGTACCAAATGTGCCCTTCAAAGCGTACTGGTGGCATGGAGAGGCTACCCCTTCCAAGGCACATAACACCTATTTCCAAGGGAGAGGGTGTTACCTCCCTCTTCCTCA
This sequence comes from Pleurodeles waltl, assembly GCF_031143425.1. Taxonomy (NCBI): domain Eukaryota; kingdom Metazoa; phylum Chordata; class Amphibia; order Caudata; family Salamandridae; genus Pleurodeles; species Pleurodeles waltl. The sequence continues at coordinate 717,454,009 of NC_090439.1, forward strand.
GGAAATCCTTTGTTCTGCCTTCCTCTGCCTGAGCTGGTCAAGCAGCAGGAGGGCAGAAACCTGTCTCAAGGGTGGCAGCAGCGTGGGCGGCCTGGAAATCCCCAGTAGGCTAGTAGGAGCAATGCTGCGGGTCCTCTAAGAAGCCCCCAGAGTGCATGGAATCATACAACCAATATTGGCAACAGTATTGTGGTATGATTCTGACATGTTTGATAACAAACATGCCCATGTTCAGAGTTACCATTATGTAGCTGAACACAGGCCATTGTCCAATGCACGGGTAAAATGGCTTCACTGCACTTCCAGTTTAATGGAGCTGGAGTTCATACACATGCAGGGGTTCCCTCACACAGAGGTACCTGCACTCTGCCCTCTGGACTAGGACGGCCTACAATAGGGGATGACTTATAGTGACATTGTGAAGTGACCTGTAATGAAAGGGTGCATGTACCTTTTCACACAGGCTGCAATGGCAGGCCTGCAGACACCTTTTGTATGGGCTCCCGTGGTTGGCACAATACATGCTGCAGCCGACGGGGAACCCCTGGTGCCCCAATGCCCTGGGTGCCTAAGTACCATATACTAGGGACTCATATGTGGGCACCAGTATGCCAATTGTGGGGTGTGCAAAGTCCTAAACACCCAAATTTAGAGGAAGGGAGCACAGGCACTGGGGTCCTGGTTAGCAGGATCCCAGTGAATACAGTGAAAACACACCGACAGCAGGCAAAAAGTGGTGGTAACCAGCCAAAAAGAGAGTACTTTCCTACAACAGTCAATTGTAGACGATATCCAAGTGACTGCAAACCTCCTGACATCACTGGACATCTACCAACAAGATGAAGTTGCACCTGACTCGTTCTTTGAGGCCTCTATTCATGAAAGCTATCCTCAACGCGAGTCCTGGATATTTTAATCTCAGTTACGGATCTCAGTGAGAGCATCTCAGAGGCTTCTTGGGCTGTTATCCTCATGCATCCTCCTTGTTAGTTGTGCCAGGTGGCACATGTAGGTTTGCAATGGAATGTGCAGCTCCAGTGTGTCCAGCGTCAAGGAAATATTTTGGATGCCTTTCAAATTTTGGAGGAAGCTATTATCACTGTTGGCTGCGCACACAAATTTGGTCCAGTGCCAGGTCCCTCTTCCTTCCCCACTCTACCTGACAGTGGTGGCGGATGGGTCACTGCTGGCATTGGGTGGCCATGTGGTGGAGTTGTAGATCACAGGAATGGCTCCAATGGAAGTCTAGTTTCATATCATTCTTTTGGAAGTTGCAGGCTATTTGTCGAGTTAGGAAGACCGTCCTGCCATTAAAGGAATTCTGGTGCAGGGTTTTATGGACAACACCACCACTGTGTGGTATCGCACCAACCAGGGGGGATTGGGGTCCTGGGTCCTGTGTCAGAAGGCTCTTCACCTCAACGCCAGGGTATTTCCCTAATCTGATAGAGACATCAGATTTCTTTACGCGCCATCAGAGCCTATCTGGAAGAGCTACTTTAATACTTTTTTGACTGCCTTTCTGCCTTTTTTTTTTTTCTTTACTTTTTGACAATATTTTTCAGGCAGTCTTACTTCCAGTGTGCCTTAGGAATGTTACCTAAAAAGCTGCAAGTTTTAAGCACTGTGGAGCTGGTCATAGACAGATGTCTGTGACAAACCCCTACTTGGTTTGCTTGTTTGCTTGATATGGTCTGGAACCAGACCATATCTCTAATGCCTGCCCTGACTGTCGTCCGATGAACCCCAAAGGTGTCTGGGAGTGCATTCTGAAGCTCCTAGTCGCTCAGCACCAAATGACTCTGCACTGGTGCAGGTCTTGATTTTGGTTGCGTTGACAGTCCAGGGCCTGCTCTAAGAGTATTTGCCGAGATCAAACTCTTTGTTGGAAAAGTTCCATCAGAAGAAGTTGACCAGGAAATCAACTTGCTCCTTGACTTCACTGCCTCGGTCCAAGTCATCGGATGACACATTGGAGTGATGCCACAAATCTAGGCCCCGCTCCCCCATGTCTACCGCAGAACCTGAGTCTGCTCTGTGCTTCCCAGAATGTCCTGGAGTGACCTCTGCCCAATTGAAGTAGTTTTATCAGGCTATGCACATCATCTTTTGGTGAGCCGACCCCTTTGGAGCAGCTTCGGGCCCCATGGTTCAAAAGGTGTCCCTTCTTGGGGTTCCTGCTGTCAGGTTTGCCCTCTCTGCCAATCGGGCTCTTTGTATCCATTCCCAGCTCCGACTGGGCCCTGGTCGCAAATCCAAGACCTTCCCCGGAACCTGGTCCAGTGATTCCATTCCCTATACCAACACCCGATACTTCACAGTGCCAACCCCATTGTAATTCCTGACTCTGATACTGAGCCGGACTGGCATCATCTGATGTAGACTCCGGCACAGACAGGATGAAGACCTTCTGGGTCGGAAACAGTGCCTCTGTTTTTGACAGGCCTTGAGAGGAATATGTTTGGGGTGCTTGTGAGGATCTATATGGCTACCCTGACTTCCTTGAGGAGCCCTTCACCGAGGATAACTGGCATGAGGAACTGGCTGATGCCAATGGTCAGGACACCTCACCAGACAATGGCCTGGTCTCTCCTTCTAGTGGGCTATGGAGGAAGAAGCTTCTTTTGCGATGGTGGTGTGGAGGGCAGTTGAGATACTGTACCTTATGCTGCCCTTGGTTGCAGTCAAGACCAATGTCCAGAAGTGGTGTTCCAACCTGGGGTATACCCCACGGAACCTTAACTCTCCTCCAATGAGGCCCTCACTGATGTCCTGTTCATGACCTTGGTCAAGCCCTGTACGGACACTCCTGTGCACAGAATGATCACCCTCTGTCTCCGATACCTCCACCCTTCTCCAGGGGATCCAGTTTTTCTTACCCAGCACCCCACCTCTTAGAGCCTGATCGTACAGGCCTCACCCTCCAAGGTTAACACTGGTGAGTTCCCTACCATGTCACGGATAGGGAATCCAAGAGGCTGGAAGCCTTCGGCAAGAGGATTTTCTCTTCCACCAGCCTTGCACTGCAGTCATGAACACTGCATGCCTCATGGTCCGGTACACCCGCAGAGTGTTGTACTAGGTCATGCAAGTGCTTCCCATGGTCTCAGACCAGACCTGAGCCAGGCTATTGCCGATGGCAGGGATGCAACAAAGTTCACAATATGCAGCAGACTGGCCACAACATACTTGTTGGGTGAAGTGATTGCTTCATTTGTGGTGCTCTGTCGATATGACTGGCTGAGGTCAACTTTCTTCTCGTGGGATGTCCAACCATCCTTTATGGACATGGCCTTTGATGGCACTCACCTGTCCTGCAATAAGCCAGATTTAAAGCTTGAGCCCTTCAAGGACAGCAAGGCCACCACCCAGTCGTTGGGACTTTCCAAGCCCCCTTGTCATCCTCATTCTGGATCCAGTGCACCGCCCTGCTGGCAGTCTATAACCTCGGACAAGTGGGTGCTCCAAATTGTTCCACTGGGTATTCCCTTTGTAGGGAGCTGGGTTCTGGTTGCAGTAATTCCCCCCCCCCCCACTTCCTCTCTTGGTTTTTAGATGCAACTTCAACTGAAGTGCACTGGGTTCCTGCTAACCAAATCCCCAGTGCCAGTGTTCCTTCCCTAAAACAAGGCACCTGGGGCCATATTTACGTAGCTATTTTCTTGTTGCAAACAGCCCGATTCGCATGGACCCACTGCCTACTCTGGAAAAAATGAAAAGGAAACTTCATATTTTTTGTAATTTTTTTTTTTAATGCATTCCATTTTCCTTTAAGGAAAACGGAACGCATTTAAAAAAAAAAAAAAACTGATTTATTTAAAAAGCAGTCACATACATGGTTGTCTGCTGTCCCCAACAGGCCACCATCCCTGTTAGTGTGGCCTTTCCCAAATGGGTCGCAAATTGCAACCTGCCTCATGAATATTAATGAGGCAGGTCCCTTGCCACCCATTTGGGAATCATTAACAGCATCTGACACACTGTTTTACATCAGATTTTGCGACTCCCTAAGTCTCGTGATTTGTGAATCACAAAACCAGACCTACATACATCTGGCTCCTGGTCACTTGATCCCCAAGTGACCAGGCCCTTCAGCCCCCTATAAGTTCCTAGTAAATGGTACCCCTGGTACTTAAGGCATGTGTACTGAAGAGGGCCCCTCAGAGCTGCAGCACAACTTGTGCCACTTTGAGGGACCCAGCACCAACCTTATGCAGTCTACCATTGCAGGCTGAGTGACCAGGTGCTTCCAAAATTGAAAACATGACATGGCACGCAGCCATGTCCCCTAAACACTGCATGCAATATAATAAATTGCCCCTCTAGCAGACCTTACAGCCTTAAGACAGGGAGCATTATAGTACATGTGAGTGCATATCTGCAAGAGCATGTATGCCCCTTCTATGTCTTTGTCGCTTCTCAGACATAGTAAGTTTATAGGGAAGCCATTTTAAAGGCATGTGCTGGACACTGGTCACTACGAGTTCCCCAGCTCACATGATCACTTCTCTGAATCCTGGGATGGTTGGTGTCAAACATCTCAGAATAATAAACCCACACTGATTCTAGTGATGGAGTTATTAATAAATGCTCACAGGGGGCACCTTAGAGGTGCCCCCTGAAAACCTACCAGCTACTAGTGTGTTGACTGACTGGACCGGACCAGTTCAGCCACCACAGACGTGTTTCTGGACCCCTACAGTGAGAGCCAGTGCTCTTGAGGCCCAGAGACAAAATGCTGCACTGGGCACAGGTCTAACCTCATCTGCCAGGCAGGATGGACATTCCAGGTCGGGGAGCTTCAAAGACCTTTGTAATGCAACCCAGGTCTCTCCAGATTGTGAAGATGACCAACCCCCGTCCTAACCCCACTTTTGGATGCAACACAGGTGGGAAAATTTGTTAAATTAGGAGGAGTGCCCACTTTATGCCAGTCCCACCCCTAAGGTGGACGCACTGAAGTGGACACTACCTTTTAAATTTCTCCATCTTGTTTGGAAGGAATGTAGGTCACTAGGGTTAGGATTATGCCCACTTCCCAAATGAAGGGACCATAGAAAGGTTGTAGCCACCCTAAAGGTGAGTAACCCATTGGCTACCACCTGGCACTGCCTGTAACACCCCTAAAATCAGTATTTAGGTGGCACCCCTGTGTAGGAGACTGGCTCAGTATATGGTGTGCATCTATAGGCGAGGCACCCTGTACTGAGTCCAGGCAACCCTTAGTGATAGTGTACGAGGTTCTAGATAACCAGAGATCTCAAAGGGGTAGCTGTGGAGAGCTGCTAAGGGTTATTTAGGATGGTGTAAAGCAGTTGCAAATACCACACAGGTCAATCAGTGATGTACACACAGGAAAGAACCACACCAGTGTTTGATAAATATTCTGTATTTATAGTAACACACACACACACTAGAACTAACTTTGGTATATCGCCTAACCGGAGATATGATCAAACAACAATATACTTTAAAAAAAAAGGTATGTGCTGGCTTATAAGAACATGTGCCCTTGGGGGCTGACCCACTGACATTACCTGAAAATCATGGTTGGCCACAAGGATTTTCAGTTCACTGTGTTCCCCGCCTTACCAACACCCCTTGGGTAAGTGGTGGTGGTCACAGCCCATCTGCAGAGGGCAGGGTTTCCATTTTTCCCCTACCTTGATGACTGGCTGTTGAAGGCCTGCTTACCCCAGGCAGCTGTCACCCACCTCCAGACTATGGTAGACCTCCTGTATTCACTGAGGTTCAACAATAAATGTGCCGAAGTCACACTTGATTTCCTCTCAGATGCTCCCTTTCATCAGAGCCATTTTGGACACAGTGCAATTATGTGCCTATCCTCCAAAGAGGTGACATCAGGTTATTCAGGCTATGATACTGATTTTTCAGCCTCTAGCCTGGATTTAATTGAGACTGGCTCTGCGGCTGCTGGGTCTCTTGGCCTCCTGCATCCCGCTGGTGAAGCACGCCTGCTGCCAGTGAGTGCTGCAGTGGGACTTGTTTCACAATGAGCTCTGCAGTGGGACCTGAGTCCCTGTGTGCACAGCATCGGGGGAATTTCTCTGACCCAGTCCAAATATCTCTGTACCATCTGGATCTCACAGTAATGACAACTTAGTCACTTCTGGGTTGGGTTGGCCATCTGGGACAGGTGGACATCAAAAGACTCTGATATCCGGCGGAGTCTCAGCTACACATCAACGTTTTAGAGTTGAGAGCAATTTGCGTGACATTGATGGCCTTCCTCCACTCTATCAAGGGAAGGGTGGTTCAAATATTCACAGACCGCACCGCCATGTAGTACTGCAACAAACAGGGCGTAGTGGTGTTTGGATCCTGTGTCAGAATAGTCTGTGTTTCTGAACTTGGCTTGAACATAAGAACATACTCTTGGTCATCAGCACCTGGCGGGGTCTCTGAACGCCAGGGCAGACATACTCAGCCGTTGATGCCTTGTGGGTTATGAATTAAGTCTTCATCCAGGTGGTGTAAGGTATCTTCCTCGACTGGGAGAACCTTTGTTAGATCTATTTGCTAATGCTGACAGCACACAATGTTAGCATTTCTCTGCGTTGGAGTTTCCAAAGTGGCTCTTATTTGGTTCTGAGTGGGGCTTAGGACTCCTGTACACCTCTCTCCCAAAACCATTCCTGCCCAGGGTTCTAAAACAGATCAGGACAGACCAGGTCCAAGTCATCCTAGTGGCTTCTGACTGGGCCAGGAGATTATGGTATCCAGAAATCCTAAGCATGAGTGTCAGTCCTTTGGCAGGATCTGTCACAGCAACAAGCTACGATCCTCCACCCAAATTGGCACAATCTGCTCCTACATGCATGGAGATCAGCAGAACTGACTGCATTTGATCTGCCTCCTGAAGAAGTGCATGTCATCCTTGCTGCCACACGCCTTTCCTGAAATCCATTAATGCTGATCACTGGAACACGTTTGTGGCCTGGTGTGGTGCTATTAAAACTGATGCATTATAAGTAAAGCTGTCAGATGTTATTTTATTTTATTTATCTTTGGCCCAGCATCGCCTTGCAGTGGTCACTGTTAAACATTTTTTGTCGCCCCTTTTGGAGTTTATGGGTATACTGGACCAACAACCATCCTTGTTTAAACCACCTTTTATGATGGGATATTTTAAAGGACGTAAACACATGTTCCCTCATGAATTGTTTATGATGCCACAGTGGGACTTTATTTTGGTCTCAACATTTCTCATGCTTCAACTCAATGCAAAGTTGCTCACTATGCCTCCTGCCTTTGACAACTGTTTTCCACACTGCATTTACATCAGATTGTCGCATGAGCAAACTTCAGGACTAATCGGTGCATCCGCCATACGCCACCCTTTCTCTAGATAAGCTTGCTGGAAATCATGATTCTTTAACAATCTTTACTTCTCTTTACCCCTCGGAGAAGGAAGTGCTCTATCGACTGGCCCCAAAAAAAGGCTTTCATTTCTTACATTTATCATATCAAGGAACACCAGAAGTGGATCCTGTCAAAGTTGATAGTCCTCTACATGAAGATCTGGTACGCATGGGCCAAGAAGCAGAGCACTGAGAGCCCTTTTTTCCAAGGCTGAAACTGCTACTACTGTATTTGCTCAAGGAGTGCCTGTCCTTAACATCTGCCAGGCTGCTATGTGGTCATCAGTGCACACCTTCATAAAGCACTACTGCGTTGGATCCAGGTCTGGTGAGAATAACTTTTCACCCACTCAGTTCTGAGTCCAATCCACATACAGTGCACCTGGGTAGGTACTTATTTAGTATCTGTTCTAGGATGAAGAATCTGTGGTTAGAAGTATCCATCATAAGATCACATCACTTAACTTTGGTACTACTTTTTCTGATGGATACTCTATCTAACCTCAGATTCCTCACTGCCATCCCTCCTCATTGTTCTGTGTGTTGGCCCTTTTTTAACACCTGAACAGGTGCCAAGTTGGTATTCACACTGATGCTAACAATTGTTCACGCTCCACATCTAAGGGCTCCGAAATGGAAAGTCAAGAAACTTGGCTGGCGCTTACATGCAGCTCCGCTTCATCCCTTTTGGGGTGGTACGAAGCCAATGCGGAGCCGCACAGCTCCACCTATTGGGACACAGGAGCACTGCTGAGAAACGCTCCGGCATCTAGTCTAGGAAGTATTCTAAGTTGAGGAATCTGCGGTTTTATAAAGTAGCCACCTGAAAGATCGTTACCGAATGTTAGTAACTTATTCTTCTGAGTCAGGTAAGTCTTATGTAAATAATTGAATTGGATATTTTTAGAACCTGCATTCTGGAGGACCTTATGTACGTCTTCAAGCACTTTCTTCCATTCTGTATCATCCAAATATCCCACTAAATCTTTCTCCCAATTCTCCTTCAGGAGTGCCATAGTGGACATAGAGATTACATAGAGTGCCTACTATAGCCAAGTTCCAGGTTTCTATCCATTTTCTATTATGAATGTCAATTGTACCACCTCATGTGTCTTTTGCTGCTTTGTTTGGGGGCCCCACAGCGATTTTATGGAATCCACAGTGGTACCTCTCAGCAAATCTATCCTGTGGGGTGGGCATAATTTTATCTAGAGTCCTTAATTCCCCTCCCAAGTTCCAGTCTCCAACAGATGACAGCCATGCCTCTGTCCTGGCTGGCAGATTATTGGCTTCAAAGTACCCCCTGGCCTGGCTCTTATGCAAAAAGTAACAGGCTGAAGCCCAAATAATATTAAACTTGACATACTAAAATAAAGCCTTACAGCGAATAAACTGCTGAAAGGAAAAGTATATTCTATACTAAAATAACTTAACTATATTAATTTTATTTATAAATAATATTTGAAACAATATTAAAAATAACACATCCTTACTAACATTTTTATTTTTGTTTAATGTGTAGTAAACTTGGTTAAACACTGTGTATAATTAATTTAAATGCTTTTTTTAATTAATTAAAGAAATAAGTCAAAATCCTGAGTTTATTTTTCTAAATTAAGTGTGCTACATTTAAAAAATAAAATGAAAGTAAATAAATCAATAATGATACCTCAGGCTAGAAATAATTCCTCCGAGCACACAGTTGAAAGACTGAACCTGATGCCTTAAATTTTGGGGGCTGCATTAATGATAACAAATTTGATTGATGTTGTAATTGAACAAATCTGATGCCCTAATTCTGTGGAGGATATTTGCCAATTGGTTGCACAATGCCAATCATGATACTACTGACAGAATAAAGAAAAAGTAAATGAGAATTAGTGGCTAGATCGGAATTGTGATGCATTGGGCTAGGGTTCTGCAAAGTCAGTCCTGGAGAGCCGGGTCCATGCCAGGTTTTTAGCATATCCACATTTAGAAAAAAGATGTTTCAGAAATCTACATTCTTCTAAATGTGGATATGCCAAAAATCTGGCATGGACCCGGCTCTCGGGACCGACTTTGCAGAACCCTGGAAAGCGGTACGTCTGTGAAACACGTGTTGCCTGTAACAATCAATGAAGTGAACAGTGTTTTTGTTGTTTCAGGCAGGAAGGGTGTAAGACAACGAATGTTCATGGGCATAATACATCATTAATTATAAAGATTTTGATTGTATTATTTCTTTTTTAAATACGTTTTTTATTGAGTCAAATACAAGAATTTTAACTTAACATTGCCAGAACAGAGATATGCAGTTGTGGAAATGTATGATTAAAGAATATTGTACTTAAATGAATTAGGTATATACAGCAATGTAGTATTAAAGACTCCAAGTTTGAATAAAGAAAAGAAGAAAGAGAAAGGGAGAGGGAGAAGAGCTACTGGGATAGAAAAGGGACTCAAGTGATAGCCATTTGGAGAGAGAGATAATAGACAATAGTTACTGTGAGTCTAAGATGAAATAAGTATAAGAAGAAAAACAGGAAATATATAGACATTTTTAAAAAGGAGGAGAAAAATGTATTTCCTTCGCAGTGCTTGAGAGATAGTTACTTAATGGCAACCATAGCTGGTGACGTTTGAAGAAAGTTCCTGTTGAATCAAGCTTGTAGCTGTCAAGTCTATGATGATAACATACAGAATTCCACCACTGTCTGAGGGTAATGTTCTCCGACGATTTCCAGTTAGAAGTAATAATAGAGATTGCAATAGAAAGTAAGAGGTCCACCAGTTTATAAATTCCAGCTGCCTTAGGACAGTTAGAAGTTACAATCCGGTGTGGAGATGATGCAGGAGAAAATTGATTGTGATGTATAAGGTTATTGTGGGCCGCTTGGACCAGAGTAGAAAGAATGGAATATTGGGATTTTATCGAATAGGGAGATTATAAACTGCTGAGAGAGTAGTAAAAGGGATGAGAGAATCTTTATGATGTAATTGGGAAATGATAAGAATACTTTAAGCCTTCTAACACAAGGTTTTACCATGCTTCCTAAACAAACTGTTGTGCCAAACAGGACTGTTAAGGAATTGATTAAAGTGGGGGTAAGATGTGAAATAAAAAAAAGGTTTCAGTAAGTTGACTGAATGGGAGATAGTGCTGGGCAACCAGAAATCTGGGGGGTTAGACATAAATATAATGTGTTTATGGGAAAAGGGAGAAATAAATGTTTCTTCCAAAGAGAACAATAGCTTTCGAGGTGAATCATTGAGCGTAGATAAATAGGGTTATATTCGCTTAATGCCAAAGCTTTGTGATAAGTTAAAAAGGAAAATTAACTCCCTTGTACTTTAGGAAGTTTTAATTTAGAGAGAGAGAGATTCAGGGTTGTTTACAATGCCACAGGAACTTGGATAGAATGTTATCAATTGAACTAAAAAAAGTTTAGGTATCTTAATATGAAGCATCATAAGGAAGAAGTTAATGATAGGGAGAAGCATCATCTTAATGGTGTCCAAGAGGCCCCACCACATGAGATATAATGGAGACCGTTTCTGTGTGAGATCTGCAAGCTTTTCAAATAAGATTTCTGAATTAGGCTTTAATGTATCCTTGAGCGTATTGCAGTACCATACTCCAAGGCATTTAATCTTAGAAGAATTCCAAGGTAATCCTGCATCAAGGAATACAATGCCAGTGCAATGCGCATTAAGTGGTAAGACCACTGTTTTGTCTATATTAAGATTATAACCAGATACATCAGAATATAAGTTGAGCTCATGCAGGAAAAGAAGTGTCAGGGTTAGACATGAACAAAAGAATATCATCAACATATGCCATAAATTTGATGTGTGTATTATTCATTTGAAACCCCTTAAATTGTTCAGAGGTTTTTAATTGGTATAGAAAAGTCCTCTGGCCAAAATAAATTGTAAAGGACATTGTGTGCATCCCTGACGAGTACCCCTTTGAAGAGGGGAAAAAAAGAGACCGGATGTCATTTGTTATAACCGAGGAGCATGGTGATGAATAAAGAATGAATATAAAATCTTGAAATTTAGTACCTAGTCCAATGCCTTCGACAAGAAACCCCAGTAGACCAAATTGAAGGCCTTTTCCGCATCCATTGATAAAGCTGCCAGGGGAATCTCAAGTTTAGAAGCCTTGTTAATAATATTTTAAAAAGTACGAGAATTATCTGCTACATTTCTATTAGGGATAAAACCAGATTGATGAGAATCAATAAGGTCAGGTATATATAGGAATAAACGGAGAGCTAAAATTTAGTCATAGAGTTTACAGTCGCTATTAATCAAAGATAAGGGTCTATAGTTTTTACAGTCAGTCACATCCCAATTGTTTTTGGGGAATAGGACAAATCACGGCCTCGGTAAATGAGCCAGATGCAGAACCTGACTTTATAAAGTGATTAAGTAATTTAAAGAGTTTGGGGAAGAGAGACGTAGCAAACAAAATACATTTTTTTACTGTGAAGCCATCTGGGACTGGAGCCATACCCTTGGGAAGAGATTGTAAAGCTGTATATAGTTCTGTAAGCTGAGGAGGTTGTTCTAAAGATGAGAGGTCAATTGGCAATGGGTCTCTTGTTTTGAGATTAGAGAAATATTGGTTGATAGATTCAACTAATGGTGTGTGTTCTGGAGTGTATAGGTCCTTACAGTAAGAAGCGAAACACAATGCTATATCTTTATCTCTAAAGTGTTTAACACCATTGTTATCTGTGATAGATTTAATAGTTGTTTTTTCTTTTCTTTGTTTAAAATATTGAGCTAGAAGAGAACCAGCTTTTATATTACCACAGTAAAAGCTGGCATTTATTTTCAGGAGGGTGCCGCATGCTTGTTCAGTGGTATATTGGTTAAACTCCATTTTAGCTAAGACTAGTGCTTCAAGATGTGATTTACTAGTTTTGAAGATTTTTATTGTATTAATCATTGTTCTTTAATGCATTTCTTCCATCTTTTTTATTGATTGTTTTAAACCATACTTTTAGCACTAGACTGTGTGTGTATATCTATGCATCTCTATATATTCTCCCTTCCTCGTCACTCCGCTATAATGAGGGAATGGCACTCCGAAGCTGCATTTATTAAATAGGTGCTATTGAGTGTTATGAATATGTATTTATTTCTATATTATGCAAAAAAAAGGTGCAGGGAGCCCTGGGTTATTACCAGGTTTTAGGTACAAAGCAGCTTCTTTGTATGTAACACTCTACAACACCACTGGCGCGTTGACTCTGCTCACTTCAAATATCTGTTTTTGTCGCAGAGTTTTTAATCATAGGATTAGCAGAGTGCCATCCATGTCAAGCTAGAAAAGTGACAAAGCCTTTTGCCATTTTTGCAGCAGTCTTAGCCGGCCACTGAGCTGAAAAATTAAATGAAAAATGAAAATGCCTTTTACCATTTGACACAATATTACAGCTTTGTATTTCTAATATACCACCCAAACCAACCTGGAATTAATTAAATCTGCTCCTAACACATGTTTTGCTCTTATTAGAGGCATCAGAGAGGCATAGCTTTGTCCAGACACAAGGGAACACCCAGTATAAGTCAAGACCATGTTTCAGGCTTAGAGTGCTGCATAAATTATGCAAAAAAGGTAGCAGAAAACCCATTGTAGCTCTCAAGTTTTAGGCGAACAGCTCCTTTATAGTCTCCTTGTTTCTTATTTTCCCACAACTGTGTGTCACTTACACAATAACTACTAAACGATATTTTTATTTGTGTGGAGATATCTTTTGCTGTGGCTGAGATCTTTGCACAGAAAAGATAGGCGAAGATCTGTGGATTGTATTTGTGTACTTCTTGCACACTACAAAATGCCACTTATAGATCTGTGACTTGTGTAGTACGTAAATAGTAATACTTGAGTACTACTTTACTTACTTCAAAATGCAGTTTGTGAATTGCCCCCATGTCTCCAAGACTCCTCTAACATATTACTTAGAATGACGGTCTGCAACTCATAGTTAATGTTGTCACTCAATGTAATTTCCATTGGTCAGTCATCAAAGTAAATCCCCAGCCAGTAGATTAGAAGGAGTCTTCCTCTGTTTTTAACACTTTCTAGGAATACTATGAATTACTTGCTAACACTGGTATTGAGGAAGGTAAATTCGGGTTTGTCCAAATTGACAACCAGTTAATTTTGAGCACCTTGGATACTTTGTTAAGAAATGCAGACTAATGGGAGTTTGCACCGTCATTTAAAAATAGTTACATTACAATTTGCTTTTCAGGAAAAAAACATACATTTAAGGTAGCAGGCAATCAGCCATCTAAACTTTGCCCAAAGCCTTTAGCCAGAGCTTTGACTAGAGCTTTAACTAACTTTAAATGATTTAGTGCCTCCCCAGTTTAAAATGTCTTTGAGCACAATTCCTGAAATCTGAAGCCTTGACTACTTTCCTCCAAATTATCATCTATCCCTACACCAAGTAAGAATAAACCGAATTCAGCCTTTTGCAGAATAAGTATATCCGGTCTTTCTTTAACTGTATGTTACATTCAGATGAGGTACAACCTAAACGTAGTGTCTATATCCTTCTCAGTGTTGCCTAAAGAAGGAGAGGTCTATGACTGACACATTCTGTTTAATTCTTCCAGAAAGCAATTAAGCAGGATGATAATAGCCAGAATAACTTATTTAAGTCCTTAAAAGTATTGGATTTTCACTACAAGTCAAGAATATAGGTAACATCCTGATAACACACTGTTTTAGGAATCTTTTTAAAGTAGTAAACTCTTGTACTTAACTAGCATCTAAATACTTTTTTGGGGACCCCTTCATGTCCAGGTACAGTTTCTTCAGTATTTCATCAGTCTTGTCCATGGAAAAAGGGCTTACTTTCTTGTCTTCTTGAAACACTGTATTTTCTGCACATCCTGGATAGAAAAACTGTCAGAGAGGAATAATTAGAAGCAGGTGGAAACGTCATTAAAGTCCCTTTAATTGGCAGATGAGGTGGTATGATGTTTGACTTGTGGAAGAGGTGAAGAAGGGTAATTTCAGAAGAAGGGGCCTTGAGGGTGCAGGGACCAACCATATACTTTTTTGTCAGGCATAGTTTGATTTTCTTGCTGGGTTGATGTATTAAAATTTTTAATTCGAGTGTGATTCGGGAAGCAAAGTGTTGTGCTTTTTTTAATTTATTCCTGTTTAAAAAAAAATTTTTTGCTTGGTGGCCCCAGTAAGCTCTATTTCAGTAGTTGATGCATGAGAAGGCTATTCACTGTTAAACCTTTCAGTGCAGAGAAAATCTCACAGAGGTGGAAAATGTAATATTGGTCAGTGTTCATTTGTGTGGTGCATGCTAGTGCTATGTTGAAGATGAAGATGAAGATGACTTTGAGATCTCTGACTGAAATTTGATCGGTGAGAAGGACCAGTTTTTTTTTTACTTTCCTGGCAAGATTCTTATGTTTGAGTGTCTCCCGAAGCCACATGGAAGGCAACATTGTCTCTATTGGTGGAGTATAGGAATTGAAAATGGCTGTCGAGACACACCACATGCCTGAGGTTTGAGAAGTTTATTAAAGGAAGGGAGTTGATTTGAAGAGATTCATTGCACTATTTAAGCACATTTGTCTCCAACCTAAAGATTGTTTCCAGCGGAGAAAGAAAAAGGTCATGATCAACTGTATTGAAGATTTGTCTTTGACTCTGCAGAGAGGATTTTTACCCTGGTAGTCTATAAGTTAAAACATTGTTTGGTTAAAGTGTTTTTAGGATCTCGGTGGATGGCGGGTAAAGAATTGGTAAGTTTACAATATGACAGAACTACCCATATTGTGTGGATTTTTACATGTACGTCAGTTTTAATTTCTGTGAGAAAGGTTAATTGTCAGAGTCTTAAAAGAGGTTTGGATACAGTAAAGAACATTCTATATGTTCCTTTTTAACCATCTCTCGCCTTTTGTGATGTTGATCATCCATTTATTTTCACAAGAACATTTAGTACAATTGATGTGGTTGAGTTATGAATTGGGTGTGTCTTGTTGGAATGTATTGTTTATTGAAATCTCTACCAACTACCTCACATGCTCATTCCCTTCCTTTAAATACAGAATTGTTGCTGTACCTCCGCCTCCTCTGCCACGTTTGGCAGAAAACTACAGAACTCCTTACGATGATGCATATTATTTCTATGGAGCTAGGAACCCTTTGGACCCCAGCCTTGCATACTGTGAGTTAATTGTACTAGGACCTTTACTTGTACTGACAGGAAGGTGTTAGCACATATGGTCATATTGTTCAGAGCACATCAAGATTGCCTAGTAATGTGTACCATTCGCATGGATCTGCATCTGCTCACTGCTGTTAACATTTCACAATTGTCTCAGTTTCATCCATGCATTTAACAAATGGCAGTTCAGCTTTTGACGAGAATCATATCTAAATGTACATACTTTCTTTTTATCTTTCGTCCTTTTACAATTGACACCTACAAATATGAGTGGAGTGGGCTTTTATCCTGCCAAACATTTCTTTCACACTTTTAAACACTTGCTGCCTTTACCATGTGTTTGCATATTTTGAAATGCTTGTTGTACAGAGTATATATTAGTTAACCGAATTTGTTACAAAAAAAAGAAAACTACCAAATTGCTATGTTCAGTGAAAGAATCAAAACATTGTAACTGGTTAAGCTTAAGCCTGGTGTTCCTGCTGTCTTTTATTATGGGCTGACAAACTTCTCTTCATTGTGTATCGGACCATATAAAATAATACATCTGGATAGAGAAGTCCTACTCATAGCATAGTATGTGTTACAGCCATCTTCCAGTTACATATGCATTAAAGTATAGTTTAAGTCTGGGGGAATACGGTCTTAACCAGGTTACCCTCCTTTCTGACAGGAAGGACCCAGGTGATTGCTCTACCACACTTTCAGTCTGCATGCATCAGGTCACATCTCAAGTCTCACAGGTTTCTTCCCTGTCTCTAAACCTATTTGTAGGGAATCCACAATTGATTGAAATGTGCTCCTTACATATCAAATTGTATAGCCCGTTATTATCATTTACTGTGCTGCCCTTCAGCCAAATTGACCTATGATTGGTGTGACTGCTTCTGGCTATCCCTGAACTTCAGGTAATATTCTCAAGGGTCAGATCAAATTTAGTGAGAAGTGCTTCCTTCATGGGGACATACCACATCCAGTCAGCTACTTCGAGGGCCAGTAAGGTATCAGTCCACACAGTGGGCATCTGCTTTCACAGAATGCACCCCCAACCCACCGCCAGGACTCTATGCACACGTAGAGCCACCGCATGTGCTGCAAACCACTTATCTGTCTCATCACCTACCACATAACTAGGTACCAGGTCTTGGAGGTGTGGACTATGTATGCTCTGTCTGATTGTGACTTCTACCTGCAGATTCCTTGCCTTTCATTTCCCCCTGGCAACAGGCTGGTCTGGACATTTTTACTGAGTAACATCCCTTCTGCATGCCATCAGGTGGCTCTGTGTGGTGTCGTTGGCGCCAAATGTGACATCACCTAGATAGGCGCCACCCATGCGCGTGGGCGTGAGTTCTTTTCTTTCTGCATCAGTTATTGCAGATCCAGAGAGAGCTACCCCTCTGTCGATTTTTGACAGGTCTTTTTTCGACTTTTTGTTGAGATTTTTGTGAAGTGTGTGAATGAATGTCTTAGAAGAAGGCCAAGTTTAAACCATGTCACTGCGCCATATCGGTCACTGACCCCCATATTGTGTGCCTGTGGTGCCTTGCGCGCGACCCTGACTCCTAATCGTGCTCAGACTGCCGGGACATGGCACTGAAGGCTTTGAGGGAGCGGCCCTGCAGTCAGCAACACCGGCTTGCAGGGCTCAGGACACTCGGGAAAGAGTCAGAAGAAGAAGTCCAAGTCTTCTTCTTGTCAGTCGGCCGATGAGACGAGTGGGAAAATCGGTGTAGGAAAATGCCATTGTTGGCATGGTTACCCCCTAACGTTTTGCCTTTTGTTGATGCCAGCTTTGATTGGAAGTGTGCTGGGACCCTGGTAACAAGGCCCCAGCACCAGTGTTCTTTGTCTCCACAATTGGCACAGCCATAGCACACAGTTAAGTCCCTTGTAAAAGGTACCCCTGGTACCAAGGGCCCTGTGGCCAGGGAAGGTCTCTAAGGGCTGCAGCATTTATTATGCCACCCTGGGGACCCCTCACTCAGCACATGCACACTGCCTCACATCTTGTGTGTGCTGGTGGGGAGAAAAAGACTAAGTCGACATGGCATTCCCCTCAGAGTGCCATGGCCACAACCTACTGCCTGTGGCATAGGTAAGTCACCCCTTTAGCAGGCCTTACAGCCCTAATGCAGGGTGCACTATACCACAGGTGAGGGCATAGCCACATGAGCACTATGCCCCTACAGTGTCTAAGTCAATTCTTAGACATTGTAAGTACAGGGGAGCCATACTGAGTAAATGGTCTGGGAGTTTGTCAAAAACGAACTCCACAGTTCCATAATGGCTACACTGAATACTGAGAAGTTTGCCTTTGTGCACTCTGTGACCAGGAACAAAGCCTGTCCTGGGTGAAGGTGCTTTACACCTCCCCCTGCGGGAACTGTAACACCTAGCGATGAGCCTCAAAGGCTCAAGCCTGGTGTTACAGCACCCAGGGCACGCCAGCTAGTGGAGATGCCTGGCCCCCTGACACAGCCCCCACTTTTGGCAGCAAGTCCGGGGAGATAATGAGAAAAACAAGGAGGAGTCACCCCCTCAGCCAGGTTGACCCCTAAGGTGACCAGAGCTCAGGTGACTCCCTCTTTGGAAAATTCTCCATCTTGTGTTGGAGGATTAAGCCCAGTAGGGATAGGCATGTGCTCTCCTCCCCAAAGGGAGGGGAGCACAAGGAGGGTGTAGCCACCCTCAAGGACAGTAGCCATTGGCTACTGCTCTGTGACCTTAACACACCCCTAAATTCAGTATTTAGGGGTGACCCTGAACGCAGGATTTTAGATTTCTGACGACCTACAAAGAAGGACTGATGATCTGAAAAACCGCACAGAGAAAAAGGAAGATAACTGTTTTGGCCCCAGCACTACCGGCCTGTCTCCTACTTCAGAGAACCTGCACCACAGCGACACATCCTGTGGGCCTAGCAACCTCTGCCGACTCAGAGGACTGCCCTGCCCCTATGAAGGATCAAGAACTCCCGTGGACAGCAGACCTGTCCAACCAAGAAAGAAGAAAACATCTTTAAATGGACTCCCACCTCACTCCAGAAGTGTGAGTCACCAACACTCTGCACCCGACGCCTCCGGCCCGTGTCCAGAGAAATCAACTATCCAGAGAGGACCCCCAGGCGACTTTGACGACGTGTCCATCCTGCACCCCCACGTTAATGGCAGAGAAACCCTATGGACACCCCCTGACTGCGACTGCCTGGGAGGAAGATATCTGAGGCCTGGAAGAAGCACTGCACTCGCAGCCCCCAGGCCTTTGCGGAACTGACCACCGGTAAAGCAGTGACCAGCAGGCGGCCCTCACCCTTGTCCAGTCAGTGGCTTGCCCAAGAGACCCCCCTGTGCCCTGCCTGCAGTGCCTAAGTGACCCCCGGGTCCCTCCATAGAGTTCTATTGAGAACCCGACGCCCAGTTGGCACACTGCACCTGGCCGTCCCCGTGCCGCTGAGGGTGTGGTTTTTGTGCCTACTTGGGGCCCCTCAAGTACTCCTCAAAACCCCCCTTGTCTGCCCCCGGAAACGCGGGTTCTTACCTGGCATCAGACTGGAACCGGAGTACCCCCTATCTCCATAGGCGCCCACGTTATTTTGGCTCCTGTTTGACCTCTGCATCTGACCGGCCCTGTGTTGCTGGTGCTGGGTGTTTGGGGTTGCCTTAAACACCCAACGGTGGACCACCTATGCCCAGGAGATTGAACCCGTAAGTGTGGTACTTATCTCTGAAACTGTCCTGTACTTACCTCCCCCAGGAACTGTAGAAAATTGCAGTGTCCACTTTTAAAATAGCTTTTTGCCATTTTAATGAAAACTGTGTACAATATTGAATCCATTCAAAGTCTCAACTATTACTATGCAAAGTACCTTTCATTTCATGTACTTATCTGCAAAATGAATCTTGTATTTCTAAAAATAAACAAAAGAATATTTTTCTGTATAAAAACCCATTGGCCTGGAGTTAAATCATTGAGTGTGTGTTTTCTCTTTTTGCTTGTGTGTGTACAACAAATGCTTAACACTACTCTGTGATAAGCCTAACTGCTCGACCACACTACCACAAAACGAACATTAGTATTCTCTATTATTGCCTCTGTCAAACCTCTTGGGGACCCCTGGACAATGTGCACACTATGGGGGTCATTCTGACCTTGGCGGACGGCGGAGGCCGTCCGCCAAGGTACCGCCGTCAGAACACCGCACCGCGGTCGAAAGACCGCGGCGGTGATTCTGACATTTGCCCTGGGCTGGCGGGCGGCCGCCAAAAGACCGCCCGCCAGCCCAGGGCAAAATCAACCTTCCCACTAGGATGCCGGCTCAGAATTGAGCCGGCGGAGTGGGAAGGTGCGACGGGTGCAGTTGCCGTTTCTGGCCGCGGCTGAACCGCCGCGGTCAGAATGCCCAGCGGTGCACCGCCAGCCTGTTGGCGGTGCTACCGCCGACCTCCGCCATGGCGGTAATTACCGCCATGGTCAGAATGACCCCCTATATCTCATTTTGATATTGTATATGCAGAGCCAGCTTCCTACAATCGGCATTCCCGTCACGGTTCTGCGGACCTGTCTGCCAGTTCGACTCCATACCTCCCACCCTTTCTGGAGCCAGATCGACATCCGCTCAGATAAGAAATCCGAGGCCATGCGCCGTGTATTTGAGTTGGCCGACCCCTCTGGCGAGCCTTCGGCCCCACGAAGTTGGGGTAGAATTTGACTGGACCCATGCTGGTGGCTTCAACCTTTGCGCTGGCGGAGGCTCAGAGATCCGAGTCTGGATGTTGACTAGTGCTGGTTGTACCCCTGCAACCTTCCCTGGCCCTAAGACAATGCGCACCTGCGGTGCCACCCCCATTATCATCTTAGATGGTCCGGAGCCAGAACAGCGTCATTTGATGCCGATTCCGGCACCGATGATGCCCACAGGTGCCAGATCATTGCTTGATCAGTATTTTTCACACCCAGGCATGCGTGAAGAGTGGGAGCTTTCACTTGATCCTTCAGAAAGCCAGTTGGGAGCACCTATGGACTGTATGAGGAGCTAGTAGAGGCCAGTGGTCTGGATACCTCACCAGATAGTGGTATGCTCTCTTCCCCTACTGTGGCTACGGGGGAGGGATCATCATATGCAATGGTGGTGCGCAGGGCAACGAAGGTTCTTGACCTTGAACTGCCCTCAGTGGTGGTCAAGGCGAACATCTTGACAGAGGTGCTTCAGCCTCAGACTATCTCATCTGAACCCCACTTGCCCTTCAATGAAGCACCTGCTAAGCACGTGGTCCAAGACTGGCACAAGGGCTCCTGTAAATACGACAATTGTTCACTGCCATTGCCCAGCTCCAGGCGACCCTAGCTTTCTCACCCAACACTCCACCCCAGAGAGTTTGGTTGTTCAAGCCTCTAGTTCCCAAGGCATATTTAATTCCTTTCCCCCGTTAGGGAATCCAAGAACCTGGATCATCTTGGGAAGAAGTTGTTTTCTTCTGCCAGCCTGGCCCTGAGGTCGGTGAACACCTCGTGCCTATTGGGCTGTTTCCCGCACACCATTTGGGATACAGTTGCACATGTGCTGCCTCGGGCCCCGGAGGAGGCCCGGGCCATACTCAGGCAGTGAAAGATGGGAGGGACGCAGCTAAGTTCATTATCTGGTGTGGTTTAGACAAGACTGATTAGCTGGCCAGAGCAGTTGCATCGACAGTTAAGGCACCACCCCTGACTGAAGATATCTGGTTTCCTGGGGTATGTCCAAGCAAAGCTGATGGACATGCCCTTCGGTGGCACTCGCTTCTTCGGCAAGAGGGCAGACTCAGCTTTGGAGTACTTTAAGGACTCTTGGGCTATGGCCTCTCGGCGACCCCTCGTCCACTGTCTCCCTTTTGCCTGTTTCGTGGCTACTGTAGGGGCGTAGCATCTCGTCAGCCCTATCCCAGCCAATGCCCTACGCAGCCAGCCCAGGGTTTGTGAGGACGCAGATGTGGTGTCTTCCCACCTAGAGGGTCTACAGGCCAGAAGTTGTCTACCACACAACCTCCACAGCTGAAGCCTCAAAGCCCTCCTAGTTTGGTTCTGCAGGACCTTGCTTGCCCAGTTGGAGTGAGAATACACCATTATCTCCTCCACTGGAAGTATGTAACATCCAATGCATGGGTACTCCAGATCATCAGGAGGGCTATGCCCTGCTTTTTCAGTCCTTTCCTCCTCTTGTTCAGCCAATCTTCGAATGGCTGACAGTGGATCATTTACCTCTGCTCCAAGAGAACGTTACGGCTCTCTTGGCCAACAGAGCCCTAGAAAATGTCCTTATGTCAGAAGTAGGTAGTGATTGCTATTCCTGCTACTTTCTGATACGCAAGAAGAACAAGGGTCTCCACCCTTTTCTTGGCTTACAGATTGAAAATCTCTTCCTCAAAAAGGGAATTACAAAATGCTCACGTTGGCTTGGGTCTTGTCTCCCCTAGTCCTAGAAGACTGATTGGTAGCATTGGACTTGCAGGACGCATATTTTCATATCCATATTTTGCCGGTCCACAGGTGTTACCTGCAGTTCAGGGGTTGGCCATGAACAATTTCAGTTCACTGCACTGCCATTTGGCCTTACCAGTGCCCCTTGGGTGTTCACCAAAGCGGTGTCGCAGCTCATCTGCTCAGGTTAGGGGTGTCTGTCTTTCCCTATCTCTACGACTGGCAGTTGAAGGCAGATTCGCCCTAGGCTGTCGCCTCCCACCTCCAGACTACGGCGAACCTCCTGCATTTGCTGGGCTTCACTACAAACATGCCGTAATCACACCTGACTCCCTCTCAAATGCTCTCGTTCATAGGAACTGTTCTGGACACAGTGCAGTTAGCGTATCCTCTCGAGGAGTGAGTCCAGGATATTCAGACTATGATACGATGTTTTGGTGTCTGTCCTGGGTTTCTGTGAGGCTGACTCTAAGGCTGCTGGGCCTCATGGCCTCCTGCATCCTGCTGGTAAAACATGTCAGGCTCTGAAAGTGAGACCTGAAATTCCAGTGGGAGCAGCATCAGGAAAAAACTCTCCGACATGGTCCAGATCCCGGTGTGAACTGCGAACGACTTGCAGTGGTGTATTACAAACCGAGATTGGGTCAGAGGCAGACTCCTCTCCATTCCCCAATCAGACCTCACAGTAGTGACAGACGAGTCACTTCTGGGATGGGACGGACATCTGGGAGATGTGGAGATCAGAGATCTCTGGTCTCTGGCGGATTTCAAACTCCACATCAGCATTTTGGAGCTCAGGACCAGATGACTTTGGTTGAAAGCATTTCTTCCCTCTCTCAAAGTGAAGTTATTGCAGGTGTTCACAGACACCACCACCACCATGTGGTACTGCAACAAGCAGGGCAGGGTGGCGTTGTGGACCCTTTGTCAAGAGGCCCTGATTTTTGCTTTGTCAAGAGGCCTTGCTTCTTTGGAGACGGCTGGAACACAGGGCGTAGCCCTGGTGATTCAACACATGGCAGGGTCTTTGAATGCCAGGGTGGATGAACTCAGCAGACAGTGGCTGTTCGATCATGAATGGCGTCTCCATCTGGAGTTGGCGCAAGGTCTCTTTCAGCCGTAGGGAGAGCCTTGGTTAGATCTGTTTGCCTCTACAGAGAATGCGCAATGTTAGCAGTTCTGTGCTTTAGAGTTTCCAAGGCGGCACTCGCTCAGCAACGCCTTTTGTCGCAAGTAGAGCTCAGGCCTCCTGTATGCCTTTCTGCCCATATCACATCTGCCCAAAGTTCTCAATAAGGTGAAGAACGACTGGGCCCAAGTCCTCCTTGTGGCTCTGGAATGGGCACGGAGAGTCTGGTATCCCGAGCTTCTGAAAATGAGCACCAGTCCTCCGATCAGGCTGTCCTTAGGGAGGATCTTCGGTCACAGCAGTAGGGGAGGGTTCTTCACCAGAAACTGTCAACTCTGCACCTTCATGCATGGAGATCGAGCGGCAGCAGTTGCCAGCCTTCAACTGTCCTCCTGAAGCCCATAACATTATTTTGGCAGCCAGGCATTCCTCCACAAAAACAGTATACACATGCCGTTGGCAAAGTTTTTGTACACTATTGTACAAAGAAGTCTATAGATCCTCTCTCTGCTTCGCTGTCTGATATTCTCCTCTTCATTCTTTCTCTGGCCCACTAGGGTTCCTCTCTGGGGACACACTGAAGGGCTATCTCTCTGCTGTATCAGCCTTTCTGTGGCTGTCTGATCAACCCTCTCTTTTCAAGTCGCCTATTGTAAATAGGTTTCTTAAAGGGGTTGTATATATGTTCTCTCCTATGCCCTGTGTCATGTTTCATTGGGAACTCAATCTAGTTCTCACATATCTCATGTGCGCTCCTTTTGAGCCTTTGCATAATTGTCCCCTCAGGCTAATCACCATTAAGACAGATTTCTTAGTGGCAATAGCTTCTGCCCAGAGGGCATATGAGATGCAGGCATTATCATCTAAACTGCCATATCTCCGTGTTTCTGGAAAAGGTTGTGCTATGCACCTGTGCCTCTTTCCTTCCTAACCGCACGAAAGAGTTCTGGGTGGAAGACCAACTCTTTGTGGGGTATGTGGGAGCAAGGAAGGGACAGGCAGTACAGAAGCGAACCATTTCACGCCAGATTGTTCTCTGTATTAAGATCTGCTATGCGGTGGCTAGGAAGCACCCTCCTGAGGGCTTGCAGGCCCATTTCACCAGGGGAAAAGCTGCGACCACAGTGTTAGCATGTGGAAGTCCCAGTCCTGGACATCTTCTAGGCAGCAATGTTGGGCATCTCTAAACATGTTTGCCAAACACTAATCTCTGGACGGTCAGGTCCGCAGGGTTGGGCATTTTGCCTGTTCGGTCCTGCAGGACTTTTTAGTATAAAACAATTGTCCGCAGCCCACCTCCAGGAGGGTATGGCTTGGGTATCTAATCTGCAGCTAGAATCCTCTATCAGATTAACAAGTTACTTAACTTCGGTAATGCATCATCTGGTAAAGACTCCATCTAGCTGCAGATTCCTTACTCCAACCCATGCTTCCCCGCACTGCGAACTTGTTTGCTAGGATTAGGGTGATACCCTTTTCAGGGTCCTAATTTTGACACACATTGCACCAGTTCTTGTCATGGCTCTGTGCTTTTGGTATGGAAAATTATGATAAAATAACTGACGCCCACACGCCTGGGTGGCGCCTATATAGGTGACCACGTAGTCACATCCAGCACCAGCAATGCCACGCGGAGCTGAATGGAGCCACCCAACGGCGCACGCAAGGGTATAGCTCAGCAGAGGTTTCCGGATCCAGCCTGATGCCTGGGGAAAATCAAATGTAAGGAAACTGAAGCTAGAGTCTCTACCATATAATGTGTTACCAAAGTAAGTAACTTGTTCATTAGCCACCAACTTTACTGGACTCAGAGGCCCCCTTGGTTCTCAAGTCCATCTCTCGCTGGCTCCTATAATGGGCCAGCAGAATTTTCTTTTCTTGCAGAGCCAACCTTTTAACCACGCTTGCTGCTGCTACCTTCTCTATGTCGAACAGTCAACTCTCCCTGTCTCTTTTCCAGCTCCAATATGGACAAACTGTAGGCTGACACACTGCCCCCTGCTCTGGACATTGCAGGTGACATTGCTCTTTGGAACAGACTCCTTTGGCACTAGAGCCTTTTCATTGTCATCTTCATTTTCCTTCTCCTTCTCATGCCCGTGTGAGGTGCACTGTAACTGACTGTCTTATCCCAGGCTCTGAGGGCAGTGTGACAAACCTCCTTAATAGACTGCTTGTTCAGCTTCAGTCCAGTCCTCTTTGCTTTGCACATGCTCCTAAGCTCTGCCATGCTGAGGCCTTCCATGTATTCTTAGGGGCATATAGATAAATTATATATGCCAATTATGGTTACATCAATTTGACCATCTTTAAAAGGGGAGCACGGTGCCCCAAGACATTGGAAAAGGAACATGGTCTCTGCGTCCGTAGCAGTCTCCCCAAAAGGTACCTGGGAGTGACCACAGGGCAAGTGGTCCAGTTTTCCCTCTACAGAGGGAGGGGGAAGGCAAGGATAATAAAACGAAGTTCCACAAATGTCCCCAACGAGTTGTTCCTATGAGAAGGTTACGGAGGCCCAGATGGAGAGCAAAGGTTAGGAGGCTGTTGAGGCCTCTTCTAATCTGGTGGTGCTGCCTGCACTGTCACTGAATCATAAGACATGCCCCAGACAGTCCCCACATGAAATAGACAGTGTCTCACCCTTGAAGGATACCATGTTTCCCCTTAGAAGTTCTGAACTGCTAGGGAGATATTCAGTCTCGTGGTGCCATCCCTGATATGGTAGAAGCAAGAGTGAAAGCAGAATGTCTATCACCTGGGGTGTAGCCCCCACTCTCAGAATCCTAAGAGGGCAGAGAGATCTTAGGAGCAAGTGAGGGACTCCATGCCTGCCCCAGAGCCAGAGGTGAGGCCAACCTAGGTCCTACATTGGAGCCTGCTCCTGAAAGTGGATGGCCAGGGGCCGTGTCCCTGTCACTGACAGCTGTCATTGGTCTCTGCTGGTTGTTAGCCTTTTGGGTAGAGCTTGCCCTGGGTTTAGGGCAGTAGTCATGCCTACGGAATGGACCATATCACCTTGTTGGACATGGTGGTACTGTCTGCATATAGGAATGCATAGGTGGTCTTCAGTGAGAAGAAGTATTCACCACGGGCAAGGTTTGTGGCTGAGCTAGATGTTGACATAGGGGCCCGGATAGGTTCAGATTGGCATGGAACAGACAAGTGCCACTGCAAAGGCGACAGATTGTCCACATTTTGTCACCTGAGCAAAGAGCCCATCAAGCAACTGATTAGTGTACCCTCGCTCTTGGTTTTTGGCTGCCTCTGTAGGAAATCTGTCTTTTCTGTGTGGTCACCCCAGATTTTTTTGTTTTTATTCTGGACCCTATATTTTTGCTGGTTTTAGAACTCTGTGCACCCTACTCCTGCTAACAAGTGGTAAAGTGCCTGTGCTCCCATTTTAAACGTGGTCGAATTGGCATAAGCCTAATGGAATATGTAATTAACAAACATGTAAGTCCCTAGTATATGGTACAAGATGTACCCAGGGCCTGTAAGTCAAATGGACTGCAACATCTGCAGTGGTGGTGCAAACATCGCTTCAGGCCTGCCCTGTGTAGCCTGACTACAGCAGTGTAAAGCCTGCAAGTCGACCTGTCAAATTAAGTGTTTTTGGAAAGTCAGAATCTCCCTTTAAAATATTAATAACTCACTTCTATGTAGGGCTTATAGGGCATACACACAGTCGGGCTTCCATAAATAAGGCTTTGGTGGACAATGCCATGCAAGAGGACTTCAATTCCCATTAGCGCAGGAAGTGACACCACTGGATCTCCCATCATCCACCTGCACTGGAGTGACATAACTGCATTTCCCTTCATCCATTTGGTCAGGAAGTGATATTACTGGTTTTCCCGCCAAAACCGTCTTTAAAAGAAGAAGCCAAGCAATGGGACTTAATTTCCCATCACCCATCAGCACAGGAAGTGACATTACTGGATCACCCATCATCCACCTTCACAGGAAGTGACATCACTGAATTTCCCATCATCCATGTGGACAGGGGAGTGACATTACTGTTTTTCCCACAAAACCGGCTTTAAAACAAGAAGCCAAGCAAGAGGACTTAAATTCCCATCACCCATCAGCACAGAAAATTACATCATGGCACCCTGAAATCCTACCCCCTTCCAGGACCTATGTAATGATAGCTGCATCACGTCCGTGTCTGGATGACACATAGCGCCAGGAACACTGATCTGATCACTGCCCAGCGATACTCTGCAGCACTCCTTAGGTTGCTAGACACTGGGCCCCGTCCCCCCAAGTGCTGCGTGCCTCAGCTAACACCATGTTAGGACCTTGCACCTATACTCTCTGCCAGTTCTCCAGCAGCCACCCACCCACAACCTCCGTCCAAATACTAACTACGCTTTCAAACACCCCATCTCAACATACACACCACATAAGCACCAGCAATGCTTACACTCTTATCCTACACCACAAGTCAAAGCAAACCTGCACGTCAACTCCCACTCGCATATATGGTTTTCAGCACATGATCACTCGGAAAATACACAACCAAAATATGGGACCTTCTAAGCACAGACACTCACTTCAGAGTTCTGGCTCAACCTTTTATCAGCTTCTGACACCTCTACGGTATTCCAAGAGGGCTACAAGATTGCTCAACAGTGCTGCCTTCACAAGCCAGGAGGAGGACTTGCTGTCATTTACAGAGAATCCATCAAATGCACAGCATCCACAGAGAATACCACCCCATTTACGGAGCACCTGCACTTCAAGCTGAAAATCTCTGAAACATCCACCCTTAACAGAACCCTTGCCTACAGACCACCCAGACCCCAAAGCCACATTTACCAATCTCATCACCAGCTTTTTGCTCCGCTCATCATCAACTCCAGAGCCTACATTCTCCTCGATGACCACAACTTTTATCTAGAAGACCGAAAGAATGCCGGCCCCACAGCACTCTCTGATAGCTTGAACAACATCAGTCTCACCCAGCTCATCACAGACCCAACAATCACACACTGGACCCCCATCTTCACCACAATCGACCACTCGATCATCCACTTCCAAATCACACCTCAAGTCAACGCCCCTTCTAAGTCCAGCACTCCAAGCCTCTTCAAGAAGCCCACAGCCAACCCAAATCAACTGAGCAACGTCCAGCACATCTCCTTGCTCCCCTATCCAGCCAAAGTGATTGAGAAGGCCATTAACAAGCAACTCCCAATCTACTTAAAACTTCACCATCTTCTACACAACGCATTATCAGAATTCAGAAAGAACCACAGCACCAAAAATGCACTCATTGTGGCCACTGATGACAATCTAAACATCCTTGACCAAGGAGAAACAGTTTCTCTCATCCTTTTCAACCTCTCTGCAGCCTTTAATATGTCTACCACAACACCCTCATCAGAAGACTCCACAACATTTGCATAAACAGGTCCGCTCTCAAATGGATCTGTCCTTCCTCATGGGAAGAACCCAAAGGATCAGACTGCCGCCCTGCACATCAGAGGCCAAGAAACTGATATGCAGTATCACTCAGGGATCGTCTCTCAGTCGCGCTTTTTTCAACATATACAACCACACGACATGTCCATCTCCTGCGCCGATGAAACCCAACACGTCCTCTCCCTGACAGATAAGATAAACACCAGCTGAAACAACTTTACCAACTTCATGCCCATGGTAGCAGAGTGGATGTGAACCATCTGCCTGAAGCTCAACTCCGACAAAACGAATTACTGGGCTTCGGCAACAAGACCTCTCAATGGGATTCCAGCGGGTGGCTGTCAGAGGTAGGACCAATACCCACACCCACAGACTACGCAAGCAATATAAAGATCATTCTAGATGACCTGCTCAACATGATGGCTCAAGTCAACGCAGTGTGCACCTCCTGCTTCCACATCCTGTGCATGCTACAAAAGATCTTCAGATGGTTGCCTCAGAACACCAGATGAATCTTCACACAAGCACTCATCACTAGCAGGCTGAACTACGGCAGCACTGTCTACGCTGGAATCTCCAAACAACTCCCACACAGACTCCAGGCCATCCAGATTGCAGCCTCAAGACTCATACTTTAACTCTAATGCATTACTTGGTCACACCGCACCTCATGAAACTTCACTGGCTCCTCATTCAAAAGCGCAGCCAATTAAAACTTTTCACACACA
Organism: Pleurodeles waltl; assembly: GCF_031143425.1. Classification (NCBI taxonomy): domain Eukaryota; kingdom Metazoa; phylum Chordata; class Amphibia; order Caudata; family Salamandridae; genus Pleurodeles; species Pleurodeles waltl. The sequence goes on from NC_090439.1 coordinate 717,483,329, forward strand.
CATACAAAACCCTACACAACACAGGACCAGAATACCCAAACAGCTGTGTAGGAAAATGGCTCAACGATGCCCCACTTTTTACATGATACTGATGCTGACTTGACTAAGAAGTGTGGTGGGACCCTGCTAACCAGGCCCCAGCACCAGTGTTCTCTCACTAAAAATATACCTTTGTTTCTACAATTGGCACACCTCTGGCACCCAGATAAGTCCCTTGTAAAAGGAACCAGTGGTACCAAGGGCCCTGTGACCAGGGAAGGTACCTAAGGGCTGCAGCATGTGTTGTGCACCCTAAGGGACTCCTCCCCTAACACATGCACACTGCCAGTGCAGATTGTATATGTGGGTGAGGAGAAAAAGGCAAAGTCAACATGGCATACCCCTCAGGGTGCCATGCTCACAACCCACTGACTGCGGCATAGGTAGGTCACCCCTCTAGCAGGCCTTACAGCCCTGAGGCAGGGTGCACTATACCACAGGTGAGGGCATAGCTGCATGAGCACTGTGCCCCTACAGTGCCTAAGTACATTCTTAGACATTGTAAGTGCAGGGTAGCCATATTAAGCATATGGTCAGGGAGTTTGTCAAAACGAACTCCACAGTTCCATAATGGCTGCACTGAATACTGGGAAGTTTGGTATCAAACTTCTTAGAATAATAAACCCACACTGATGCCAGTGCTGGATTTATTATAAAATGCACACAGAGGGCATCTTAGAGATGCCCCCTGTATTTTACCCAGTCCTTCAGTGCAGGACTGACAGGTCTGTGCCAGTCTGCCACTGAGATGAGTTTCTGACCCCATGGGGTGAGACCCTTTGTGCTCTCTGAGGCCAGAAACAAAGCCTGCACTGGGTGGAGGTGCTTCACATCTCCCCCCTGCAGAATCTGTAATACCTAGCAGTGAGCCTCAAAGACTCAGGCTTCATGTTAGAATGCCCCAGGGCACTCCAGCTAATGGAGATGCCCGCCGCCCCGGACCAGCCGCCACTTTTGGCAGCAAGTCTGGAGGAGATAATGAGAAAAACGAGGAGTCACCCTCCAGCCAGGACAGCCCCTAAGGTGTCCTGAGCTGAGGTGAGCCCTGCCTTAGGAAATCCTCCTTCTTGTTTTGGAGGATTCCCCCCAATAGGATTAGGGATGTGCCTCCCCCACCCCCACCCTCACCCCCCCCCCAAACAGGGAGGAGGCACAAAGAGGGTGTAGCTACCATCAATGACAGTAGCCATTGGCTACTGGTCCCCAGACCTAAACACACCCCTAAATTGAGTATTTAGGGGCGACCCTGAACCCGGGAAACCAGGGGCCATATGTACAAACACATTTTCCCATAGACACAGAATGGGCAAAACACTTTTTGACATCTGGCCCCAAATTCCTGACAACCTACAACAAGAAGAAGGACTGCTGACCTGAAAGCCCTGCAGAGACAACAGAGACAACAACTGACTTGGCCCCGGCCCTACCGTCCTGTCTCCAGACTCAAAGAACCTGCACAGCGACGCATCCAGTGGTACCAGCGACCCCTGAGGACTCGGAGGACTGCCCTGCAACCAAAGGACCAAGAAACTCCTGTGGACAGGGGCTCTGTCCAAAACAGCAACTAAGAAACCATCTTTAATGGGACTCCAGCTTCACTCCGGAAGCGTGAGTCCCCAACACTCTGCACCCGACGCCCCCGGCTCGTGTCCAGAAGAACAAACACTGCAGAGAGGACCCCCAGGTGACTCCAACCACATGGACACCCTGAGGTGACCTCCCTGCACCCCCACAGCGACGCCTGCAGAGAGAATCCAGAGGCTCCCCCTGACCGCGACTGCCCAGTTACAAAGAACCAGATGCCTGGAAGAAGCACTGCACCGCAGCCCCCAGGCCTGAGAGAAACTAACTACTAGTGCAGGAAGGACCAGCAGGTGGTCCTCATCCTTGCCCAGTCAGTGGCTGGCCCGAGAAGCCCCCGTGCCCTGCTTGCATCACCAGAGTGACCCCCCGAGTCTCTCCATTGATTTCTAGCTACAACCCGACACCTACCTTCCACACTGCACCCAGCCGCCACTGAGGGTGTATTTTGTGTGCCTGTTTGTTACCCCCCAACTACCACCAGTGTTCTACAAACCCCCCTGGTCTGCTCCCCAAGGACGCAGGTACTTAACCTGCTAGCAGACTGGAACCGGAGCACCCCTATTCTCCATAGACGCCTATGCTATTTGGGCCCTACTTTGACCTCTGCACCGGACCGGCCCTGTGTTGCTGGTGCTGGGTGTTTGGGGTTGACGTGAAGCGCCAACGGTAGGCTGCCTATGCCCCGGAGACTGAACTTGTAAGTGCTTTGCTTACCTGAAAAACTAACCAATACTTACCTCTCCCAGGAACTGTTGATTTTTGCAGTGTCCACTTTTAAAATAGCTTATTGCCATTTTTGCCAAAACTGTGTACGTTACTGTTTCAATTCAAAGTTCCCTATTTACCTATGCCAAGTACTTTACAATATATGTACTTACTTGAATTCTGAATCTTGTGGTTCTAAAATAAATGAAGTAAATAATATTTTTCTATATAAAAACCTATTGGCCTGAAGTTAAGTCTTTGAGAGTGTGTTCTCATTTATTGCCTGTGTGTGTACAACAAATGCTTAACACTACCCTCTGATAAGCCTACTGCTCGACCACACTACCACAAAATCGAGCATTAGTATTATCTAATTTTGCCACTATCAACCTCTAAGGGGAACCCTTGGACTCTGTGCACACTATCTCTCACTTTGAGATAGTATATACAGAGCCAACTTTCCTACAAGCTGCATACACTTTAACCAACCCACCAGACACACATGCTCTGCCTCACTCGCACAAATGCTCCACATCTGCAGAAGCAAACTTGGAGGTCGCTCATTCTACTGCATCATATACAAGACATGGAACCACCTCCCTCAGCACATCAGAGCCTTCTCCTCACTTCTTGAGTGCTGCAAGAGCTGTAAACCTGGCTCTTCATAAGCACCGTGGGATCACACACCTTGTCCAAGCATCTGGATACCCTTTTAGGTGACTAGTGCGCTATACAAATCAACACAACATACCTGAGTCAAGACTCTATTTTCCACACCCACTGCCAGACTGAAGACAGGCCATTGTATCTCCGGTTTTTTCACAGTACACAGAGGTCCATGGCAGAGATGCCCTTTCTCCCCCTTACTCTTTCCACTTGCCATTGAACCACTGGCAGAGTCCCTGCGCCAAGTAAGGTCAGACCTGAGTATCCCTATGGCCGGGACACATGTGGTTTCACTTTATATGGTAATCGTCAACTGATCTGTGCTTGGGATGTCAGGGCAGCTCTGGGTGGGTTACAGGAGGTTTTATGTCAGCTCCACTCGTTATCTGGAGTTAAGATGAATTGTGTCAAATCATGTATTTTTGCTGCTATGTAGGAGGGGCTCTCCCCAGAGCACTGCTGGACTGTTAGCATGCCTTGTCCTGGGCTATGAACTGCTTCAAATATCCTGGTGGGCTGATGTATCACTCTGATGCAGGCAATATTGATGGCAATGTGGGAGCAACTGTACATTCCCTGAAAGTGCAAATTAAATTCTGGATCATACTGCCTCTATCAATAGCAGGCAGAGTGGAGATACAAAATAGTCCTTTTTGTATTTTTGTTATCAAACCCCCGCCCCGACCCCACAGTGTTGTTAAGATCCTTTTTTCAAGAGCCAGATGTGCTCCTCAGAGAGCTGCTATGGAACACTGGGTAGAGACGAGTCACTCTAGTGATGCTCTAGTTAACCACAGAGAGGGCGGGGGACTATTTTTTATGAATATTTTGTAGTGGCCCAGCTGCAGTAACTGGCCGTATGACTAGCTAACCGCTCCTTGGGGAGGTGCAAAATTGTACCAGTCAAAACTAGATGTAGAGGTGTTAAAAAAATTTGCTGTTCCCGACCTCTTGTCGTACAACGGGAGAACCAAAGCTGATGGTGATCGCTGCTAGCGCTTTGAAGCAGGGCTTAATGCTTAACTGACCCCACTTTTCCTATGCCCCAGCGTTACAACTCTGTTCACCCCCTACATATCAGCAGACTGTCTCCAAAGTCCTTAAGGCAATGGTCTGTTAGCTCTATTACTGAAATAGGTGAATTATGTAACTGTGGCATTCTGAGATTTCAAGAACTCCATGACTAATGTGAAATCACAAAAGGCAATTTCTACTATGCAAATGCTTTAAAGTAGGGCTCCGTTCCCAGTGGAGTGCGGACCGAAGTGAACCATCAACACATGAGCTCTTATAGGCCTTGCACACATTTGGATTGGGTCAAAAGCTTCTCCGGTGGCTATACTGCGCCCAGCTACAACCTGTCCCTGCAGAGTTATCCCTGCTTTGAGACCCACCTAGTAATTAGCATTTTAACAGGTGTGGACAAGCATGTAAAATGCCTCCCAGGAGCAAACGATAATATGGCCTGAATGGGTAGCGAAGACTCCTCTGGTCTTCACAGTCTATGCAGGGTAAGGGATGTAGGCCTTCATTTGACAGCACAGTGTCACATCCTGCTTTGCAGGTCTACAGAGCTACATTTAACACTTGAAAGGGAGAGAACAGGATTGCAGACAAGCCACTGGCTGGTTGCTGAAGTACTCTAGTTTGTCCTACCAGACATCTGCCTTTGGGTTTTACATATAACACTTGGGACATGCCTAAAAGGAAGGGAACACAATGGCAAGACAATTCTTGTGTGTCCACGGTCTGGCTGCTGAAGAACCCTGGCTTTGCCATATCAACACCTGGGTTTGTTGTGGGTACACTGCCTGCTTCAAACTGGATTTTAGTGTTGGATGTGGGAGGATACTAACATTGCCATAGAGCACTTCCACACACACACACACACACCCAGCCCTCAAGCCCCGCATTTAGTTTGGCTGAAGAATTTCGCCATTTTGAAAATGCCAAAAGTGGTTAGGGTTGGCCCCAAGAACATTTACTCGATTGGTTAGTGTGTACCCAGGAATTATTCCCATCAGCTGGCTCATGCCAAGCATAAATCTGGCATCTCCAGCCACCACCTTTATAACTTTACTGGACCTGAGCATAACAGAGAGAACAGGACCTGCAAGCTGTGACCTGAGAGGAGCCCTGCAGGACTAGACCTGCTTACCTTGGGATCCAGAACAAAGGAGTGGCTCCATGAATCATAAGGCCAATCTCCTGTCCAAACTACAGGGATACAACAAGCTACAAGAAGCCTTTTCTGCAACTGCCCAGCTGACTAGTGGCAACTGAACCTGGAATGGACCCCGTTGTTGTCCTCTGCTGGTTTACGAAGTTGGGTTGCTGGTTGAGAGGGGAGACCCTACTCAAGCAGCAAACACAGTTCTTCTCAAGGTGAAGCCACAAGCAACCCCTATACTAACCTGTGCTCAGCCCTTGGGTGTTTTCTCACAGGCAGGCAATGGAATGCAGGCTGGCTACAGGACCCATTTCTGCCTGCTCAACAGAGTTTATTAAATTCTGGTTTGTGTAGAAGATGTCGCACAACTGAAGTGATGCTTTGGCTCCAAGATACAGTGAGGTGGCGGTGCAAAGGTTCTGATGCATCAGTGTCGCAGATCGGGTTGGCGAGGGCTTGCGATGCAAAGTCTGGATTCAAGGATGCATTGCACAGTTGGGATGATACATCAGTTCTGAGGAACTGTGAAACCACGATGTGGAGTCTGTCGTCGAGGCTGCAGTTGATGGAGGTGAGAGCCTGAGGCGAACATGCATTGTTCAGCATCAGTTCCGATGCGGTGGCGGGCGGTGATGCCGCTGTTTGTGGTGGTGCGTCGTTTCCACTAGATCCACAGAGGCTGTCAGAGAACCTTAGGCCCACCTCCAAGGGTCCATGACTGTGGGTGTCATCACTTGGTAGGGTAGAATCGCAGATGGCAGAGTCCAGGTGGAGGGGCAAGGTTGTTGGAGCCTTCTGTCCCTTAGGTTCGTCTGGAGGCCAGTCAACTAGCCCTTGGAGTCACTCTGTGTTTCGAGGCTCAAGAGATGCAGGTTTAGTGCTTCTTACCCAGACAAAAGGGCAGCAGGTCAGCACAGCAGCACTGCAGCTCAGTAGTCCATCAGGGCAGCAGTCTGGCAGAGTGGCAGTCCTTTAGCAGCTCAGCAGTCCTTCCTGGCAGAGTATCTACTGGTCCAGAAGTATACTGAAGTGGTGATATCAGAGGTCTAGTGTTTATGCCCAGTTGTGCCTTTGAAATGGGGGAGAAACTTCTAGAGGTTCCCCTTTGAAGTCCCCAGGTATCATGTCTTGTGTGTCCTGGCTCCAGACTAACTACAGGTAGTATGTAGTCCTTTGTGTGGAGGCAGGACACAGACTATTCAGGTGTAAGTAGGGCTGGGCCCAGCTCCTCCCTCCCATCCTGCCACTGACGTCCCATCAATGCACACCTAAGCTCCCTGTTGTGTGTGGCTGTCTAAGAGGAATACATAAAGCCCAACTGCTGGTTACACCCAGTCATGTGACCAGAGACAGGCTACATGCACTAAATGGCTAAGGGAGGAAGATGCTGACTTTCTAAAAGTGGCATTTTCAAAACTGTAATCCTACTTCACCATAAGTGTAGGATTTTAAATGAGTACTCCGAAGACACCAAACATGAAGGGATTACCTATTCCTCTTTGGAAATTACACTTGCAATGTGGGGGAGGTAGGTCTTGCAGTTGTGAAAAACTATAGGTTTTTCACTACCAGGAGATGTAAAACTTAAAGGTACATGTCCTACTTTTTAAGTACACCACACCTTGCCCTCTGGGCTGCTCACAGCCTACCCTAGGGATGACTTGTATGTATTAAAAAGTGAGGTTTGGGGCCTATCAAAAGGTTTATTTTACCAGGTCAAATTTGCATTTTAAACTGCTTACACACTGTGCAATGGCAAGCCTGAGACATGTTTTAAGGGCTATTTAAGTGGTGGCACGATCAGTACTGCAAGCCCACTAATAGCGTTTACAGGTCTGGCGGCACATGTAGTACCACTTTACTTGGGGCAGGTAAATTAAATATGCCAATTTGGTGTAAGCTAACATTAATATGTTTATAGGAAAGAGAACATGCACTTAAGCACTGATTAACTGTGGTAAAGTATGCAGATTCTTAAGGCCAGCAAAACCAAGATGAGCATAAATGGAGCACCCAAAGGCGGACAGGTCTAACATCTGGATACCCTATGGCTCTTTTAATGCCTCCCCTGAGGTCCTGGGGGACTTTAGAAGAATATGCCTGTGGTACATTTCTTAGTCATATGGTGAAAGCTTTGACCAGGACAAACCGGGTTGGTGTATTCAACCTGCCCTCCATCACGACCAACCTCAAATTACTCCTAGATCCCGGTCTACCCTGAGCATTTAGTATGATTGGCTGTTTGTGCTTCTTGCTGCTATTGCTACTTAAAACTTTAAAAAATGATATCTTTGGCATCCCTTATTGAAATTTTGCCATTTATATGTAATTCTGTTAATTATATGTTACTCTGTTTTTCTTATTCAATAGGAGTTTTTATTGTTTTGCGTTTTGACTTTATTACTGTTGGGTACTGCATAAATACTTTGCAGGTTGCCTTCATTTAAGCCTTTCTGCTCTGTGCCGTAGCTACCAGAGGTGAGAGCGCAGGTTAATATATTGACTTTGAGAGTTCACCCTCCCAAGGGTTGTGATTATTCCTTGAGGGGAATGGTCACTTATGCCAAAGAATTAAATTTCTTACACTGTTCAACATATGTGAAACCTTTGGGACCTTAATTAGATTATTTAGCTTCTAGTCACTACCTCCTGATGATGAGAGCCAGCTCCTTATTAGACTTGAGCAGCAGATGAACACCATTGCGGACTGCGTCCAAGCATACTTAACTGTGATTCAACAGTGGGTGACCTTAATGGTTACACAGCCATCAAAGTGTCAGTTATGACCATTATTGTGATTACTTAACACATTTCTATAGATGTGTGTTAAGGGTATATCTCAGTTTTTAAATCTAAAGGTCTTATAGCAATTGTTTCCTATTTCACAGCATGTGAATTCAGTTTACTTCTAAACAGGAGTTGTCTAAAGGAATTGCATAATGTCTGCTTTCCTCCTTTCTGACTTACAAAATTGTATCCAGGATTTAGTTCCTTCAGAGATAGAGTAGTTACCATGGACCGATAGGGAGAAGGACGTTTATTTGTAAGGGTGCTGCTTGGTCTTTCCTGTTTTGCTTTCCACTTGTCCCCTCAGATTTTTAAAGAAAAAGCTACGATCCCTTCCCTTGTGAAACCAACTCTCTTTTGCCTGTAGGTAGAAGGATGTATGACTGTCAGAGAGCTGCTGGGATCTCCAGTCTTTCTCCCCCTCAAACGTCTGGCTGATATGTCCTACTTCCCATTACAAACCCTCTGTTTATGAGGTGGGCTTTGTCCTTTATTTTTGAGAGAAGAATGGAAGTATGTACTGCCAACCTCCTCTTATTCTGATTGGTTGGTAGGGTAGGAGGTTGTAGGTGGGGTGGGAGGGTATGGTGTTGATTACTGGTCAAAATCAGATTACATTCATCTTTGGCCAATTTAGAGGGGAAAGTATCCACAGCCAGCTACAATTTCACCTTGCATAACTAAGTAAGGGCTGTTACTCATATTTCTTTCAGCTTTGTACTCTCATTCCTTATTACATGGATGAAATGCTATTTGGAAACTATTCATTCACAACCTGACCTTTGGTTTTCCACCTAAGAAGCTGAACAGACTACAAGAGGTCCACAACTGTGCTGTCAATTAAGTCCAACAACTTCGGGCACAGGATCATGTTTCAAGCCATATCATTAATTTCAGTGGTAGTCTCTTCAAAAGCTGGACCTGACAGACTGACTGCTGTTCATGTTGCTTTGGGAAGTCTGCGGCCTCCTGGGGAAGTCAGCATCAGGAATCTATTGTGTGTCAATTGCAGTTTATAAGCTTTTCAGTCAACCAAAGTAGACTGCTAGAGGTTCTGAATTCCATCTTTTATTTATGAATTAATTTCTGACTACAATAAATACGGCTTCAGGTTTTCAACTCCTCCCATCAGAATATGCATTTTGCCAACATGGGCAGGGAATTTCCTCCTCTTATCTCTCATTTATCGCATGTTTTCCTTGCTGTATATGGCATGCTGATATATTCAAGTTTCTTACTGTCTCTGGACATGTTTAAATCTTCTCTAAAATTAAACATCCCACTGTTAGGTTCTAAGCAGTTACAAACTTAACATGGTATGCTGAGGGGCTATAATCTGATTTCTCGCTGTTTATTTAGCTGTGTGTGGATAGACTCATGCTTTCAGAATTTCAACGTGGATTGGTTCTTGACTATCATTACAGTAACCAGCAGCTTTGGTCCTAATTGGTGCATAACCACTGAAGTACCCCACATTAATCGGATAACATTACCTTGGATCTTTGTACAGATGCTGTTGAAGATGTAATCAAATGTACAAATACGCAAATGTTTTGAGCATGTCCACCATGTAGGCAAAGCTGTGACACCTCCGTGAAGGACCTGGATACCTTTTTTTTTTAGCTTAACATGTGCTGGATACAAAGAAAGATAGAGTTCTCAATGTTGCTCATAGGATTGTCACTGCATAGCAAGGAATATTCACCCCCTTCTCAGTCTAATTTGTAGAAAATGTAGTCTTGAGTTAGTCATGAAATGTGTCTCATATCTGTACAAAGATTTCATTTTCCTATTCTTGGACATGTCCACTAAGGTTAGAAAATCTTCTACTCTCCATCTTGCAAGTAGACCGTTTGCTAGAGGTGGGATATAATAAATGGTTATAAACAGTGGGAGCAGATAATAAGACCTCTCTGACTAGCAAGTTATTCCAATTCGCTAGCATCATGCTCATAAGTTCACAAACAAACATTTTGTGGTCTGATAAATTTGCCTAACCACAAAGTCCTATAAGATCACCTTAGCTTAGCCCAGATTGCCCAATGTTTTGTCTGATTCTCTATGAGACTATTTATAAACGAGTTTCTTGTATGGTACATTACAGTATTTTGTTCGGTCAGGCACTGCCAAATGTTATTTGTCTGGTTAGTATGTGTGTGAAGTTTCTTAATTTGTCCAGCCCTGCCCCTGACCCATCCTGCCCTGCCTTACCCTTAACACCCTTGTGCTGAACCCCCACCTACCCTCCACCCCCGTCCATGCCACAAACCGTTCTCTGCATTTCTTCAGTAGGTCCAGGAACTACCTGGGCTGACAGAGGAAGGATCTGGAAAGGAAAATGTTCACCTTTATCGCTTTAACTTTTCATACCTATGATATATAGATAGGTTGACCTTTATCTGTCCAACAAGTGAGGAGATTCACTTTGATTTTATCCTGCAGCTATAATGTTAGGTTCAGTCCCTCCACCATCCACGTCTGTTTATAGAGATGGGCTCTTATTTTTTGACCATTTGAGATTTGGGAGTCCTTCGTAACATATAGCTGGGTGTTCTAATTTGTCCATATTACTCAGACTTTCCATTTCTATGGTATCTTCAGACCACCCACCTTCTGCAAGGAAGTACAACCTGACCATTGCCTTGATCTTAAAGGCAGAAGTTCTCACCTTGTTGGAAAAATGACCATAGATTTGGTGCCCTTGAAATAGAGGTGCACTAGATTCTATTCACTTTACTTCTTGACCCCGAGTAAGGATGTTGGCTTAAGGCCTATTCTGGACCGAGACTCTTGAATTTCTTGGTTCACCAGGACAAAACTAAGTTCCACTGGTTTTAAGTTGATTGGATAGTTCCTTGGCTCTTCAGGATGCCCATTTCCATCTGCCAATTCTTCCAGCCCACAAGTGCTTCCTTAAGGTCTCATTGGGATCACTGCTCTTGCAAATTGCGGTATTACCCTTTCGTCTTATGAACACTCACAGAGCCTTCATCAGTGTTCCGGGTGTGGTGACAGTCTCCCTCAGGAGGTCAGGAGTCCATATTTTTCACATTTGGATGATTAGCTGGTGAAGGAAGAGTTCCCCCATGCTAGCCTGGGACTATCTGGAGCTCATTCTGATCCTGTCATCACCTCAGCTTCTCCATCAACCAGCGGAATTTCCAACTCAGATTGGCCTACATTGGAATGATGCTGAGCACAACCTGCATGAGTATTTTTTTTTTCTGCCCCAGACAACACTGGATATAGACAGTATTGCTCTGACTATGATCCTGGTCTTGTAGGTTGTCTGTCTGTTGTGCTCGATCGCCTTGTGCATCCTGTTGGTTCGCACACCATGTGACACATGAGATCCCATCAGTGGTGCTTCAGGTGGCAGTGGATTTAGCATCCGGGGAGCCTCCGCTCATGTGGAAATTTTCCATTCTTTCCTCCCTAACTTCCAGTAGGGTATTTGTCCCATCCACTTCAGTTGGTCAACCCTTCAGTCCTTTGCAGTTGCAGGACTGTGTTATTAGAGAAGCCTCCTTGTTGGGTTAGGGCACTCTTTTGAGGGTAGTTAACTGCATGAGGCCCCAGTCGGAACAAACCATGCATATCAAGGTGCTAGAGTTGAGGGCATTTAGCCTCAATCTGAAGGTGTTTCATAACTCCATCTCAGAATGTATTGTGCATTTGTTTGAGACAACGCTATAGCGATCCATTGGCTCATGTAACTGGGCTAGTGTGTTTTTAGCCATGTACTTGGGAGGCATTGTGCTTGTGACAGTGTGTTCTGCAATGGGGCATTTTCCTTGTGGTCGTCCATCTGGCGATCACTCTGAACGTCAAGATGACGCCGTGAGTCATTGGAGGATCATGAATTGGAGTTCCACTGCAACGTGAGAGAAATCATCTTCTGATTTCAGAATTCCATCAATATACCTCTACCACGTTTCTAAAAAAGGAAATACCTATATTCTTTGTCCTTTAGTTCCCACCAGATTTCCCTGGAGGACACCTCCCTGTCAAGCTGGTTGCAATACCTACATCTTTATGCATTTTCTCCTATTCCAATACTCTTAAAGGCTCTGCAGAAAGTGCTGGAGGATTGGCCATAGCTGATTCTCATTGCTCCGGATTGACCGAGGAGAATTAGAGAAGGCAGCCTGTTGGAATTCCTCATTTGGCCATCTTTTCCCCTCCTATAAAGAATAGATCTGTTTTTGCAGCAAGATGGTGCTTCTCCTCAGTTCCCAGACATTTTAATCTGCACACATGGAGGGTAAATTGTGTCAATTCGTGGCCCTTCATTTGCTTCAGAGATAGCTAATGTCATTTTAGCTGCCTGAAAAACTGCCACCAATTTTCTGTAGGTCTCTTGATGGAACAAATGTGTTTCCTGGTGCTAGACTGTAGGTTTTAATATTTAAACGCTTCCCTGTCTGACTTTCTGTGCTTTACCATTTCCCTTGCTCAACAAAAGTTAGCAGTTTCACCGCCAAAGACTATTCTACTGCACTGACTGCATTTTAATGTCTTGGTTATCAGTCTTCTTTACTCAGATCATTTCTACTTTTTTGAAACAACGTTTTCATGTACATGCTTCTAACCACGTTACTAGCTGTTCCACAGTGGAACTGAAACTTAGTGTTGATACACCTGATGGCATCCCTTTTGAGACTGGTACTCTGTTATTGTGTTGGCTTCTGACAATCTATGTGGTCCTTGTGGCAGTGTTTACTTCAGCCTTGTAAGGTCAGGGCGTTTTCAAGCCTATATCAGTCCTACTGCTTTTACGTCTTCTACCCACACAAGTTGGCTCAATGTATTTGTCTATCCTCTCTACAAAAAGTTCTATCCACCTTCCACACCGACAAGTTTTTCTTTTCTCCTCCATCTTTTCAAAGGCTTTGCTGGGGCTAAAAAGGCAAAGTGGAGATGAAGCATACTATTTCAAGGTGGGATACTCTTTTATTAAGATCTGCTACTATGAAGATCTAGCAAACTCAGAAACAAGGGGTCAGGACTCTAAACAACTATTTAACAACACCTTTACTAGTTAACACCTAAATATTGTGGAACTAGCTATCTCTTTAGAAAAAAGTGGACTTGCTATGACATGTTATTTTTGAACCATTTAGAAATGGGATGTTTGTTATAATATATTCTTACAGAACTAATTAAATCTCTTTTGCACCAAACAAATGTAAAATGTCCTTGTATTCTGTCTATACACACACAAAACAAGCATGTTGCATGTAATGCACACTGTAATTAAGAAAACGATCTATGATTACATATCAAACAAAGAACCAGTCACTTGTTGAGTCATAGTAAGTCTACTTTTGTATACGGTGCTAACTAGTTCCATGATGTTTCTGTGTTAAAGAGAGAAGATAATGTAAACTACCTTTGAAAATCTACTAAGTCTAGGCCAAGAATAACCCTCTGGCTTTTTGCCGATGCTGTATAGCATGGTGCACAGGACAGAAGCCAGTTGAATCAGGGTCAGAGGTACAGTATTGTTAAAAGCCAACAGCGCATCTTGGGCAAACCTAGTTTTTTCCCTGATCTCTTTGGATCCATAGATGAAAATTGTAATTTTATTTATGATGACACTATGTATAATTCACTCGAAATGTCCATCCTATTGTTTTGCCTATGTATATCTGCTATGCAAATTATTGAGGCCGGTTATAGCGGCACAGCATTGTTTTGTTCATTTTTCTTTTTTCTTTCTCTTTTTCTAATCTTTCTCTTTACATTCAAAAAACCCAATAACGTTTTTTTTTTTTTTTTTTTTTAAACTAATCATTTGCTAGGCTTTGCTTAGAAGGGGCTTAACTTTGGTATATTATTTCATACTGAAAAAAAAGGTAGTCAGTGACTACAATCTTTTTTGTTTCTGCCTGTAGATTATCAATTCAATTTCTTGCTATTAATTTTTTGTACATTTCTTTCTGATTGTGTTACTTGTCAAGCGAAAAGAAAAAGTCACTTACCTTCAGTAAAGCCTTATCTGGTAGAGACAATTTGTAGTTGCAGATTTCTTACCCTTGAATTTCCCACAGGGGTCAAAGTGGATCCGGAGATTTTCGTGAGCAGCACCCCTGCATGCTGTTAGGTAAAGTCGATCTGCTCTGAGTCTCTTCGGCATCATCCACGCTGGATATAACATTGCGGGTCCTATGTAGGCACCACCTCAGCGCCCTGACATCAGTTCTATTCTTTCCACGACAGCAAACATTAATCCGATGAGAGAGCTACCCCTCAGTCACGTTTTGACTGGCTTTTTAAACATTTTTGTCAAAGATTTCTTGGAGTGTTCTACTTCTGGTGCTTCGAGGATGTCTTCTAGAAAGACCGCCTTCAAGCCCTGTGGAGCCTGTCATCGAACCATGTCTATGACAGATCTGAACCTTGTGTGTTTTTGGTGCCTGGAGCGTGACCATGACCTACAGTCATGCTCCGAATGTCAGGCCATGCATCCCAAGGCTTTGAGGGAGTGGTCCCTAAAGCTAATCGCGGGCCAATGCCCGACTCAGCTGAAGCCTAGATCGTGGTCCAGGGGACGGTCCCGGGATCGCTCCCGGAGTCCTCTATCATCGTCATCCCACTCCAAGTCCTCAGGGTGAACGGGTAAGTCGGGGCATAAAAAGAAGTCGAAGCATTCTTTGACTTCTCCTCATCCATCAGCTGACGAGACAGCGTTGATGATATAGGCCTCGCTCTGCGGAGCCTGTGCCTGGACCGAATCCGCACCTCTCCGGGAGCCAGAGCAATCCTTGCTTAACTCCGAGAGCTTTACGAGGCTATGCACCTTACTTTTGGGCCCCCTACACCACTGGAGTGCCTTCGGGCTCCGTGAAGTTGAAAGGTGACCCCTTTGGGTTCCGCACCAGAGGCTTCGGCCTTGAGCAGAGGGGCACCCAGGGATCCAATCCTGAATCCAGACCGGTGTTGGTCGTACTACCCCGACTTTCCCTGAAGCTGGTTCCGACGCGCCTGACGCTGTCCGCACCACAAGCGGCGCTATGCCCATTGTTATCCCTGACTCCAACACAGAGCTGGATGGGCATCATATAATGCCGATTCCGATGCTCAAAGGAGCCTTGCCTCTTAGTTTGGATCCCAAGCCCTTTTCTTATGGGTTAGTTTCAGAGATGGGTTGCTGGACCCTTTAGAAAGCCAGCTTCACGAAGAACCTATGGACTGGGGTACAGACTTGCGTGAAGTCACCAAACTGGATACTTCTCCAGATAGTGGCATACTTTCTCCCTCTACCGTGGCTACAGAGGGGGGAGACTCTTTACTCTATGGTAGTGAGAAGGGCAGCTGAATCCTGGACTTTGAGTTGGCCTTTGTGGGCAGCATGTCTAGTCTCTTGACAGAGGTGCTATAACTGGGAGCTTCCACCTCAGAACTCCTGCTTCTATTTAATGAGGCCCTCACGGATGTCCTGCTGGGTTCCTGGTCCAAACGCACCACAGGGGCTCCTGTGAACAGGACAGTTGCCCACTGCCTTTGCTCTGCTCCAGGGGACCCATGTTTCTTGACTCAATATCCCACACCTGAGAGCTTGGTTATCCAAGCCTGTACCTCCCAGGGCACGTTCCGTTCCGCTCCCCCAGTTAGGGAATCCAAAAGTTTGGACTCACTTGAGAAGATGATTATTTCTTCCACCAGCCATGCATTGTGGTCTGTAAACACTGCATGCCCTTTGGGCCGTTATTCCGACACGCTGTGAGATACTGTTGTGCAAAGGTTGCCACAGGTCCCAGAGGAGACACGGGCTGCAATCTATCACTGTTGCTGATGGGAGCAACACAGCAAAGTTCACAATCTGCTGTTGACTGCACACGACCGACTTGCTAGGCAGAGAGGTTTCATCGACAGTGGCCCTGAGTCGCCATGCCTGGCTGAAGACGTCTGGCTTTTCAGCGTATGTCCAAACATCCTTGATGCACGTGCCCTTGGTTGGCACCGATCTCTTTGGAGAAAAGGCAGACTTGGCGCTCCATGGCTGTGAGGATTCTCGGACTTCGACAAGTTCCTTGGGCCTCACAGCGGCCCCACATTCCCCCCAGTCTGTCTTTTGCCCCTTTAGTGGCTACTGAAGGGGTCTCCAACCCATCCATTTCGGCCAGCCACCATGCAGCTCCTCTGCATGGCCGAGTGTGCAGGATCCACCATCCTCATGGATCGAGTTGCCAGAGGTCTGGATAGACCACTGCCCCCCTTTTGCAGCAGCCTCTAAAACTTCCTAGTCTGACTCTCCCCCGCCAAAGGCCAGTTGGAAGCAGGATTCACCATCCCCAGGTGCACTGGCAATCCATCACGTCAGACAGGTAGGTTTTGCAAATAGTTCGAAGGGACTAATCCCTGCCCTTAGAGACTACTGCTCCATCCATGCCACCATCCTACGATCGGATGACAGAGGATCACTTGTCCCTTCTCCGTGAGAAGGTTACAACAATCTTGGCCAAGGGTGATAATAGATAGTGTTCCCTTGCTGGAAGTAGGTCATGGTTGCTATTCTCGCTACTTTTTGATACCCAAAAAAGAACAAGGGCTTCCACCCTATTCTAGACCTTTGGTCCCTCAGTCTCTTCCTCAAGAAGAAGTTCAAGATGCTCTCTCTGGCTCAAGTTATGTCTGTCCTGGTCCCAGGAGCCTGGATGGTAGCTTTGGACTTTCAGAACACTTATTTCCATATTTCCCGACCTGCCAGCCTACAGACGTTACTTGCGGTTCATGGTACGTTAAAGGACTTCCAGTTCACTGTGCTCCCTTTTGGTCTTACCAATGCCCCTCAGGTGTGCACCAAGGTGATTTCGGTGGTTGCAGCTCATCTGCGCAAATCAGGGTTTTCAGTCCTCCTAGCTCAACGAATGGCTGTTGAAGGCGGGCTCACCATGACTATCGTCTCCCACTTTCAGACCAGGGCGGACCTCCTGCATTTGCTAGGGTTCACTATAAATGTGCGGAAGTCACACCTGACTCACTCTGAGACGCTGCTTTTCATCTGAGCTGTTCTGGACACAGTGCAGTTCCAGCTTATCCACCTGAGCGGCGGGTCCAGGATGTTCAAGCTGTGATACCAATGTTTCAGCCTCTATCCTGGATCTCAATGAGAATGCCTCTGAGGCTGCTGGGCCTTATGGCCTCCTGCATCCTGCTGGTACACACCACATGGCATATGTGGGCTCTGCAGTGGGACCTGAAGTTACAGTGAGCGCAGCATCCGGGGAATCTCTCCGTCAAGGTCCTGATCTCAGAGGGAACTGCAAAAAATCATCAGTACAGAGAACACTCAATGTCAGCAGTTTTGTACGTTGGAGTTTTCAAGGCGGCAATCACTTGGAGACGCTTTTCGTCTTGAGTGGAACTCAGGTTTCCTGTACGCCTTTTCCCCCATACCACTTCTGCCTAGAGTTCTCAAGAAGGTCAAGAATGACCAGGCAAGCAATCCTTGTGGCTCCAGACTGGGCATGGAGAGTCTGGTATCCTGAGTTGCTGAGCATATCCATCGATATCCAATCAGCCCCTTTGGGAGAATCTTCTGTTAAAGCAGCAGGGGTGGGTTCTGCACCTGAACCTGTCCATTTTCCACCTTCTTGCGTGGAGATTGAGCAGGGACAGTTGACAGCTTTTGCCGTTCCTCCTGAAGGCTGCAAAGTAATCTTGGCAGCAAGGCGTCCCTTCACCAAAATGGTATATGCCTGTCGTTGAAAGAAATTTGTGGCATGCTTCATAGACAAGTCTGTTTTCCCCCTTTCTGCAACTCTCTATGAGGTCCTATTATTTAACCTTTCCCTTGCCCAGAAGGGCTCTGCTATGGGAACTTTTGAAGGTTATTTGTCTGCTACTTCTGCCTTCCTGCAGTTGTCTAATCAACTTTCTTTAAGTCCACTAGTGTACATAGGTTCCTCAAAGGTGTTACACATCTCTTTCCTCCATCCCCATTCATTATGCCTGCATGGGATCTGAATTTGGTTTCGACATTTCTGATGTGCACTCCTTTCTAGCCTCTCCACAGTTGTCCTCTCAGGCTTTTCACTTTGAAAACAGACTTCCTTGTTGCCATTACATCTGCCCGCTGGGTGAGTAAGCTGTGGGTATTGTCATCTAAGCGCCCAGCCTTTCCATCTATCCTGCCAATGTGGTTCTTCGCACTAGGGCCTCCTTTCTACCAAAAGTGGTTACGTCCTTTTATGTTGGCCAGCCCACCACCTTGCCTACTTTATACACACACCCACATCCTTCTAAGGAAGAGGAGAGACTCCAACTCCTGTATCCAAAAAGAGCATTGGCATTCTTCCTTGATCGCGCAAAGGATTTCTGTGCGGATAATAAACTCTTTGTAGGTTCTGTGCATGCAAGGAGAGGTCAGGCAGTGCAGAAGTAGACCATCTCCAGATGAGGTGTTCTCCGTGTTAAGATTTGCTACGCACTGGCCAAGAAGCAACCCTCTTAGGATTTGTGTGCTCATCAGTGAAAAATCTAGGTTTGCAAAGAGATGCGTTGTTGGCTTTTAACAATACCGTACCCCTACTCCATCCTCCCACCCTTACCCAACTGGACTTCTGTTGGGTTACATGGCAGTGTTTGGAAGTTATGGGAGGAGCCCAGGATGGAGAAGAGTGGAGGTCAAGCTGTTTTTCAGAACTAACCTAGGGTGTCTGTCCCCATGAATGATTTGGCGGAATGTGGGGGGGTGAGGGTAGTGTAGGGCTCACATCGAGAGGGGTCTGGGTCACCTGGTGTCTGGTCTGCAATGGTCTGAGTTCCAAACGGTTTCTGAAGGACATTCCATAACAGAGCAATGGGTCTCTTCCGAAGCCCACAGTACTCCTCCCTGCACAGTGCGATGCTCTCTGCTTATCCCCAGCATATAACCTCCTTCTGCTAGCCCTCCCCCAACGGAGCAAGGGGTTATTTCCAGCTCGATATTTGTCTCCTTATTATTTGGAGGGCTAGGTCTATAAAACTAGATAGATTTTTTGAGTATTTAGGGTGTGGCATTAGACCCACTTCAGAGCATCGATATAGACCCAGTATATATTGCTCTAATGTTTTCCAGTGGGGGACTCTCGCCAGGTCCAGGGGCATTTCGGTCCAATAGTCATTCAAGGAGGGGCATGACCATTGCATTTAAAGGAGATCCGCTGGGCTGAAATGGCATCAGGGACACGTGGGGAACTGTTAGGCTTTCATGAAAATCTGACTTCACCTTATGATTGTATTCCTAAATGCAAACAGTCTTTCAGAGTGGCTCTGCATGCAAGGCTAGTACCCGGGAAAAAAAACAGAAAATAGGCTTCTGTGTGTTGCTTAGTTCAACAAAGATCTTAAATTGAACTAATTTTTGATTACGATCTTGTCTTTCATCTTAGAGCCTGCCCAGATTTTGCAATGCTGTAGCATAATTTGAGAGACCTGGAAGAGATCAAATCGAGTTGACCATAGCATTTGAAGGAGATCCCCTGGATTGATATGGCATTAGGGACACTCCAGGTGTACTGTGGGAAATATATTATTCTGTTGCGTAAAATAAGCTTTGTGAAGTAGAGAGAATTGAATAAATTTGAAGTGGATATTTAGGGATATTTTTGGATATTCAAGTAAAAAACTCTATTCTTTGTCATGCAGTGCATAACCCAGATCCTCTTCCCACCTTTTCCTAAGGGGAGTCAATGAGACATGTAAATTTATCTGCAGGCCCTTATGTAACCATTTCACCAAGTGTCTACCGGTTTCCATTTTTTGTACAGCCTGGATGAAAGAGTGTGTCTCGGGTTCCAGCCCCATTGGTGCCCAATGTTTGCGGACTTAACAAGAGGCATTTGCATGTATTAGAAATAGGGAACCTGTCAGCCAATGGGTCCGAGTACATTCCTGGTGGGACATTAGAGCACCTTCTGTAAACAGATCCCCCAATGTGGGTATGCCTGCAGCCCAGAGTTGTAGGCTAAAATATGTAAACAGTCTTAACTGTGACGGAATTCCTCTCACAGGTACGTTTGGTGCATAATGTGTGGGTATTGTGTATTTTAGTGCCTGCCTCCAATATATGAGTACGTTATTTAAGAATAATGGTGGTCCGGAAGGGCATGACACCCCCAGTTGTAGCAAGGTGTGTAATGTACCAAATTGCTAATTTTGTGGGGTATAGTTTGCTTCTTTCAGATGGAAGCCAGATAACAAATATGGCAGCCATTGTAATTGACTTACATAACAATAGGCTTTAAAGTCCGGGGCGCCTATTCCACCCTCAACTGGAGGGATATGTACTTTAATCAGGCTAGCCCTGCGTCTGCAGGTGCCCCAGATCAGGTCCATTAGTTGGGAATTGAGGTATCGAAAATAAGCAGCGGGAACAAGCCTAGCAAATCAATTGTTGCCTATATAAAGTTATTTTACCTTACAGTAAGTAGACCGTTCACTAAAAGGGTGACTGCTTGCTCTGCTGGTACCAAAAGTTTCACAGCAGCACTTCTTGCAAACATGCTCTTACAAGACATCTGTCAAGTGATAATATAGTAATCTCTCCAAAACATTACTGTAAAGACATCATTGGGTGGTGTCAAGACATAAATGGAACAAGTGATGGTCAAGAACCTTTTTAAAATACAATTTTGCTCTAATCCAGTGACCCAAGTATATACTGTTTAATACTCTGTTTTATAATACTAAGTACTTAAGAAGATTTTGTTTTTTTACCTGCAAGTCTGGTTTTTCAGAGTTCAGATCTTTCATAGATTCACAAGTATTCAATCTGCTCAACATCCCTGGTGTGACAAAGTCAATTAGAGCATCACATATATTTGAAAGAATTTGAATAAGTAGGGTAGAGGCAAAGCGTAGTGTTACACATAGTTGTAATCTTGCAGACATACAGATGGCTTTCCACATCATTGTCCACAGTGAAGCTTTGTATCTTCTGTTGTTATTGGCACCTTTCCACCTCTCCCACAGTACACAAATGGCTTGTAGAACTAATGATGATAAACTGGAGGTGTTTCAGAGGGGATAGAGGACCACTGCATCTTGACAGGCATCCATTATGGTTTTTGGAGGGGTATTGGCACTGTTGAACAGTACCTTAACCTGTTTTTTATTGTCCTCGAAATACATAATAGCTAAAAAGAGCACCATTTACCTAGTTACCATGGATCTTACGGGCATTTCGTTGTGTCTCCCACAGTAAGCTTCGATATTTGATGAAGGAGATTGAGGCGGAGGAAAATATATTAAGTATAATCAGCGATATATTCTCAGGGATCACTGCTAGAGTAAGATACTGAATAGCCTGGGCGTGCACTGAGAATTTTTTTATAGCTGGGGGGATGAGGGAGAGGTGTTTCCCTTCACCCTTTCTCTTCACCTTTTATATTAATAACTTGAAGAAGATGTTGATAGAGGGTTGCAGGGACACGTCCCAGATTGGCCATGATCCCACTTCAGCACTCCCCTCCGCAGGTGACTCAGTCCTCATGGCCAGGACACCTGAAGCCCTTCAGCTCCTGCTGGATGACTTTGCCTCCTATATGGGGGACCTGGACCCTGCTAAGGAAAAGTCTAAGCATTCAAGCTGTCGAGCTTAAATAAACACATGTTTAGGCATCATCTTTAAATCAGCTGGCACCAACAGGTAAACATGAGAAGTGACCAAATTGCTAAGGCATCCCCTGCACTGTTTTCCTTTTCATCAAAACTTGGCTAAAACTCATCAAAGAAATTTGCATGCAATACCGTACAAAGTGCATATCATTTGCTGCTTAAGCGGCTGGTTTATGAAGGTCATGCATATGTGACAAAATTATTTCTGAGATCTTCTGTCTGAAAAGGCTTTTAGCAGTCCCCACTAGTTGTTTTTCCTTTTTATGACACAGTGAATTAGGTCTGCTACATATATAAGATCTTATTAGTGTGCACCCCTTACTCTTGTGGCATAGCTCATGGACTAAACCAGAGGCATACCTTAATAGAATAGTTGTGGGGGGCTGCTTCTCATCAGACTGGGCGATAGCTATCCCATGATTTGAAACATAAAGACCTTTGTTACAGGATTGATAAACCTCATTTTTTTGAGAATCCAGAATTCCTGTCAGATGTAGTAAGACGGAGGTCAAACATATGTGCCTCCAGCATTTTTCAAAGTAGAGACTGTGATATATTGATCATAAAATGATTTTCAACACAACTTGAAAACAATCACAAACAGCCAGCAGAGATATAATTTAACTTATTTTAGACTTTATATGGTATACTGCATTGCCACCTTCCTGTATAGTAGTGATTGGTCTAAAGCCCTATTTCAATGTCCCTGCGTGAATTTCACAGCTCATGGCATGTTGCACTTTAAGCTGTACTGTAGCTCTTAAACTGTGCCTAAAATTATTTTTCTTAAACTCCTTTGAAAAGAGCGCAATTGTAGACACCATAAAACGGCATTGATGATTTTTTTTTATTTGGAACAGTTGTATTTGTCCGAATCAGAAAATCCTAGTGGGATTTATGAATTTAACATATTTAACTAGTATATGATGGGACTCTGTTTTAGATTTCTGTTTAATTTTTTTGTATTTGCGTGTTTTTTCATTTTTATTTTTAACGTGCTTTTATGGCTTTGTGAAATTATGCAGACTAGAGTTTAAATTAAACTGTTTTCCTTTTCCCTTGCAAAAATACTCAATAAAAGAATGTGGCAAAAAAAGCATTTGTAGTCCGATGTGGACCATTTGATGTAGGTATATTTAGAAAGAATATCAGCAATTCCAAAGCACAATTACAGGTAAGTAGCTTTTATTTTAATGATTTAGGAGCTCAATCCTTGTTCAAGATTATATAATATAAATATTCTGATTTAATTTTCAAGCTATTTTGTGTTATATTCAACATTTAAATGTTCCTTGAATAAAGCATTTTACTAGCATATACAAAATATATTACATTGTTCCCGTATTAATTTTCTCCATGGTACAAATATGATTATGATATATGAAGTATTTTGCACTTTATAGATAACCCTGGAATGATGGGTGCGCAACCTGCCCCTTCTGACCAAGTTCCAGTGAGACATGTCTCACAAGCTCACTCATCAGACAACACCGTGTAAGTATATCAATACATTTGATTGCTTTTACTCGGTACTTAATGCTAGATGGATTCCATAAGGGTTTACATTTCTTATGTTAGAGTACTGATGATATAGAGTCTTGGACAGAGTTGAGAGTAAAGTGAAACTTTTACGGAAAAAGCTACCCACGCTTGCTGGAATATCTACCAGTTTTAAATATGGCTTGAAAAAAACTTTGTGTCAGAAGTAGTGATGCCTAGCCCTTTGATTCTTATTTTGCAGAGCCAGTGGAAGGTAGTTTAGTTGTACTCATTCATGTAATTTTATGTTTGCCAGTCTGCTATGTTTCTTCTTAAAATATGTTTATGCTGATATTGACTGGGCGTATTCAAATCTACACAAGTGGGGTCGTGACACAGGGAAGGTTGCTGGCATGGAGGGAGGGTGCAGGGGATGTTAAGAACAAACATGCGAGGAGATGAGGATGGAAGGAAAGAAAGAGGGGGTCCTTTTTGGGGCTGGATCTTCCTCATTAATTAAAAAAAAAAAAAACAGGAAAACCAATAGGTGTGGATCTGATGGCAGAGATGGCCCGAACTTGGCCATATCTTTGTAGTGCCAAAAACGTTCCACTTCTTGCTATTCATCTTGACCTTTCTTTAAGAAAAATTGAATGCCTTTGAAATGTCCGAATACCCATCCTCAGACCTATGCCTTTACACAACTTTCTCCTTAAATATGTCACAGCAGTTTATTTCAGGTGGAGGCTAACTAATTTCTGATTTTGAAGGTGTGGGTAGTTACAACTGAGTTTTATGGTGATTTAACATTTCTAATTTTCTGTAACTTTCTAGAATATATTTGTAACATAACATTTGCTTGTTAGCATATTTGGAGACTTTTCTATAAGCACCTTGGGTGTCTATAGAAAATGTATGGAATCGGTGCAAACATGGTTTTGACATTTGTCTGATTTAGCAGTACATTGCTGCAATACCAACATTGCCTAGGAACGCTAGGGATATACGTGTGTTCTAGTTGTCCTATCTTGGTGACCCTGTATTGTATTGCAGCATTTATATAGTTTTACTACCTATCTAAGGGGCGTGGAAGTGCTTGCCCACATAGTTATGCGCACAACACCATGGTAGGGTATGTGTTGGAAGGAAGTTGACTCTGTTTTGTTATTATATGGAAGGTGTTTCCATGTTGTGCGAAGCAGTGTGGGTGGATGATAAAATGTGAGAGCGCCAAATGTGCAGCTTTATTATTTTCAGTATGCTGGTAGCTTTAAACAGTCCTGTGTCCTTTAAATGGCAGAATTACCATAGTAAACTGTTGGATAGATTACAAAGTCTGATGAATCACATGTCCGATCTTGACTGATGCTCTTTCTGGTTCTTTTTTCTCTCCTGTTGACATTAATCTGTCCCTTCTGGCTACACCTTGCGTGCCTTACTGAGCTTGTGCTTGTTATATCAAATGCCAAACGTTAACTCATCCCAACACCCACCTTATGCCTCTATTAGATCACTACAGATTTCAGTTTCCTTCAACTATCTCCCATTTTCTTAACTATGGTGGCTCTCTTGAAGTGCTGGTCAGTCTTGCCTGTTGCCACAATGTCATTTAGGTTATCTCGGTGAAGCCAGCTGACAGCCCAGTCAAACGTTGCTGGGCTCTGGGCTGGTCCTGCCTAGCTCATCCACTAATTTCTAATTAGTAATTTTATTTGTTTTACCTTGCATTCCCACCTGCTTCCTCCTTTAACAACGTTATTTTCTAGGTGTATAGCAAAATAGAGTGAAGGTTTAAAAAGTAAGCCTTGGGGCAAGGTGGAAAGGGGAAAAATTGCATAGGAAGAATATATATATGTACACACACATACATACCGTAGGCTGCCTTACAATGTCAGTGCTGTAGGCTCAACACATTCAAAATATATTGCTGTAATCGGGCAGGAGATTTGATATTTTATACCAAGTTTACTTTTGATATTGATCAGGCTCTTTAGTGTTGTTTGACTAATGGATGAGCAGGGTCTCAGAGAAGTCTGACTTTCTCACCAGGTTAGACTGATATCACAATTGTAGGTTGCTCATTTCTCTAAAGACAGAACGTCAGAAGGGCCCCATATTGAGCTGTATTTCATTAACATATTGTAAATGAATGCACGGACTCTCTCCATTGCACATTGATTTGAAAGCTAAGACTACCACAGTTGTAGAGAAGGAGTTTCAAGGATCTTCCATATCTGTGTCAGCTCAGTAATAAACAGCTTTCTAAATGTATTGGTATACCCCCCCTCTGTGCTGTGGTTTCTTATTCATTATGTTCTTCTAGGACAAGTCCCTACTTCTTGAGGCAGCTTAAACGACAGTCTTTCTTTCCAGGATGTTCTACTTTGAAAAACGTATCAGTATGTCAGTCAGTCAGTCAACAGTACTGTAAGGAAATGCCTCCTCGACATGGTTACCCCCTGACTTTTTGCCTTTGCTAATGCTAAGTTTTGATTGAAAGTGTGCTGGGACCCTGCTAACCAGGCCCCAGCACCAGTGTTTTTTTCCCTAAACTGTACCTTTGCTTCCACAATCGGCACAACCCCGGCACTTAGATAAGTCCTTTGTAACTGATACCAAGGGCTCTGATGCCAGGGAAGGTCTCTAAGGGCTGCAGCATGTCTTATGCCACCCTGGGGACACCTCACTCAGCACATGCACACTGCCTCACAGCTTGTGTGTGCTGGTGGGGAGAAAATGACTAAGTCGACATGGCACTCCCCTCAGAATGCCATGCCAACCTCACACTGTCTGTGGCATAGGTAAGTAACCCCTCTAGCAGGCCTTACAGCCGTAAGGCAGGATGCACTATACCACAGGTGAGGGCATATGCGCATGAGCACTATACCCCTACAGTGTCTAAGCAAAACCTTAGACATTGTAAGTGCAGGGTAGCCATAAGAGTATATGGTCTGGGAGTTTGTCAAACAGTTCCACAATGGCTACACTAAAATCTGGGAAGTTTGGTATCAAACTTCTCAGCACAATAAATGCACACTGATGCCAGTGTGGAATTTATTGGCTACTGCCCTCCCAGGCCTAAACACACCCCTAAATTCTAGTATTTAGAGGCACCCCAGAACCCAGGAAATCAGATTCCTGCAACCTGAACTAAAGAAGAAGGACTGCTGACCTACAAGCCTGCAGAGACGACGGACGACGACAACTGCTTTGGCCCCAGCCCTACCAGCCTGTCTCCTGAGTCGAAAACCTGCAACCAGTGACGCATCCAACAGGGACCAGCAACCTCTGAAGCCTCTAATTACTGCCCTGACCCCCAGGACCAAGAAACTCCAGTGGGCAGCGGCTCTGCTCAACAACCTGCAACAAACTTGCAACTTTTCTACAACTTTAAAGACCTCACTCTTCCTGCCGGAAGCGTAAGACTTCACACCCTGCACCCGACGCCCTCAGCTCGAGATCCAGAGAACCAACACCACAAGGAGGACTCCCTGGCGACTGCGACTCCCTGAGTAGCCCGAGACGACCCCCCTGGACCCACATAGCGACGCTTGCAGAGAGAATCCAGATGCTCCCCCTGACCACGACTGCCTGTAACAAGGGACCCGACGCCTGGACCAAGCACTGCACCCGCAGCCCCCAGGACCTGAAGGAACCGAACCTCAGTGCAGGAGTGACCCCCATGCGACCCTCTGCCTAGCCCAGGTGGTGGCTGGCCCAAGAAGCCCCCCCTGTGCCTGCCTGCACCGCTAGAGTGACCCCCAGGTCCCTCCTTTGAAACCAATACAAACCCCGACGCCTGCTTTGCACACTGCACCCGGCCGCCCCTGTGCCACTGAGGGTGTGTTTTGTGTGCCTACCTGTGTCCCCCCCAGTGCTCTACAAAACCCCCCTGGTCTGCCCCCGAGGACGCTGGTACTTACCTTCTGGCAGACTGGAACCAGAGCATCCCTTTTCTCCATAGGCGCCTATGTGTTTTGGGCTCCTCTTTGACCTCTGCACCTGAGCGGCCCTGAGCTGCTGGTGTGGTAACTTTAGGGTTGCCTTGAACCCCCAACGGTGGGCTGCCTATGCCCAGGAACTGAGACTTGTGAGTGTCTTACTTACCTCACAATCTAACCATTACTTACCTCCCCGAGGAACTTATTGCCATTTTAACAAAAACTGTATATGCTATTTCTCTAATTTAAAGTTCCTAACTTACCTGTGTGGAGTACCTTGCATGGGATGTATTTACTTCAAATCTGGAGCTTGTGGTTATTAAAATAAATTAAGAAAATATATTTTTCTATATAAAATCCTACTGGCCTGGAGTTAGTCTTTGAGTGTGTGTTCCTCATTTATTGCCTGTGTGTGTACAACAAATGCTTAACACTACCCTCTGATAAGCCTACTGCTCGACCACTCTACCACAAACTAGAGCATTAGAATTATCTAATTTTGCCACTATCTTACCTCTAAGGGGAACCCTTGGACTCTGTGCACACTATCTCATACTTTTAGATAGTATATACAGAGTCAACTTACTACAAGTACTTTTATTTGATTAAAAATATAATCATGAGTAAAACATACATACACATACATAAGCTAAAAAGCTTAAAAGACCATAGCATACTAAAACTAAAAAGTTAAAAAGGTGATGACTTGAGACATTTCATGACATACTTTAGAAAAGACCTAGCTGTGAAACAGACATCTTCCCCATTTAATAGATGTAAAAAAAACACAAAGCTGGTTTACGCTGTATAAATCATATCTTTTCAGCAAAGGAACCTTTTGAGTAAAGACAACATTTATTAAAACAAAATACAAACGTGCAAGAGTGATTGGATAGCGATCCCTTCACAGGGACAACACATATTTCAGCATAATCATATTGGCCCACTGCGAAGCAGATTCAGAAATGAATGGCCCTGGTCCAGAAGCAGGTAATGGGTGATCCATCCCAGCGGCGGGCCATTTTTAATAAATCAGGATCAGTTCCCTGGCATGTCTCAGTAATAACATAAGACTTGACAGAAGATTTTAACAGTTCTTAGTCTTTTATTTCCATGCGTCTTTTGTTAAATAACAGTCTCTTTACATTCTTTCTGTCTGGCTTACGTATGGTGCTGTGTTCATGAATAGATTGGGTCTCCTCTAGATCAATAGCGTTTCCTCAATATAAGACAACTAGGGGATTTTAAGGCCCTTTTTAAGGTTAAGACAACCCATGATTACAGATTGATTGAAAGTCACAAGGGGCTTGGACCAAACAGAGAGATAGATTAATAATGGAGCTAGTTTAATGGAATCTTCCATGTACGTAAGTCCAAGTCCCTCACTGCAAATAAAAGTGGAGAAAGAGAGAGGGAGACTCAGTAGATGGCTAAAAGAGCATTTCCCTTCGAGCTAAATAGATCACGCAATTGAGTACCCTCAAACTCAAGATCCATACAGAGCAACTGGTGCATATTGAGTTTTTTTATAAAGTTTTTGGGGTGGAGGGGCGATGCAGGGGTTTACTGCCTATGGGAGAAGACAGAGAAAACAAGGCGCCCACCGACTATTTTAGCTTCTGACTCAGGACAGAGAAGTAATGACTCCAAGAATTTGAGCCGTTGGAAATAATCCACAATTATGAAAACTGAGGAAACTTTTGACAGTGTGTTACCATTAATTGATATTGCCCTTATTATTTTGGATTTGGTAAAGTTTGACTCCAGATCAAATTCTGTCATAAAATTTACACAGGCTCTCACCAAGAGCTTTAGGATTTTTTAATTACTGACCAATAAGAGTGTCATCCTCATATAATTAAGCCGGTACAGGTACAGATTTAATTTTGCGCTCATTCAACCCCTGATTCCCTGAATACTTATGCTAATCATTAATATAGAGAAGCAACAAAGTAGGTGCTAAGGCACAGCATTGACTCACTCTGCGCTCTAGTTTGAAGGATGCAGAGACCTTACCATTCAGGCTGAAGCACTCCCTGGGTGCAAGAACTGAGTTTAGACCAGCAAGGAAGCCAACCAATAGTCATCAAGACCCTACCTTAGAAGGATTTGCAAGAGATTCATCCTCTTAGCATGGTTGAATGTGCAGGATAAGTCAATGAAGGCCAGATTCACATGGAAGCACTCAGCAGTAGTGTATTTGCCTACAATCAAATTGAAGTTCAACCATTGCTCTAGTGTATCTAGTCCTTCACGCAATCCATATTGGCAAGGGTTGACAACTATGTGTTCAACGGCTCATTCACTTATCTTATTGTATATGATGCTTCCCAGCCTGTAACAACTAGGCTGCTGTCAGTCCCTGTTTTTTAAAAATGGGTACACTAATGCTTATAACCAGACCTGTAGCATACAGTGAGCAGGTATTTTGTTGAAAACATTTGTAAGTAATGGTGCCCAAATGCCAGTGTTGTTCTACAAGATATTAACAGGCACCCCATTGGGCCTAGGCGCCTTGCCAAAGGGACTCCTATCTTGACAGGTTGCTATAATGAACAAATGAGATTTGATCCATAGTTCACATATCAAAACGAGCACTGAGTCGTGAGCACCCCATTGTTCAGCAATATTATGCATTCTTTTGCTGGATACATTATAATCTCTGTCTCTAATAGCTCTGACAGTGCTCAAATGATTGATTCTTGGTCTTGCAAGCAGGGCATTATGTTGTCCCATTTGTGCTTGCGTAAGGCATATTTCTGTTCCTTAATAGCTGCCTCGTAGCGTGCTAGAATATACACACTATAATTGTTGCAGTATCTTTTAGGCTAGTATTAAAAACTTTCCATGATTGCCTGCTGACCACAGAGCATAGTGTCAAACTACTGAATGGGGACAATTATGAGCCGGCTTGACAAGGATAGTTTAATTTTAGAACAGATAACTACAAATGACCTAGTCAGGGGATCCTCATTGATTTGTTCAGACTGACATGAACTAAATAGTGTAAAATGATCGCGAATAAGTGTTTTTTGTTGTTGTTTTTTTTAAATATCATAGGTTGGCCGTGTTCCATATTAGCCTAAGCCCATCAAAGTCATGCTGAAAGAGAAATTATCCTTTGAAATATGCCACAAGATGGATAAAACAGGGAGGATCATGGCTTCAAGAGGATTATGGTCGCTATTAGGTCTGGCAGTAGTCTTGTACTATACTAGCTGGGTTAGAAAATGCCGTAAAAAAGGATGTATTCAATTACCGAATAACAGCCAATTCCCGAATAGGTAGGGACAGTACAACTACTTCTAAGGTCGTGACTGTTCACCCAGTCCCTCTCACTCACAACATTCTGGAGTTCTAATTCTCTTTTATGACAGTTATCCACCATCAAACCATCATCACAATGTTGCCCGACTATTGAAAAATAGAGATCCTAACCTGCAGCTTTGCTTTAAATTCCTTCCAAATAATTAAATGCGCCATACTAGAATATCAGCATGTAATTAATCTGGATTTATGTTAGTATTCAGTCTTCAGAGATCGTCCAAGCCGTATAAGCAGCTTGAATACGACATAAAACTTAATGTAATGTGTGTGTAAAGCACACATTCACCCTCAGGTCTGTTGGCGCTGAAATAACCAATGCGTATTGTTGCTTACCTCATTGGTACACATTTTATTGACCTCGGAACAATGAAAGACTGAATGGTCAAGCTGAAATTTTAGTATGAACCTGTGAGTATGAGCTCAAACACAGGTTTGTGAAATTTGATTTGACTGAAAATGTCTCAGCCACACCTCTAAAGACATTGTCTCTTTTAGTTTTTGTTTTTTTGTTTTTTTTAACCAGATCTGAAATACAAGAGACAGATGCCAGTGACTGACCCTCATCTTACTTATATGGTGTCTGTGAAACAAACATGATTTTACTTGATGGATGAGAGTCGTGGCCTGACATTGATGAAGTAGCTTGAACTCAACGGCACTCCTGGCTGATCTCAGCCACCTTCCCTAATGCTATTCCCCCTTTCGCGAATGGAGCCCCCCAGCTGTCCACAACGAGCCCTCTCTTACCCCTTGTCAGCATGAAGAAGGGAACTCACTCACAGACTGTGAGATAATCCACACACAAGACGAACTCGGCCGGGGCCCTGAAATTCGAGATGGCGACACCCTATGGCTCTCATCCTTGAGCTCCATCCAGGGGACAAGAGCAAGGCGCAACCCCTAAAGGGGAGGCCAGGGTGAGGGTGTGCCTGCTACACATCAACACTGCCCGAATGGGCCAACAGTGAGGCTACTGCAGGTGTCTGCCTGCATGAGGGATGGGGCAGAGTACGCAGCACTACCGACTCAGAGCTGCTCATTACTGGTCGGGTGACCTGTCGGACCCCCGTCTGACTGGGTGGTGAAGCAGCGGCCCGCCTGACACTTGCGGGGCACCGAGTGAGCAACAGAGACAGAAAGGGGAGTGTGGGGACTGGTTTGAAGAGAGGGGAGGTGGGGAGAACCTCAATAGTTACACCGCAATCGTAGCACTTAGTGGCCAGGGGATGCTTACAGAGTTGACAGAGTTGCTTTCTGTCTACTGTGTCCTACACCTGCTCCCCATCTGAAGAACCCCACACTCCGCTATCAGAAGAGGCCAACTGCTTGAATGGCTTTCAGTGCCCTAGTTGTGTTGCGTCACCCTTGGGGCCACTGACCCAGGACGGGCATATCATCCACCAAAAGGGTGCACGGCACCAAATCCCATGCCGAACTGGCCTACCTGGATCCAATAGCAGGACGAGATGACAGGCCCTGCTGCGCTCTAGCCATCAAAGCGCAGACACACCATCAGTACGACAGAGATTATCCACTCATCAAGGACATACGCCCGGGGCTGGTGATACAGCACTCCTTATCTGCCCTCCACGAGGCTGAGTCTCGCTTGCAAAGAACGTCTGCCCCTCTGGTTGGAATTCAGCGGGGGGAATCGGTCATCCCCCATCCTCTCAGCAACACTGAAGTGCCTTGTCACACGGCCTCAGCCCAACAGGTGGCCTACAACATAGAGTGCCTGCACTTAGCACAAGAACACTCTCCTAAGCACGCTGAGGAAGCACGGTACCAGACACTACCCACACCACAAGCCTGAAATCTACAGGGGAACTCACAGAGCACTTAATTACACAGCTCCAACAACCCAAGCCAAAGTGGCCTCCCTACACCTTATTAAACCATCCATCATGGGCAAATTGGTAAAAAGAAGAGAAACAACAGAGCAGGAGGCCCTGAATGGCTCACGCCCTCCACACACGCGAGGCAGAGCCACCATCTCCCACCAAGGCCTAGACCATGAAACCACGCTAGACACCATTCTACAATCTATTGCTGCCTCACGGGAAGCCTTGGAATTAAAAATAGACACAATAGCCACTGACTTGGGCATCCTCAGAGATGACCATCTGAGGCTTTCAGACAGAGTCTCCTCTAGGGAACGAGACCTCCACGACATAACTCCAGACAGCTGTCAAATGCAGGATCGCATTGCCACAATGGAGAATAAAGTGGAAACGCGGGAGGCACGGGAAGAAGATGCCGAAAACAGGGCAAGAAGGAGCAACATGCAGATAGCAGGACTACTGGAGAATTGAGGGAACGGCAGCAAACATGACTGTTTTTCTGGAACAGTGGATTCAGAATAATGTGTCCCCAGAGGAACTCACCCCATATTTCACCTTCAAACACGCCCATTGGGTGCCATCCCCACCCCACTTGCTGGGAGCGTCTCCTCGATCAGTAGTTGCCAAGCTACTATAGTTTAAGGACCACAATCACATCCTAGCTCAATCAAGACTAAGTGGGGAAATAAAAGTCGAGGACCACCGCATCATGATCTTCCCGGACTTTACTAGAGAAATTCAGGAACAAAGAGCCTCATACACCGAAGCAAAGAAGAAACTTTGAGCCCTTGGGATCGAATATGCCATGCTGTTCCCAGCTAAACTCAGCGTAACGCACAGCAATAAACCACTCTTCTTCATATCACTCCAGCAAGTCTGGGGCTGGATGGAGACAACTCGTGCAACCACAGCTGGATGTCTGAGAGACAAGCAGAAAATTACTAAGCACCTGGCAGACTAGGCACAGACCATTCACACACACAAGCACTAAAAGAATGTCAAAAGGCGGTAGAGGTGGCAGCAGCACTCAGCAGAGATAGCCCGAGCCCTTCTCAGAAAACAGACATCAGCTCGGATAGGGACTCTGATTCGGAATGTGCCTCAATATCCTCTTTAGACTCCGCAGAACCACCCCCTGCGGTAACTCCTGGAATGTCAGATGAAACCATCTAAGCAGGTTGACTTTCACAGGCGAAGAAAATCCTGGCAAGTATCAAAGGGCAGACGAGCGATGACCCATTCAACATGAAGAGGGGACATCTTGATCCTAATTTAGTATATTGTCACTAGGAATCCAGAATTTTCAACTCCGTGTGCTTAACAATAGATGCTGTCCTTCGATCCTCTGATATGCAGCCTTACCACTTTGACAGGGGGGTCTACCAAATTGCGCAATAGGGGGACAAGACTCGACTATCACTCAGATGGTGTTTGATATCACTAGGAGGTCCCTAGGTGGGAGCGTACCCCCCCCCAACCTCTCTCCACACTCTTTGAAAGTTGTGTACCACAAGTAGTAAGAATGTTATTGAATTGTATGCTGGTTTGGATGGGGAGGTTCCGATTACCTGCCCTGGGGAAAGGGAGTTGGGTTGTTAAGTTAGTAGTTGTTTTCTTTGTTTTTTTGGAACTGCACCCTATTCGCATCTGCTCACCTGACACAACGTGCACATAAATTGGCTGCCCCCTGGACTGGCGGGAGGGGACAATCACAATGCATTCAGTTCTGCTTGCTATGTAGTGACGAGCCTCTGTGGCATACTCCCTAGCATATAACTTTATAATTTGGAATGTCAGGGCATTAAATAGTATTTCAAAGCATTATAAGGTATATTCCTGCCTGAAAAGACAAGGTGTGCATTTTGCAATCATCCAAGAGACACACCTTACCGCCCTCGAGCAAAATGCCATTTAAAAAAGATGGGGTGGACAGATATACGCCACAACTTATTCGGCTTTCGCCTGGGGGGGTGCCAATCTGGGTCCACCCAAGGGTACCATTCCAAGCCAACAGGGAACTACTAGACCCAGAGGGCTGCTGTGTCCTGGTATCTGGACGACTGGAAGGGCAAGACTTTAAAATAGTGGGAATATACGCACCCAAACAGGACCAAGGGAGCTTTTTCACTAAGCAATCAGGGGTGATGGCCCCATTCCTAACCCAAGCTATACTACTAGGGGGACATTACAGCTGTGTTTCAAACACTGACCTTGATAGGTCTCGCATTCCCCTAGGTAACTCCCCAACTCATTGCAAGGCTAAACTATTTCAAGAATGGCAATGTAACTGGGGACTCTTAGACTCACGGAGACACTTGCATCTTCATATGAGAGATTACTCATTTTACTCAGGGTTACATGACCTCCATGTTAGGCTAGATACTTTCCTAACATCTCCTGAGGTCCACAGTATTGTCCGCACTGTGGAATACCTGTGTCGATCAGTGTCGGATCATAATACCCTATTACTATCCATGGCATGGCCTGGCAAATAGTGCACCCTCGCACCCCAGACTCACAACTGAAAGTGGAAGCCCTGGAGGACACCGCATTTCACCACTCCATTGGAGAAGCTGTCTGAACCTATTTTGCGGAAAATACAACTTCCACGAACACCCGAGCCAGGGAATGGTAGGCCTTCAGATCCAGTAATCAGAGGCAGATGCATTGCAGAAGTGGTTGGGGGTAGATGCATGCTGGAGGAGGACGTTGAGAACAAAGAGGCCATCGATCCTTCGAGCAAGAGAAACAGGGTAACTCAGATCTGGGACCACCTCTGTTAGAGGCAAATGAAGCTGTGGTGGCCTCCTTAGAGAAACTACGCTGTTTTGATCATAGGGCCTACATGACGCAGGCACATGTAGAAAGGGACAAAACGGGCACACTACTAGCATGGCTGGTGAAACCTACCCACAAGGCGCACTGGGATTAGAGGTTGAGGCAGCAAATGGAGAGTGATTATATCGCCAAGAAGACATAAACGCCAGATTTGCAGAATACTATACCTTCTTATATGCACCACCAGGAACACACCATATTCCTACTCAAGTGCAACACATGGAGGAACTGAACCTCCCACTATTGCAGGTGGAGGAGGAGGAGGAGGAGGGATCAGACTTGGGAGGACCCATCTCCCTGCAGGAGGTCCGAGCAGCCATAAAAGCAATAGCTAGGGGAAAGGTGCCTGGAGCAGATGGGCTCCTGGCAGAGTTTTACGCTACATATAGCGACAGTTTAGCCCCCAAGCAAATTGACCTCTATACATAGGTGCTGGAGGCAGGCAGTGTCCCCCCTACTACCAATGAGGCAATAGTCATGGACTTATTGAAGCCAGGACGCCCGGCCGTAGAAGTGCGATCATACTGTCCATTATCCATGATGAACATGAACTATGAAATACTGAATAGAATACTTACCACACGCATCCTCCCACACTTGCCTAAATTGATCCACCCAGATCAAACCGGCTTTATTCCATGCCGAAGCACAGCTATTAGCATCCGACGCCTCATTTCTCTCCTGCAAACACAGTTCTGGGAAACTGAGAAGGCAGTGATCATAGCAATTGACATTGAATAGGCCTTCGAAAGCCTAACATGGAACTACCTCTACCAGGCAATAGAGAAGATAGTACTGGGACAGAGTTTCAGTAAATGGACCAAACTGCTATATACTGTGCCCTCAGCCTGGGTCAGAACAGGCAGAACAATCTGAGTCCTATGCGGTGGGAAGAGGAACAAGACAGGGCTGCTCTCTCTCCCCCCTTCTCTTTGCAGTGGCAGTGGAGCCACTAGTGCAGGCAGCTAGAATAGGAGATCACTACAGGAGACTGGAAGTACATGGACACCTACATAAAATTGCACTATACACGGACGATATGGTCCTCTTCCACCGCAACACACACCAGAAGTTGCAGGGGGGTGCTTGCTCTACTAGAACGCTTTTGGGACATGTCAGGCCTGCGTATTAAGTGGCAGTATTCCCATATCCTTCTGCTGCGTCTAACCCACTCCCCCCAAAAACACCAAACAATCTTCAGGGCCTCTCTTGGAGAGCATCCGCTTTCAAATACCTGAGAGTGCAGATCTACCCTGAAACCCACGACCTGCTGCAAGGCAGCGTGGGCACAGCGATTAGAAAACTCAGAATGGATGTAGCCTTTTGGGGAACACTCGCACTCTCTGTAGCAGGCCACATTGCGGTCTCCAAAATATTAGCTTTGCCATGACTGCTCTACTTCTTTGTTACCTTACTGATATACCAGCTTCAATCCCTTTTTCAAGGCATAAACTCTATAATGGTAGGACACATTTGGGGAAAGGGGAGACACAGGATAGCTCTGAGCAAACTTTAGTGCCCAACTGGGGAGGGAGGATTGACCGCACGAGATATGGAACTTTATTACCAGCAAGTCCACTCCAGTGGTTTGCACAATGGCTTTATGCGCAATTACAACCTGCAGGGACATACCTTGAAACGCCCCACCATATCGCACATTACTCGGCATCCTAATAGGTCCTGGAGGATCGCACCCTAAAGTCAAACCGGGCTTGAGGGTGATAAGGTGCTGCTGGTTACGAGGCTTGCAGCATACCAGGACCACATCGGCCCTACACCCAGGAGCTCCTAATAAGCGATATGACTACCCTTCTGGGAGTCCAGGCCCTCAGGGGAATAGCCAGGTAGGTAGAACACAATATTACTAAACTGGGGGACTTACACAGAGATGGGGAGCTTATCCCCTTCTAAACCCTGACTAATTTGGGCTCCCACAAGGACAGTTCATATTACATAGAGCATTAGTTAACGCAATATAACGGCACTAGAGACAAGGGACAGCACAGTCTCAAACCTACTTGGGCTGCCACAGGTTATGCACCATTAGCGGAAAGGTCAAATCAGTTACATTCTTATACGTGTCACTATGAGCAGGCGCATTACTCCCACTGGACGCCCTATGATTAAAGTGCGAAGGTGACCTTGGTTTCACAATTGAGGATGCATAGTAGACTAAAATCGTCTGACACACATGTACACTATCTAAAAATGCCCAATTCAAATTGATACATTTTTACATACTACTTAGGGCATGCCTCACAGCAGGCAAAATAGCCCAAATATTTGGAACGGAGGATGCCCATTGCCCTTGCTGTACCAGACGGGGAGCGGATTTTCTTCACATACTGTGGTCTTGCCCCCATCTGACAGAGTTCTATGAGGGGTTATTTCATTAGATATCTGAACTAACGGGGAGTAGTTGGGATAGAAAGATCCCAACTACTCCCCTGACAGCTCTCCTGGGGGGGATTCCCGCATCCCGGACCAAGCAATATCACCACCAAGTTCATAGGTCAAGCCCTTCTCTTAGCAAAAAGGGAATTCACACTGCACTGTAAGTCCCCTAAGAGCCCTCTTATAGAGAAGTGGAAGGACACTCTCCTGTATTGGGTGGAGTTAGAGGGTTGGGTATTACTTCAGGAAGCAGTGAAAAGTCTCTGCACCCCCACTAGAGCCAGGGCCTGGGACCATTTAGTGGACTGTTTAAGAAAACCTGCACCAGATTTCTCTGACACCTCTGTAGGAACGTACCCTCTTTTTGGCATGGTTACACCCACTTTTTGCCTGCTGTCAGTGTGTTTTGACTGTGTTCACTGGGATCCTGCTAAACAGAACCCCAGTGACTGTGCTCTCTCCCTCTAAATGTGGTTGCTTAGGATTTTGCACACCCAACAATTGACGTACTGGTGCCCCCATGTAAGTCCCTCCTATATAGTATTTAGGTACCCAGGGCATTGGGGCTCCATGGGTTCCCCATGGGCTGCAGCATGTATTGTGCCACCCATGGGAGCCCATGCAAAATATATCTGCAGCTTGCGTGAAAAGGTGTGCTCATCCTTTCACAACAGGTCACTGTGTGTCACCCCTGTGGCAGGACCCGCCTAGCCCAGAGAGCAGGGTGCAAATACCTATGTGTGAGGGCACCCCTGCATGAGCAATGGTGCCCCTACAAACTCCAGCTCAATTTTCATGGACTTCATATTTGCAAGGATGCAATTTTACCCAGGTACTGGACACCGGTCACTACCCGTGTCCAGTTACATAATGGTAACTCCGAACGTGGCTATGTTTGGTGTCAAACATGTTGAAATCATACCCCAGTAGTGTTGCCAGTATTGGTTTATGATTCCATGTACTCTGAGGGCTCCTAAGAGGATCCCCAGCATTGCTCCTACCAGTCTTCTGGGGGTTTCCGGGTAGCCGGTACTGCCGCCACCCCTCAGACAGGTTTCTGTCCTCCTGCTGCTTGACCAGCTCAAGCAGACAATGGCAGAACAAAGGATATCTTTTGGGAAAGTGAGACAGCACCTTCTTCCTTTGTAAATAGGTGTTACATGTCTTGGGATGGGTAACCTCCCCAATCTCCCGGTATGCTTTGAAGGGCACATTTGGTGCCCTCCTTGAATAAACCAGTTTAGACCAGTCCAGGGACTCCTGGTCCCTGCTCATGCGAGAAACTGGACAATGGAAAGGGGAGTAATCACTCCTCTGTCAATCACCACCCAAGGGGTGGTACCCAGAGCTCCTCAAGGTGACCATTTGATTCTGCCATCTTGAATCCAAGGTGGGCAGAGGCCCCTGAGAGCATCTGAGTGGGTAGTTCAGGCAGGTGACTTCACAGCCCCCTCCTGATAGGTGGTGACCCTGCTAGGTGACCAATCCTGTTCCTGGGCTATTTAGGGTCTCTCTACAGGGTGGGTCTTCAGATTCGACATGGAACAATCCAGCGGGACTCCACTGCATCATTTACTTAATCTTCTGCCCACCGGGACTGCAATTGGACCCTCCAGGAACGAACAACCTGCAACTCCAGTGACGACTCCGCTCTGCAACATGGTTTTTACGGCTCCTTCCAGCAACTGCAACATTTCCCCGACTTTGCGTCTTCTGAGGGCGACGAGTCTTCAGCCTGCACAAAAAGTAAGAAGGAATCTCCCTTGAAGTGATGGAATCACTCCCCTGCATCTGCAGGTACCAACTGCAACGACAACCACCTGCGTAGATCCTGTCTCCAGAAATGCGTGGATCCTGCATCACATGTGGTGGTCTGGAGTGGTCCCATTGGTCCTCTCTACCTGCTGTCCAGCTGGGAGATGGTAAGCCCTTGCCTCTCCTTGCAGGCCAGTACCCTTGTGATCCACGACTCTTGCAGTTACCAAGGCTTGTTGGTTCCTCCTCCAGGGGATCTTCAGGCTCCGTGTAACCCCAGCCTCGAGCACTCTTCCCTGCAAGGCACATTCTCCTGCCTGCTGCTCCAGGGACGTGGGACTCCTCTCTAGGTGTGATGTGTGGGCCTCACTGCAACTCCTGTGCCTGCTGCCTGTGAGTTGCCTGTGGGGGCTGCATCCTCGTCTTCTGACTCTCCTTACTGCTGAGGGTCACCTCGGACTCCCCTCCTTGAGTCCGCATGGACCTTGCTGGTCCCCTGCAGCTCTGCAACTCTTTAACTGCGACTTTTGCCTTTGCCAAGGCTTGTTGGTGGTTTTCAATACCACCTACTGACTGCAATTCTTCTTCCATCATGGGACATCACCTGCATCACTTCCGTAACTCTTCTCCTGCTCCAGTACTGCTCAGCCGACTCCTTGTCTCCATCGTCGACCCGGTCCTGCACCTTCAGAAGGGTGGGTAGTTGCTCCTGCCACAACTTGACACTCTAACTTGAACTGGACTTGGTCCCCTTCTTTTGCAGGTCGTCTTCTGTCGGGATCCACCTTTGTTTTTTTTCCAATCTTGATTGGGTCTGGCACAATCCTTTTCCAAAGTTTACCTCTGGGTTTGGGGAAAAAACAGGTACTTATCTCTTCTCTCCTGGTCGCGGGCAGCACCCTGGTACTTATCTTTTGGGGTTCCTAGTTCCTACAGCTCCCCTCTACAGATTCTACTTCACTAAGTGGGGGACTACTTTTCACATTCGACTTACTTAGTATATGGTTGGGCCTCCCCCTAGGACCTTTATTATTTTCTATTGTTTTTACTATTTACTATTGCTTTCTATGCTAATCACTGACTTCTAATATGTATATATTAGTGTGTTTACTCACCTCCTAATGGAGTACTGCCTATACAGTATTTTAGTATTTGTGTTACCATAATGAAGTACCTTTATTTTTGTAACACTGTTGTTCTTTCATGTATGCGCTGTATGACTGTAGTGGTATTGCATAAGCCTTGCATGTCTCCTGGATAAGTCTTGACTGCTCATCCACAGCTATCTGTAGAGAGCCCTGGCTTCTTGGACACTGCCTACACCTCACTAATAAGAGATACCAGGCCAGCTTCCTACAACCTCCATAACAATTTCACTAAGCACCAACTATGAGGAAACTAGGGAGGCTTTTAACCGACACGCAAGTGCGCAGCCCTCACCACGGAACACCACATCTGGGGATGCATCAAGAACAGACCACACAGGGAGCAGATGCGATGAGGAGAGGGGGCAGGAGGTGCTCAGTGTTGTCGGTTAAGGATATTCAAAGGGAGAATGCACACAACAGTGAACCAACTGGCACTTTATTGGGCAATGCTGGAATTTTTCATCATTCTTTGTGAATACGGTTGTAACAACCATGCCCAGCAGAGAACAGTAACTCTAAAAGTTATATGCATGCGGGACTTCACTCTGTTTATATGTGTTTTACATTAAATGGCAATAGAATATGTTTAAAAAATAATGTGGCATCTATGCTCTGAGGCACCTCTAAGCAATAAGAGGGTAATAGCTTATTATTGTCAGGAAGCAAGTGCTTTTCGTTGTGCCTAGCTATAGCTCTGCAGTCCCCAAACAAGCTACTGTTCAGAAAGCTAGAAGCAAACTAGCAAGGTGACACTCGTCATACGTCTGCTTTTAAACCATGGCTGTCCCGATGAGATCTGTTTTCCAGGAGCAGCCCGCGTTGTCATCCGTTTAAAGATTTTGCACAACGTGCCTCGATCCAATTGTACGTTAAGTCTGACTGGGGTTGGGGGAACGCTAAATATCATGAATGCTGTATTGCTGTTGCAATGTGTGCTCCCTGTGTTAGCTTCCACTGAAAGCAACAATGCCCTTAAATTGCTGATGCATTCTAGATAACTGCTTTCCTGGATCAGAACCCTCATTTTAGGATGAAAATTATTGCACCTCCCTGATGCAGGTCTATGTCCCGCCCTCTCTCCTCCGTGTAAGCTGTATTATTTAGCATGCAAGATCTGGTGGTGCCTAGGGGGCTGGACTGCATAAAGTCCACTCTGACATTTCTTGCATGTGAAAGGTATGTTCTTTAATTTAAAATAAGCTTAAACCGGTCATTTTTGAATCCCACCTTTTACTGCACCAGTGTAAATCACCTTCAGACTCCTTCCAATTAAATTGCACACTATACAAGACTACTGGCACACTATTTAAACAGTGGCAAAGAAGTATATCTCAGTATACCAGTGACCTTAATCCTGCATTAGAATCCGGTTTGTAAATCCCTAGCTTTAGAATATAACAAGTCATTAAATCATTCTAAGGAAGCACTTGTCAATTCTGAAAAACTTTCATATGACCATAGGTTGTCCCTGAATCTTTGAAATGAGAGGAAGACCATCCCAGATGCCAGTTCAGTTATATGGCTTGTGTCCCTATGCTTGCATTTGTCTCGCCTAGGGGTATTTTGGTCTCGCCATGTTGCGATTCCACTGCACACTTAGAGGACTCATTTTTTTCTATTCTGCACTCTATGGGAGTGCACATAAATAATTGCCCTTCTACCACTTTGCCCTTCATTATCCTGCACACTCATCTATAATTTTCCAATAAACCCATTCCAAGAGCGAAGAGGACTTGTGCGTTTGCATGCCACTTGTAAGTTTCAAGAACTATTGGCTTTGCCAGTGAATATTGTCTTTGTTTTAATACAAGCAGTTTCTCTTCCTGACATACCTCCCGCGCAGACACGACCACTAGAGGACACCCGTTCATGTCTGATTAGCATGTTTGTCACGAAGGGCTGAGGCAAAAGATTTAGTATTCTGTGTAGTTAACAACACTGGTGTTTATTTTTTTCCCATTTGTGATGATGGACCCAGTTTTTTTCCTAGGTGAACTGGCAATATTGGTCCACCTATCTGTGATGGAATTGTTTATTATATGGTTGAGTTTAAGGTGTAGTAAGGTGTATTCCAGTTCTAGCAATACCATATTTTATACATCTGCCTAGTAGGCTAGAGGCTACTCTTACTTTGGAAGGCATACTAAATGTGTGCTCCTTTTAACCCTTATTCATTGATGTCTTGAATATATGGTAATTAATCTACCCACAGAGTGACCAACGTAGCAACACATCTGGCAATCTGCTATTTCCCTCAGAAAATTATTTCTTCGCAAGTACATTGTTTAAGTCAAAACTACTGTACTTTGCAAATGTCCAAGAACTGGGAAAGGCTGAAATAAAACATCTTTAAACAATTTATGGGCAGTGTACAGGAAAATAGCATGTTAAAAAAATGTCAATGCAATCAATCAACAATTCACAGTTGCAGGAAAAACAAGCATTTGCAGTGCAATGGGTCTCGCATTTGCTCGAGTTAGAGCTATTAGCATTGTAAACTCCTAACCAGACTTTTCTTGCCACACAAATTGAAAATGAAAAGTAAAACAGTTTCACATAAGCGAGCCTACGGCCACTATGAGCATGGAGGGCACACAAAAGGAAAAAAAAGTTCGCTTGCAGTCAAACGTATCAGCAAAAGTGCAATTAGCCACTGAACTGGGTCGATGTCAAAGGCAGTAACCAAACCGCCCCAAGGAGGTACAAACATAAAGCATTTACCAATGATGATAAAGGATTT
This sequence comes from Pleurodeles waltl, assembly GCF_031143425.1. Lineage (NCBI taxonomy): Eukaryota > Metazoa > Chordata > Amphibia > Caudata > Salamandridae > Pleurodeles > Pleurodeles waltl. The sequence goes on from NC_090439.1 coordinate 717,526,348, forward strand.
TTGAACGGCATGCCCATGAACGAGTGATAGTGATGGGTGTGGTTAAAAGCCCAAACATATAACACATCGGAAAAGCAGCGCTTGCGCGCTGCTGTGCTAAACCTAAAAAAAGCTATAAAGAAGTCTTCTGCCTAAATGGACCCGGATTCTACACAAGTACTAAAGATGATCCTACTAGACAATTCAAGAGTGGACAGCAAAGAAGAGTCTGTACACTCAGATTTCTGCATGTTTGAAGGGCCACTGAACTTATGCTGCATTACAAGACCAAATTATGTGACAACGTTGATTTAATTTTGCGACTAGAAAAGAAATGATGCGGCATAATGTGCCACCTCCTTTAGCAATGTTTTAACACACTATAATACCGTTTGGGAAAATGTTTCCCTTTATTAGTACCAATTCAGGTCCCAAAAAAACAGTAATTTGTGACCAATCAAACTTTGCTTAGTGCCTAATATTACACAGAACCGCAAGCAACGCTTATTTTGTTTTTCACACATCTGAGTTTAAAAAAATAAAATCCGCAAATTATGGAGCATATGGATGGTTTCAGTGCAACATTTCCACAAGCGGATGGAAAATTAGGCAGAATTGCATAAATCTAATGGCTCTGCTTGTACCACATTAAATTCAGTTAGCGGTATTGTCTGACAACTGTAGTGAACGTTGCCACTGTTATCCACATAAATGCTGTTGCTCCTTTCTTCTGTAGTGCCTCGTGCTCTGAGAATGCAGAGAAAGCTGATCACCGTGGCTGCCCCTCAATGGGGTAAACTTATTTCTCACCACACTGCTGTTTGTCAGCAATGATGGCAACAGAAGAGCAGACACTGCCTCATCTGCGCTGAATTCCAGTCTTCTTTACTCAACGATGAGAAGCTGTAACATGACAATTACGAGCTGTTTCAAGTCCAAAGGGCCACAACCTCGAGCTTCTCCACTGCTATCATTGCTGTAGCAACATGCAGTAAAACAACTTGCTGCCATCTTTTCGACAGAAAAATCGCAATAGGCATCTATATTTTCGATACCTGGAAGATTAATGTTCATTATTTTTTAAAGCTTTGTTTTTTTAATTAACCCATAAGGGGAACTGCATTAAGATAGCTTAGATGGAAAGAGACCTTGTGTCTAAAAATGTAAACTCTGAAGCAGAAATATTCACAGTGACTCTTACCACATTAATATCAAATTTATAGCACATCAGTGCTTAAGTCATAAAAGGAAAAATATTGCAGCTGCATTCGCAAGGCGTGAGACTAAAATCATTGGGCAACCCTAGGAGCATCTCCATGCTTCGAGTCCCGAGAATAATCAGCATCGTGCCACACATCGAAACTCGCAGATACAGGTGGTATAGTTCTATTCGCCTTCATCAACCATGTGAGGAATGCATAGGCGATACAAGCAACAGGTAGAGGAAATCCGAATGTAGAAGCAGGTCGGAGATGAGATATTCAAGTAAGAGAAGCATAGTTACTGTTGTATCAAAAAGGCTTTACTCTAGCTGTACTAGAAACCCAGACCGGAAAACGAAAAAAAAAACAAAAAACTGCTAAAGCACGAACTCTCAGCAATATCAAAACAGTCTCCCACACAGATCTACAACAATAACGCACACATGCGTAGCACAATCTCTCAGTTTACAGATACAACAGCAACAGACCCTAAACACCTGGGTTTTGAAGGGGAGCAGAGTTGCAGCTCATGCCTAGATATACACAATGTAAAATCAATATAGTCCGGAAACTCTTGTGCTCAATAGCAACATCACAGAATTTAGTTTACCCTAAAATACACGACAAAACAGGAGGAGCCGTAAGCCCAGCGCTGTAAAAGAAAACCTTTAAATTGCCACAAAACTCTGAAGTACTGAATTTGGACAGACCTGGCAGCCTTAGAATGAACCGAGCCTAGGTTGTAAAAGTAGAACAAGCATTGTAACAGCTAAACCCCTCTGATACATAATAGTACAAATATACCAAGAGCATCAAGCCTCCATGTCGAGAAATTATGCCAAAAAAGCAGCAACCACGCCTGCCATATTCTTAAACTAGTGGTTTCATAGTAATAATCTAGAAAAAAATGTAAATGGGAGAGAACTACGGAATCGTCTAAACATTGTCCAGCCTTAGAGCAAAAGCTCCCATTCTGAAACATGATTTGGGCTCTGAATCTACTTGGAAAATGAATAACTACGTTGCAGCCATATTTACAAAAGTGTCTGTTTAGACCATTTCTCCTTGAGCCTTTGATTCAGCTGTGGTCGGCTTCTTCACGTAAGCACGCATAGCAAAGCCACGTTTTAAATCTCAATATTTGCATATCCGAATCAGGTTAGGTAATGTCTTTAGTCACCCTGCACCTAGAAGCGACTCACGTGACCTTGGGAGCAATATAATTAGCTGAGTGTATGCAATTAACTGGCCGAAAAATTACGCAAAGTTAAACTTCCAACCAGGAATATTCTACTCGGTGCATAATGTTTCCTTGTGCGTCAGGGTACGTGCTGCAGAGCCATTCTGCGTCCGATTCTCGTTGTTACGCGGCACGTTTGCATTAAGAGTGTTGATGCGAACCTCTGGTACTGTCATCACAATATCTAAAATTTAAAGAGATTGCGAAGGGTAGTGAGACTAATTATGATAACATGAAAACTGAAAGATATGCCTGGGCTTTTCCTGATAAAGGCAGATTGTCTTTCCCCCCACACTTGTTGCAAGGTTATTGTGAACATTTACGGAACCTGTCTAAGTTTCAATTTCCCCGCACTCGGCTCGTGCTCGGACGTCGGTTAACATGAGCTTTATAAGTCTACAAATAAAAATGACAAAAAAGTGCTACATGTGCCCCGCAACGGAAAACCCTTTGCAGTGAATAACTGGTCAGTGTTTAGCTGCCACCTGCTGCATTCAGGTGTTAAGCAGGGACTAAAGAGGTAAAACATTTGCAGGACAGAATTAATGTGCGTTTAAATGGCAAGATAGTGAAATACTCCCACTCAATGTGCTGCCCAGGTCCCATCATTTGCCTTCTCTTGTTCCATAGTTAATTGGTCCTCATCTGTTGCATAATTCCAGTTCGGGTGTACCATTTCATACATGCTCGGTTATTAAGATCTGCAGAGGACTAAAAATATTAAACAACATCATGCCCAAAACCTGCTCCACTAAATATAAACGAGCAAGGAGAAAGAATAATATTGAAAGGTGAGGAACAATCTCCCAAAAAAAAAAAAAGTTGAAGAGCTCTTACCTGCTGACCCACCACTACATTTATATCATCTCTCTCACACCAAGCTTGCACACTGATGCATCAACAATTAACACAGCCTGTTAGCCCACCACAATGTTCATTACATAAGTATTATGCACGGTCTTACTTTACCGAGGAACGCTTTGATGCTCTGTAATCGACCCTTTTCCATCTAGGTGGAAGAGCATTCCAATAAAGGACATCTTTAGCTCTCCATTAAAGTGCCTTAATTTGTGAGTACCAAAGCGCTGCATCATCCAGGTGCATAAATCCCAGGTTAGAAGTGTCTATTTTATTGGGGAGTTGAGGAAGGAGGAACCCACAGTTACCCCAATCTTTTGTAAATTCATAACAGTTTACTACGTTAATCATTAAATAATTTTCAAAAATACAACAGATGCTATTATTATATCAAGGGTATTCTATTATTAACAGTGTTAATGTATTAAACATTCACTATTCTGTCAGCTACGTTTTCATGAAAACTATCAAAGACAATCTGTTTAATGTAGCAATCCAAATAAAACTTCCAAGCCCAGGCCACCATAGCACTGGGGAACACAAGCATGTATATTGCACACAAGACTATCAACATTTCATATCACCTCTACGTGATTTAAAGATTTAAATTTAAAGATTTCTCCCAAGATCCTTCTTACCCGTGGAGCTTTAATGCTGCAATGCTTTTGCATCATGCACGAGTCCACTCTACTGCATCTTTCTTATTTGTTTTAAACAATGTTTATTATCTTTGGCTAAATTGATACCACATTATCCTGACAATGTGATTACAACAAAATCCAATGACAAGTTTAAACAAGCATTGGCAAAGCAAATAGGATTAGCCTATGCAAAATCTAGAAGCTAGGTCAATGATTTTTGTAACATATTATGCAGCACCACGAGCTCATGTTTAACAGCAGCAATTGATATATGTCCAAGTGCATCTGTGTATGCTCCAGAGTGTAACTAAAAACGAAATGCTGCAAGTTTACATGGCTGTTAAGTCATGACCAGTCTGACTCCATGAAACCAATTAAAGAAGCTACGGGACACAATCTCGAACCCAGGGATAGGAGGCCATCGAATGTAAACATTGATACCTTCTGATACGCCTTATTGCTGTCTGGCAGTTGGTGCTGGACTTTGACCAGCTGGCTGCACCTTGGTCATGGACATATGTTTTTGGTATGAAGCCAGTCGGATTCTTGCATCTTCAACCTAACACTCCTGAAACGGCTTGCATCTTTGTGTGACGCATGGCAGGAAAGCAGTTGTAGTGTAGGTTACAGCTGAAATGGATGCTGCAGTTATTGGCTGTGTACAACTGGAGCGGCTCACATGAAGAGCAAAAGATCCCTTTCCATTAGGCACATGAGACATGTAAGTCCTCTGCTATGACCCTTCCAGAAGCAAAGGTCGAACACCCTTTGCTGGGCCTGGGTTGAGAGAAGGGCCATTGATGATACACACCTCATCATCAGCTGCTGTGATCCTAAGGGTAGGGCTGTTCCGGTTTCTTTAAAAACTGACCAGTATTTCCGCTTCAGTGTACAACATTGATCAGGAAGGGAAGAACACAATCGTATTAGAACAGGCGCCCTGTTACCTGCACTCAGTGGTGCCATTGCCTCAGTGCCCACCCTGCATCAAAACAACATATTTGCGCAAGTATGGGGTGTACAATCTTGAGGAAACCTTCTGTTGAGAAATTAACATTCTTGACCTCTTATTGGTGTGGAAATGGCACTCGGTAGTTAATCTGAGACAGTGCACTGGACAAAAGTGCGTAAACTGTGTCTTCCTTAATGTGAGGGATGAATCGACACGTAAAGATGTTGATAGTGAACTTCACTTATGCATGGTATCCACTCTGGGATCGGATAGTCTAACTTCTGTCTCGTGTACAAGGACTCGCGCAGCAACTGGGGGAAATGTGTTGAAACTTCTACACCGACAGGAGCAAATTAATCTGTGTGGCAAAAAAAGAATTCACAAGATGTACTTGAGTCCCTGTTTTTTTAAGTGAAGTATAGAAGCAACCTCCAGAACACATTATATTCTATAGAGATCCAAATTCCACAGCATCAGCAGACCAAACAAACCAGCTCAGTGAACTCTCGTCTCTGTTCTCTTTCTTTAACATATTTGCTTGGGTTAAAGAAATTACTGAAATCAGTCACCGGATGGCCGTAATTTTTGCAGTTGTATATAGTGTAACCTCAGCTTGAAGGTATGAGAGTGCTTTACATGAGCGGTACAATGCATCTGGCTCCTTGCCTTGCGTCAGTGCCCAAATGTAACAGAAACGCTGCAGCTCTGCGCCACACAAGTACCGCAAAGAAGGTGTGACCTAATCCAGGCCGCTTTGCCGTGGTATGCCGTAGTGAGGCCGGACCAGCCCCAAATTAAACATCAGCCACAAATTAAACATCAGCCACAAGCGGGGTGTGGGATGGGGGGTATCAGGCAGCAAACTGAAATTGGAGGAGGGTGGGAGTTTAGGAAACAAGGGACATCGCTGGGGGTGGGCGGGTGTGCATGTTTTTTATGAAGTATAGAAGCGACTTCAAGAACATGTTATATTCTGTGAAAATACAAATGTTGCCATTCCAATAAAATACTGCAGACCAAACAAAGGCGTTCAATCAAATCTCATCTCTGTTTCCTTGCTTTAACGTATTTGCTTGGATTAAAAAAATTACTGACATCAGTCACTAGGTGGCCCTATTTGTTTACAGTTGTCCATAGCGTGAATTCGACTGGAAGGTATGAGAGCACTTTACATGTGCAGTGCGTCAGGCTCATTGTCTCACGGCAATGATAACAGAAGTACCACAAAGAAGGTGTGACCTAATCTAGGCCCGTTTGCCCTGGTATGCTGTAGTGAGGCCTAAACAGCCCGATTTAAACATCAAAAAGGGGGGGGGGGGGGGGTGGGGGGGATATCAGGGAACAAACTGAAATGGTAGGAGGGTGGAAGGTTATGAGACAACGGACAGCGCTGAGGGTGGACGGGGCGCATCTGTAGAAGTAAAAACACAATAAAGATTGCAGACGGAGTGCTCGTGAGTACATTTTTTTTAAAGTACCTTCACAGTGAAGTAGTGACTGGAAGGACACTCATTAGTATCCAGTGCTCCAGAATCCACCCAACGGCATGGATGGCAAAGGAGCGGAGAACAGGAAGTGGTAGCAGACGACGTGCTTGTCAGTCAGAAGCGTGTAAATTAGAGTGACGTTGGACGAATCCAACAGTAAGAACAGGTATGTAAGGGACGGGCTCTAAGTTTTTTTTTTCACAAATGATTTCGCAAGCGCGTGCAGGCGAAACCTCAAAACGTATATTTGATTGAGGCGTATGCAGGTTAGGGCCATTGTTCGTTCTGTCATTTGACTGTACTGTGCACAATATTTTTATTGTATTATTTATTTATATTTTTTGGTAATTCATATATAGTGCTAACCAAACCCCAAGGGGTGTCAGAGCGTTTTACACATGTCCATAAAAGTAAACATTGAAAGGCATGCATATCCAAAACAAATCCTGAGGGGGTTATCCCTTATAAAGCGCTGCCTAGAGGGGGCTAAGAGGACACTTTACGAGGGCAATGTCAAATGAGCCATGGGAAGTACAGGACGGGTATTGTTCAGGCACACATGCTGAGATCTAAGAGGTGACAAGTAGTAGCAATAGTAACTTTTGCATTCCAGCGAAGAAGTCCAAATAGCCAGTGCGGAGGTAGATAGGGAAGGGAAGAGGTAATGTAGATGGAACTCTAAACAGTCATAGTTCATATTATAACAGGAACAGAGCAGAGCGTACCCTTCATCCACTCAGTTCCCTGTGGGGCACTCCAGCTTTAACCAATATTAATTTGAATGGCTCTTCCCCTATAGTGACCGAGGCAAGTGATGAGCCATTAGTTAGGGCATACATTTGGAAAGGGAGGAATCCACCCTAGTATACATTAACAAGGCCGAGCATGCGCCTCATTTTTTGGGAGGGCAAATCTCTCGACTGCCCCAGTACATATGTGTTTAATTGCAGTCAGCTCCTGGGTATCGATGTACAACAAGCTTTTCTGGGGGTATGTCATCGTATTGAGAAATTCCACTGGTCAGTTGTTGGTAGCCATTGCAGGCAAAGTTTCTCCTCTCAGCGCAGAGCTGCTTCCCTGCGATAGCCTGATGCTGCATTCCATTGTTCCAGATGGATAATTGGTGGGGCTGAGCATATTTCCATCGTCTTGGCCAGTAGAAAAGCTAGATCCAGGAATTTAGTTGAAATTCTAGCTTTTTTGTTTATGTAGGGGCGTAAGCAGCTTTGTTTGTTATGTCTGTTTGTGTGCAATGGCTTAATGCGAAATTATGTGGCACCCCTGCAGAATGTGATGAGGCCCCCTCCGACCCCCACAGCTCACAGATATTTATTGTCCTCAGCCTGAATGGGGATCACTGAAGGGTTGGGAACACCCTGCACTGCAGGAGCTGCAGGGGCCTGTGTCACACCCCTGTCTGTGCGCCAAGTGAACTTGGATATAACTGACAAAACCTCAGCCCAGAAGGGCTGCAAAGACATTCAGTCCCAGAGTGTTGGAAATGGCCCTTTTTGCAGGGTTATCCCCAAACTTTTTGCCTTCTTCCTCCTATTTTTTCTGACCTGCTTTTGTTGGGTTTAGAACTCTGGGCACTTAACCACTGCTGACCAGTGCTAAAGTGTAAGTGCTGCCTGTGTAGACTGGTATTGGTTTCTCCATGATTGGCACATTTGATTTACTAAAAAGTCCCTAGTAAAGTGCACTATTTGTGCCCAGGTCCTGTAAATCAAATGGCAGTGTTACTGCCACCCACATGAGTAGCCCTGTAAACATGTCTCAGACCTGCCACTGCATTATCTGTGTGTGCGGTTCTGAACTGCCAGTTCGACCTGGCAAGAGCACCCACTTGCCAGGCCAAATCTTCCCTTTTACTATATGTAAGTCACCCCTAGAGTAGGCCCAGCACAGCCCCATGGGCCGGGCCAAACCTTCCCTTTTACTATATGTAAGCCACCCCTAGAGTAGGCCCAGTGCAGCCCCATGGGCCAGGTGTAGTGGATTTTAAAGGTAGGACATACACTGGTATGTTTTACATGTCCTGATAGTGCAGTACTGCTGCATTCGGTTTTCACTATTGTAAGATCTTTTCCATAGATTAACATGGGGATTACCTTGAAATATCTTGAGCGTAGTTGCCCATTGGGAGCAGATAGAGATGTGGAGTTTGGGGTCTCTGAAATACATCTTTTGGTAAAGTTGGTTTTTAAATTCTAAGTTTGAAAATGCCACTTTGAGAAAGTGGGCATTTTTCTACTTAACTATTCTGTGCGTCTGCCTGTTTGCTGGAATACACGTCTGGGTCAAGATGACAGTTGGGCTGTTTGTGAATTTACTCTAGATAGTCACACAAAGGGAGTTGACATGTGCCCTGCATATCATATTGGGCGAGAGTGTTGGGAGGATCTGACACTTGCACCTGAATAGGGCTGTGCCTGTCCTCACACAAAGGGGTCTCCAACACACCTGGAGTGTGTCTGGACCAGGGCAAGGAAAGTCAGGGTTTTGTGCACAACAATACTTTCCTTTCAGTCATTCCTGCCTACTTCAAAGGCAGAATTGATTATAATGATTGGACCTCTGACCCCACAACTTTAGAACACTTCTGGACTGAGGACATTCTGCCAGTAAGAAGAGCTGGATGTTGTAGGAGGGGACTGCCAATCTACCTGATGCTTTGCTGTGCTTCCCTGCTGCTTCTGTCCTGAGACTGAAAGGACTAGACTTTGCTTTTTACATCCTGCTTTCCAAGGTTCTCTAAGGGCTTGAACTGAGCTTGCTTCCTGTTAGGAAGTCTCAGGGACACCAAAGACTTCATCTACCAGTACCTGGGCTCTTCTGCTGATAGTCCTGACTTGCCAAGTGGTGCCAAATCCAGTTCCTGGGCCCTTGGAAGTGAAATCTGGTGTCCTGAGGAAGAAAATCCACGCAACAGAGCACTTCGACTGAAAATCGACACTACGCCTGTCTTGTGACTGAAGAATTCGACCAGAATCGACGCAGCGCCTGTGAGATCGTCGCAGCACCTGTTCATCTGCATCTCCATCATCACAGTGCATTAAGATTTTCCAAGCATTGTCCGTGGGCGTCACTTTCTCATTGACACGCACCGCAGTACGAAACCATGGCCGTAAACTGACACATCGTCTCTCCAGTGAGGAGAGAACAGACCCCTCACCTCCCCTGCCAGTAAGGAACAGACGCATCAGTTTGCTTTTCCGGTGCCTCACCTTTCCTGCGGCCCGCATCATCTTTTTGTGACGTATCTCAGGTACTATGTTAGAAGGATACAACCATTGATTCCTATGGATTAATACACACTTAAACCTTTAAGAAGTGATATCTTGACTTGTGGATGTTGGATTATTATAATTTTTGTCTTGATAAATATTGGCTATTTTTCTAAACTGGTGTGTAGTACTTGTGTGTGTGTGTGTGTGTTTGTGGACACGTTGCCTCTGATTTAAGCCTGACTGCTTGAGCTAAGCTACCAAGAGGGTGAGCAGGGGTTATCTTAGCTGTGTCTGTCCCTTACCCTGACTAGAATGAGGGTCACTACCTGGGCAGGGTGCAAACCATGGCCAACTAGAAACCCCATTTTCAACACTGACCATATGCATGAGGCCTGCAGATACATAGTGGCATCTGTGATAGTCAGGGACACTGTCTAGTAGATCGGATTGGGTTTATATGGGGTAAGGTATGCTCTCTGTAATACATTGAATTGAATGAGTTAAAACTGGGTGTTTAATCCATTTATGTCTATCTTCCATGGTTTCCTAATGGCTGTAAATTCTTTCCAGCATGTTGACGACTGGCCCTGTAAAGCCTGGTTATTAATTTCTTCCCTTGGTCTATAGTGTGGAATGTTGCATTAGAGCGTGTGTTGATGGTTCTTAATGTTCTGTGTGCCACTGTATTTGCATATAAGATTCTGCCATGCAGAAGGAAATACCTTTTCCCTACACTCTCTTGGTCAACCAAGTGCTGGAAGCTGAGTAAGATCCCTTCCTCAATTAAATTGCCCATTATGTTCAATCCAACCATTCCCCGTGGTGTAAGGATTTGCTTCTATTGAGCTTTAGACCAGATAACTGCCTAAATATATGCATTGTGTTAGTAGTCTGGGCATTGACATCTAACAAGTAGAGAAGCAAATCATCTGTGCAGTGGGGTACTATGTCATCTCCATCAGCCAGCCATCCCTGTGCCTCCTGCTTTATTGGCAAAGGGACTATTGCTAGGGCGAAGAATAATGGGGATGGAGGATGACCCTGTCGAAGGATTGCATAACTGTCGAATATGTGGTTTCTGATCTTTACTGACGCCGTGGGTCTGGCATACAAGTGGCTTATCTAGTGCAGAATCCAGGAGCCCACATGGAACCTCTTAAGCATGGTGAGAATATAATTTCAGTTTAGGGTATCAGATGCTTTCTATAGGTCTAGTGCTACATATGTCGTATTAGGGCAAGGCTGTGAGGCATCCTCCAAGACATGATAAAAACATCTAATATTCAGTGCGATGTTCCAATGCAGGATGAACCCATCCTGATCTTAAGTCCCAGGAGGAAAGGCAGTAATCTATCTGATAGAATTTTGTTTAATTTTTTATAATCCGTGTCTAGATTGATAATGGGCAGAATTGAAGGGTCACCGGGGGGGGGGGGGGGGGGGGGGGAAATATTCAGGCAACTATTGCTTCATTTGATATAGCCAGGAGGTACCTTTTTGCTCTAGCAGTGTCTCATAATTCATAACAGGCTCAGTAGGTAGGCCAATAGAACCTGGGATTTTGTTTCGTGCGACGATGTGGATGGTTTGTTTGACCTCCTGTTCTGAGATCGGTGCTTCTGTTGTTTCAAATGCTTAGGTGACACATGAGGCGCGTTAAATTAAGTCAGGAATTTTTCCATTATCTTGAAGTTAGGTCCGGGCTCCAAATAATACAGCTTTTCATATTATTGTCTGAAAGTGACATTGATCCTCTGATGTATGAGGACTGAGCCAGCAGAGTGGTCTCTGACAGAGGGTATCAGGGCATGTCGGTATTGCGCCTGAGTCAGCCACACCAATAGTTTACCAGCTTTATCACCCTCGGCATGTGTTTTGTCCTTATGTGCCACTAATTCAAGTCAGCATAAGCGTTCAAGTAAAACAGTATGTTGCACACTCCCTGTGACGATCATGGGAGGGCAGCCCTGTAAAAAATGATCACTCTATCCAAACTGCTTTAAGTCCTGCAGAATACTCAGTAGCCAATACCTTGCCCCCCTACCCCGTATTCCAAAAGTATTGATAAGGCACTCTGCACTCTGTTATGGAATGGCGCTGCCCCAAGGATAACTCTGAAGACTTTATACAAATCCGTGGGCAACGGGCGACTGGTGCTCCCAGATATTAGGGCCCATTATAGGGGGCACAACTATATTTTCTCAGTGACTGAAATCATTGCCCATGCAATGTACCAGCATACCAGACTACCATTCGGCTATGGAGGGGCGGGCAAGTCTCCTCTGTGTCAGTGGGAGGAGTGACCAGCTGCACCTGCCTGAGCTGATTTAGACTACGCTAATGGCATGATGGCAGGGGTTGGAAAGATAGGGTTATCCTAGGTAACCCCTTGTAGAGGGGTACGATGTTGCCAGAGATGGGGAGTTTAACCAGTTTTGGCCAATGGGAGTGCATTGGGATTGAGACCCTGGGAGATGTTTGGGAGGACGGGGAGGTTAAATCCTACAGGAGGAATATGATCTTGTAGAGACCCAGCTGTTCACAAACCTGCAGCTTCACAAGCCCTCAGGGGTGACTGGGTTCTGGGTCTTGACCTCCCTGGTAAAGAAATGGGTTTTAGGAGAGCTGCTATTTAACAAGGTGGTTTGTCGCTTCTACCTCACTGTACTTAACAATGCAATGGATTACCTGGGGGGACTGCAAGAGAAATGGGAAAGGGAACTCAGGACCTAGAGGGGAGGTGGCGTTGATGCATCCCAGTGAAGTGGCCATTAGAAGCCGGGTGTGCTTAATACAGTTTAAAATCCTCCATAGGGTACATAGGGTATAGTATAACAGATCCCAGCTCTATAAAATGGGCAGAGTGAACACCCCGCTGTGCCTTCGCTGTTGCACAGTTGAAGGCATATTTCGTCACACGCTCTAGGAATGCTAGGACTTATCGGAATTCTGGGTGGGAGTCATTGATGAGCTGAAATCTGTTCTGGGCCTCCCATTCCTATAACACCGCAGTTGGTTATCCTAGGCATACCCAATGACGTGGAACCAACCCCCTCACCCCCCGAAGCAGTTGTTATGTTGCATGTTGGGTTTTGTTGTTGCCAAGCGAGATCTGGCCAGGTGTTGGGGAGGGGAGCTGCAGCACCCACCAGGACCGAGAGGCAGAAGAGAATGATTCAATGCATGGAGGCGGAGAGAGTGGTGTACGAAAGTCGGAATGCCCTGAGAAATTTCAGAAGTTATTGGGATAGTGGAGGGTATACCTTGGTCTGATGGATCACTTTGGGAATGCCCCGGGGTTGGGTTCCTTGCCGTAGCAGGCAGTGGTTGTAGAGAGACGGTTGAGTGGTCGGTGTCTGGACTGAGGCCCGGAATACTTGCTTTGGTCCTATGCACCGGGCAAGTTGTGATTGGTCCACTACGTATACTGCAATGGAACTTTGAGCAAATTGTGGGATTTTTGCATGTACGTTTCTTTATTGCATGTTATTTTTGCAAAACAAAATATTTTTCAAAAAATGAAAAAGTAAAACTGCATGTTTGTCTCTGGCTTGTGTAAGACATTCTGTCAGTCTGGCACCCGCAGTTGTGCCACTTTCCAGCCCCTGTAAGAAAGAAGATCATCTACAATAACTTTGCAAGCTTCGGTTGTTGTTCCAATGCAGACTGCTGCATTAAATGATTCCCATTCAACCTTAGGCAAAGAAGCAACGTCTACAATGTATTGTAATTAATTGGTGATTTGTTTCTCTCAGTGACTGCCTATAAGGCACTTCCTTAAAGCTGTAGGGGTTGCATTCTCCAAGTCATGTATAGGGGTTGGATTTCTGACCTGAGCTAGACCCAGTTCTAGAGAGTTTTAGTCTGAGAGTGTTTTACCTATATTGATAGTATGGTATACTTGCATTTGCAGTGGTAGCGAGCGTACCAAGTGATCCAGCCTGGCATGAAGCACATGTGAGAACTTGTAAAAGGAATATTCTTTGAATCCTGGGTTTTGACCCCTCCATGCATCTACCAGTTCCCATTCCTATAACCAGTCTATTAGTGCAGTTGCATTTCAAATAACTGTTTTGCCAAGAAGGGGTGGATGTGAACTATGTAGTGATATGTTCAGAACAGAGTTAAAATCCATCACTAACAGCCTGAATTGGTCCACATGGGCTGCCAGTTTGAGTGAGGGTGCTACTAGGAAGTGATGTTGATCAATATTCAGGGTGTGTATTCTGCCCAGTTTGAGGAGGAGCCCATCTACCTGGCTGTTGATTAATACATATTGCCATTTTAGGTTTATGCCAGTATCTTTAGCCGCAAATGGAGGTCCTGTGAGCACACTGATTTCAGCACCCCTGGCATACGTGGTGTAAGAGTTGCTAAAAAACCAGGCCCTCTCTATCTGCATCTCAGGCAGTCATTATCCTTGTTATTAAGGTGGACTTTCTGAAGAAATGCAACATATGCGCCACACCTAATTAATTGCAGCAGATGTGTTTTGTAACATTTACTCGCTGACCCCATCCCCTTGACAGTCCAGGTTATAAACTTGCATTTATCCTGTGTCCCTATGGCATGTTAAAATATGCATGCATTTTGAATAGTGACGTTTCTCCCTCGCTTCCGGAGGAAGACCTCATGCCAGAAGACCAATCTAGCTTTAAATGTTATCCACTTTAAGTGCACTTTCTCCCATTTTATAACACCTGGTCAATGACAAAATGGTCATCCAACCGAAATTAAAGACAATACCCAACTGGTGAATGCCTGAACATCCAATAATATAATTAATTATGAAAGGGTAGCGAGGATCTAACTTCTGGGGGGGGCAAGGAGCCTGCCCTGGTTAGAGTGAACTTTGTAAGTTACTAACCAGCTGGCCATAAATTGAAAACCTACATATACAAAAGTGGGAGAGGATACCATGGAAGCGCCATGACATATACACCCTTGATTACATGCTGAGAGAGGTGGAGCTGTAGTGTACGTCTTCTGTATATCTACCAAGTTTCCAGTTTGCACGTGTGTGTGTACCCTTTCTGCATTTACTGTGTGCTTATATGGGACATATCTGATAGAAACTTCTAGTTGCAGATTCCTTAACTTAAAGTTTCCCCCAGACATTAGTCTGGATCTGGAGGCATCAGTCTGGATTCTGAGATTTTTCTTTAAGCAGTACTTCTGCGCACCGTCATTCAGGTGGCATCAGTCGACTCCACATTCGTCGTTGGTGTCTGGTCGCCGGATATGACATTGCGGGTCCTGTATAGGTCCCCCCCAGGCATGCTGACGTCACTTCTTTTTATGATGTTCCACTCCAGAAATGTGGAGCCATGAAGGACACTGACGCGGCAGAACTAGCAGGCGTTAAAAGGGAAGTCCCTGTGTCTAGAAATCAGTTTGTAGAGTGGGGAGGATGGGTGGGTCGGTAAGGAATCTGCAACACGAATATGTCTCTATCATATAATTTGTTACCGAAGGTAAGTAACTTGTTTGTCAATGTTTGTGTGTGGCACTTTGGGTGACAATATTAGCATCAGTTAAAAAAGTTATCAAACCCATGTAGTATTGTTAGGCTCAAGTCTTAGCCTATTTAGAGTATAGTATTAACTTTTTGAGGGTTACAGGAGCTTGCTAGGGGATTGAGGGTTACATTTGAACAAGAAAGGCCTATAGAGGTGGTTCAAAATCATCTGGTTTAAATACCTGTGGGGTAGAGAGGCCATACCATGGCCAAATCAGTCACCTCAGTGTCACACAGTATAGGGACATTTCATATGGGTATCCCGGAAAAATGACTAAGTGTGTTGGGCACGTTAAGTAAGTGAGCTGAGAGGAACCGTTTTATGCCTCTGAATGGATACTGTGGCACATGTTCTCTTAGACTGCAACACTGCCTTTTAGAGAGTCGTGCCATGGCCACGTGTTCTTGTTGTGACACTTAAGGTCAAACTCAGTCATATGTTTGAAACAAATGGAACAACACTGGTAGACATCTCCCTAGGACCTAATATTTTAAACACTGAAATGTCTTGCTCAGCATATTTGCATTAGTCCACTGAGCTATCAGAACTGCCCAGCAAAGGGCTCACGCCAACGTCGCAGCCTACAAAGAGAAAATACAAGTACAGAGAAATGGATTAAAAAATAAAAAATAGACTTTTGAGTAAAAAAAAAAAAGGACGGTTTCAAATATCACCTGTGGTGTCTCAGATTGGTTGTCAGAATGCTGCATGAGGGAGTATGTGGGTATACAGGGAGCGCTAGTTAGGGAAATCTCTTCTGTAGCCAAAGTACCCTGAACATCTTTAATCTCTAACAAGAAAAGTCTGCTGTTCTATATTAAAGAAAGCTTGACTTTATTAAGATAGATTTCCTTTTCTTTAAAAGCAAACAACGGTGAAACACTGAGTGGTATGCCAAAGAGAAAAATATTTTACTTTGTTTTTATATAGGGATATGGATTATCGAGCAGCAATGAAATTTGTTTGCTTTCATACATATTTTTGTCTTTCTTTCTGATAAAGCTCAGAGCCTCACCCGGATATATATTTAGCCGCGTTGTGGTTTTTGCTCCAACTGACCTAATAGATTCTATGTCGTATGGCTGTTTACACATGCAGCACTGCGATAATGAAGAGACCTGGTTTGGGGCACCTGTAGATTGCTAAAATTGTCATAGACTGCTCAGGCTTTCAGATAAATCAAGGTGACCACTATGGTTTACCAACCAGAGTCAGAGACTGACCCCAGGAAAGTTGGAGGAGACAATAACATCTTCAGATTGGTGTCTGTCAACATCACAAGTGTCCCTGCAGTTATCCTGATAGGTGTGCCTTCTCCTAACGCCGAGCAGATCATGGAGACCCCAGCAAATAAATGACACACAAGTTCTGACTGACATTTTTCAAATGCTTTGAATTTCAAGTAAATGCGGGGGCATAGCTCAAGGAGCACAGAATGAATGATTTAAAAGTGCTGTTACAGTGATGCGGGTGGCTCGGGGGCTATGATCTAAATACTTTATTTTAACCCCAGATACGTAAAACTTGCCAGGGCAGCATTGACTGCTAATCTGGAGTGTCACACCAAGTGTGATGTGCCCCCCAAGAATGATGTCAGGAGATGGGTACGAGACATGAGAAGCCAAGATGGTGGATATTTCGAGCTGCAGTCCTATGTCCCCTCTGGGACCACTGTGAATCCCTGGTGCTGATGCGGCTCCCTGAGAGTTCCCTGCCATATCTGCGGCCAAGACACCAGGACTGTTGGTGGTCCTGCAGTGCTCTTCCAGCTGTCGGGCTGCTGGACGGCTGGGGATGATCAACATAGCTGCTCAAAGATGGTGGGCACAGCCGCTTCACAATATTACAGCTGATGTGGCGGCCTGCGGCGCTGAGGGCCCGGCTTGGATGCCAGCTTTGCACACGCTGTAATAGTTGTTGCAGTTGGACACCAGTGTCGTGCGCTCTCTGTGCTGACAGAGGGCTCGGCCTGTGTTGTCTCATTGTGGCACCTTTGCTGGCTACCCATGGCAGTGAGAGAGAGACAGCTGGGGCCCTGTGGCTTGCCCCTGCCTGCTGACGATCCCAGATCACCGTTGGAGCGGATATTGATAATATCATAGCTCCTTGATTTCCTATGGCCCCTGGCCACTGATGATATTCACACAACTGGCAGGCTTTTCTACACCGTAGCATATCGAACCATGCTCCCATTGTGTTGCGCTTTAGGTTCCATGGAGGAGGCACTTTAATGCCTGGTGCTTATCAGACAAGCAATTTACACAACCAACCTTGACCTAAATAAAGGCACATTGGGCTCATCTGGCATGCTGTGGGCTGCGGGAAGGCCACTTTTCAAGGGATTGTCAGGTCATATGTAAGACACAAAGAAAGAGAGAAACATTGAGAGAAAAACCATGTTAGAGGTAAATATAATGGTCTTGGAGCGAGAGAACCAAGAACAACATATCAAACAAGTGCAATCTCGCTAGGATAGTGACAGGTCCTCCCCTAGACAACTCTCTCTAGATGAGACTCGCCAGTGTTGGATCTTCTCAACCTGATGAGTAAATAGGTGGGAGGATGCTTTAGGCAAACTGCTATTCCACTAGCTAGCAGCAAGAGAAGTGGCCTTCCGTATGGTCTCTGATCTTACAGATAATACTGGGAGATAGCCAATAGTATCAGATATCATAGCTGCCTATCGTACACTCACTCATTGAAGACCTCCCTGTGCTGAAACTGCACCACAGGGGTGCGTGGTTTGGCCACCGATCCGAATGGCAGCCTGAGCAAGGAGCTCCGCACGCCGGATTGGATAGAGGGCACCATTCAGCACCATGAGCCCCCTCCTTCCCTCGAAAGACCTGAAGAGAGTCAGGCCTGGCTACCGGGGGGGTCCGGCGGCGCACAGCGGCTGCGATAGCCGTTGTTCTGTGGCAACCGTGTGCAGCCTGGCGAGATGCGCTTGGCCGCGGTCTCGATTTATAAGAGGGACCGGAGGACCCCAGCGACGGAGTAGACGATCAGGAGCGACTCTCCTTGGTCACGTTTGCCGGCCGGAGTCCCGCTCCCACTGCGACGACCTCAGCATCACAAGGGGGAGGTGAGGAGTCCGCTGGTCTCCCCCCTCTGTGTGGAGGGTGTATTGACGGGCCGGCTTGTCTCAATGATGCGCAGCCCGAAGGGGGATCGCCGTCGGAGCCCCGAAGCTGCATGCGACACCCTGATACAGCTGGGGTCCGCCCGTGGATTCTACACTCTGCCACCCCTGCTCCCGTCATCTACTTTGGCCCTTGGAAGGGGCACGCTCTGCTGGAGGTGAGCAGGTGGGGAGGCAACGCTAAGCACGGAGCCTCTCAGTTGGGGGTCAGCACCAGCCTTAGGATCTATAGCAGAAGGACTCCCTCCCCTAAGACACTGTGAATTTCTCTAGTGGGGCACTCTATAGGGTGAGATCCGCCTATATTGGATGGGATCCTGAGATCCCAGTCAGTCAGGCCCACCATGGCCCCTTGTCAGGGCTATCACATATCTGCCCTCTCCTCAGCTTCATTTTTGGCTTTGTGAATAGAGTTGGGCCCAACATCAGACTGGATTGACCTCGACAACCCCAGCAGAATGGTTCACGGCGGCATTACCCACGTTGGGAACTGTACCTGTTGACGCTAGACCCTACCACGAGGGTTATATTCTTCCTGGACCCCCACCCCGTCTGGCTGGCTTCCCGAATCGGCCATAGCATTGGTGGCCTTATTGACTACGCCGCAACCGTTAATAACCGTCCCGTAGAATTTGGGTTCAGCTGCTACACTCTCTTCTGGTGATCCCTTTGTGGGTCTTTTGCCACCCTAGGGCAATGCCAAGCAGGAAGTCATCCGGCAAACACTCCCATCAACTGTTATTCTCCGAGGCCATTGCACAACCCAAAATCATGTTGTCGCAGGCGGCCCCCCCCATGCCCAGCACCCTTGCCAGCTGACTCTCACTCAACGGAGGCGTGGGACCGCATACTACAGGAGATTGCTGCGGTGGGGCGCCGTTTGGAGGCAGTGGATGCAAGGATCTCGGACTTGACAGTAGCCTCTACCTCTATACGGGCTGATATTGCTGGTTTCCGGGAGACTGCGACAGACTTGGACCGTGGAGGTCCAGGTTGCGGCGCTGCCCAACCAAGAGACAGAGTTAAGATCGCTGCATGCGAAGGTCACTGAGTTGGAGGATAGGAGTCGCAGAGACAACATGCTTGACGTGCCAGAATATAAGGAGGGCTCAGATATGAAAACTTTTCTCAAAAACCTCTTGCCTGAGATCACAAGTATGGTTTTTTCACCACCGCTGGAGTTCCAGCGTGCCAATAGGATCGTCCCTCTACACAAAGCGACCCCGACAAGCCTCGTCCCATCATTGCTTGCTTCCTGTGTCATGAATAAGCCCATCAGAATATCTCAGCAGCCAGGTCCAAAGTCCAAAGGCCCGTTCTCTCTGGAGGGTCACGAGATTAGGGCGGCAGCTGATTTCTCCAGACTAACAAATGAAAAACGGGAAGCATTCCTGGCCCTCCGCCCGCAACTCAAGAACCTGGAACCTGGATGTTAAATATGGCCTAATTGAACTGGCCCTTATGTGGGTCACCAATAAAGGCACATTCAGAGACTTCACCGAACCTGCGGACCTCAGCTCCTTCCTGGACGGCCTGATTTCCCACCCATTGACCTTGCTGCAACACCCTTAGACCCGAATACCTTGCTCTGTATCCGGCAGCGGGACATTTCTCATCGGACAGCTAACTGTCAGACTAGACTTGCACTCTTCCTATTATTGTTTGTCCTTTTTGGTTGGGAGGAGCCGGGCGGGGGTCAGGACCTGTACAGTACAGTACATTGCTTACACGCTTTGGATGTGACTAATGTGGCTTATTTTTGTTATATAGCCTGCTGTGCAGCCGGCCTTATTGTGCTCACTCTGCTGTCTTAGGGACAACATTTCCATAGCACAATACACTGCGTAGCAGCAGACATTAAGGATCTGTTACTGGGCCGTGCTGTTGGTTTGGTGATTCAGTTTATCTGGAGTTCATTTTTCGTTATTCTATTTTTCTCATATAGCATTGATTACATTACGTATCTTCTGTACTCTCCTTTAGGCTGTGGGCTGTGATCCTTCAGTTAGTTAGATATTTTTAGCTCTTTTTTTTGTGCACTCCCTCACCCATGTACCTGTACCTCCATTCCCTTTTACCCCATGGATGCATGACCGTAGCATGCCACGGTGAGGTGTGACCCAGTACTTCCAGTACTCTACATGCTCCGGGGAGGTTTCTGCCCCCTCCTTCTATTTTATTATCCCCCATATGATAGCCTGAAGGGATACTCTGTCTGCTTCCGTCATTGGACCTTTAGCCATCTTCTTTCTAGGCTCCCCCTGGGGTCAGCTGCACGAGGGTCCCGGCCCCTCGGGTCCTGGGGCTCTCGCTCTACCCCTTTGAGGCTCCGGACAGTGGCTACCATGCTCTTACTGGCCCCCTAGTTGGGTCCTGTGAGCAGTGCAGGCCCCTGCTACGAAACAACAAGGCCATTCCCCTTTCTTGTTGTTTGAGAGAGAGCTGGGAACTATTTCCTGCCCCCCTTCATATAGAAGGAGAGACTACGGCCCTCCCCCATATGTTTTTTTTAGTTATGGACCCCGCTAGGGCCTGACTTGTCCTGCCTTCTCCTGCCTCGAGCCCTCTCTGCTTCACCCCCTGCCGCTCAGTGCTATTGGTAGGGGGTGCTTCTTGGTGGACCGATCCAATTACACACCAATTCCCCTGTCCCCCTCCTGCCTCCCCTCTTCTCACCCGGCGCGCAGATTTCACAGGTTCCTGACCCGCAGTTTAGCAGGACCTTTGATGGCGAGATATTTTCTCGCTCTTTTCATTTCTCGTTTTCTTTCCTTTTTATCTTTTTATACTACTATATCCTCTTCTCCTCCCTTTTCATTCTTTCACCTCACTCCCTCTCACCTCTGGGGCAGCGCATTTGTATATTTTTTCTCTCTTCCTAGGGGATTATTTTCACATTCTCTCTTCTTCTCCATTCTCTTCCCTACTCCTCCCACATCTTTATCTCCTCCCCTCTTTATTTTTCTGATTGTTAGGTCTCTTTCTGTTTCTGTGGCCGAGGGTTCCCTCGTATCCCTTTTTTACCCTCCCTTACCTATTTGTTTCTTCCTGGCTCACGAAATGGCGTACTATCGCTATTCTTAGTCCATCCTTTCACTCTTTGTATCAGCGATCAGGGGGTCCCCCGCCTCCGCTTGAATAAATTCATATTGCGTTTCATGATGGGATCGACGACCCCGTTAACGGTTCTCTCTTGGAATGTCCATGATATGACACACTACATCAAGCGGCAAAAGGTCCTCTCTTATCTTCGGTCTAAAAAAACTGACATTGCCCTGTTACAGGAAACACACCTGTTCGATGGCATCTGTCGCTGTAGATACGCATGTTTTGCATAGCTCGCCATCTGGTGTTGGGTCGGAGTGTTACAAGTTGTTTTTCTTCGAAGAAGTCTTTCGAGTCACGGGACCGAGTTACTCCTCCTTTTGTCTCCATTGCGCATGGGCGTCGACTCCATCTTCGATTGTTTTTTTTTCCGCCATCGGGTTCGGACGTGTTCCTGTCGCTCTGAGTTTCGGAACGGAAAAACAGCTAAATTTCGGAAGATTTTCGTCGGTATTGTTGCGTTCGGGATCGGCGTAGTTAGAATCAACACCGCATCGAAGATCGAAGAGCTCCGGAGCCCTTCGGGGTAGTTTTCGATCCCCGTCGGGGCCTGCTCGGCCCGACCGCGTGTAGAAGAACGCCGAGGGAACGGACCCCGTTCCGTTTCTGTCCCAAATGCCACAAAAAATACCCCTATTCAGACCAACACTTGGTCTGTAACCTGTGCCTGTCACCTGAGCACAGTGAAGACACTTGCGAGGCCTGTCGTGCGTTCCGGTCCCGAAAAACACTCCGAGACCGTCGAGCCAGAAGACTTCAAATGGCGTCCACGCCGACAGCGCACCGAGAGTTCGAGGTACAGGAAGAGGAAGAAACCTTTTCGATACACGAATCGGACTCCGAGGAATTCGACGATCCACGAACCGTGAGTAAGACGTCGAAAACCACTCATAAGAAGATTGTCAAGGCCCAGGGGACGCCACTGCCACCAGGCCATGGCTCCACCCATAAATTCGGTGACCGACCGTCGGCACCGAAAAAGGCCCAATCAGTGCCGAGACCGTCCGACTCCGGTCGAGACACCGGCACGCAGCCTTCTTGGGACCGAGAAAGTGCTGGAGACATACATCGACACCGAGATAGCGGTGTAGACACGGCTCGACGCCGAGACAGCGGCACCGATGAAGATCGACGCCGAGATGTTTCGACTCCGAAAAAGAAAAAAGCCACCTCGGAGCCAAAAAAAGATGCAGACAGGGTTTCGGTGCCGAAACAACCTGCAACCGACCCAGTTTCAGGCTCTTATACCGAAGAGCAATCAATGACCTCCCAAATGCGAAAGCATAGGTTTGAGGAAGACCTGCAATCCACCGATGTAGACCATACGCAGAAACGTATTTTTATACAACAGGGGACAGGAAAGATAAGCACCCTTCACCCTATTAGGAGAAAGAGAACACTGGAATTTCAAACTGACCAAACACCACAAACAAAAATGGTGAAAAGGGTTACTCCGCCACCCTCTCCTCCACCTATAATTCACGTCTCGCCAGCACAAACACCATCACATTCCCCGGCTCACACCACCATGAGCCAAGGTGACCAGGATCAGGACGCATGGGACTTATACGACGCCCCTGTGTCAGATAACAGTCCGGAAGCATACCCTACAAAGCCATCACCACCAGAAGACAGTACTGCATATTCTCAGGTGGTGGCTAGAGCAGCACAATTCCACAATGTAAGCCTCCACTCAGAACAAGTCGAGGATGACTTTCTATTCAACACCCTCTCTGCCACCCACAGCTCCTACCAAAGCCTGCCTATGCTCCCTGGTATGCTTCGGCACGCAAAAGACATCTTTAAGGAGCCGGTCAAAAGTAGGGCAATCACACCAAGGGTGGAAAAAAAAGTATAAAGCGCCTCCTACAGACCCTATTTTCATAACTTCGCAGCTGCCACCAGATTCTGTCGCTGTAGGAGCAGCTAGGAAAAGGGCCAACTCCCACACATCTGGGGACGCACCACCCCCAGATAAGGAAAGCCGCAAGTTCGATGCAGCTGGAAAGAGAGTCGCAGCACAAGCTGCAAACCAGTGGCGCATCGCTAACTCACAGGCACTTCTTGCGCGCTATGACAGAGCCCATTGGGATGAGATGCAACATCTCATTGAACATCTACCCAAAGACCTACAAAAGAGGGCAAAGCAAGTGGTTGAAGAAGGACAGAACATTTCAAACAACCAGATACGCTCCTCCATGGACGCAGCAGACACAGCTGCAAGAACAATAAATACATCTGTGACCATCAGAAGGCATGCATGGCTACGAACGTCTGGGTTTAAACCAGAGATTCAGCAGGCAGTTCTCAATATGCCATTCAACGAAAAAGAACTGTTCGATCCAGAAGTGGACACGGCGATTGAGAAACTTAAAAAGGACACGGACACTGCTAAAGCCATGGGCGCACTCTACTCCCCACAGAGCAGAGGAAATTACAGCACCTTCCGCAAAACACCCTTTAGAGGGGGGTTTCGGGGTCAGGCCACACAAGCCAGCACCTCACAGGCAACACCATCCAGTTACCAGGGACAGTACAGGGGAGGCTTTCGGGGCCAATATAGAGGAGGGCAATTCCCTAGGAATAGGGGAAAATTTCAAAGCCCCAAAACCCCTACAACTAAGCAGTGACTCATGTCACTCACCCCCTCCACACAACACCAGTGGGGGGAAGAATAGGTCATTATTACAAAGCATGGGAGGAAATCACTACAGACACTTGGGTTCTAGCAATTATCCAAAATGGTTATTGCATAGAATTTCTACAATTCCCTCCAAACATACCACCAAGAGCACAAAATTTATCAAAACATCATTCCGAGCTCCTGGAGATAGAAGTTCAAGCACTATTGCAAAAGAACGCAATCGAGTTAGTACCAAACACACAAATAAACACAGGAGTTTATTCACTGTACTTCTTAATACCAAAGAAGGACAAAACGCTAAGACCAATCCTAGACCTAAGAATACTAAACACATACATCAAATCAGACCACTTTCACATGGTCACACTACAAGAGGTGTTACCATTGCTGAAACTACACGACTACATGACAACATTAGACCTCAAAGACGTGTATTTCCAAATACCAATACATCCATCGCACAGGAAATACCTAAGGTTTGTATTCAAAGGAATACACTACCAATTCAAGGTACTGCCTTTCGGTTTAACAACCGCACCAAGAGTCTTTACCAAATGTCTAGCAGTAGTCGCTGCACACATCAGAAGGCAGCAAATACATGTATTCCCATATCTAGACGACTGGCTAATCAAGACCCATTCGTTAATAACGTGCTCACACCACACAAATCAAATCATACAAACCCTCTACAAACTAGGGTTCACAGTCAACTTCGCAAAATCCAACATTCTGCCGCGCAAGGTACAACAATACCTAGGAGCCATAATAAACACAACAATAGGAGTAGCCACTCCAAGTCCACAAAGAATTCAAAATTTCAACAACATCATACAACGCATGTATCCAACACAAAAGATACAAGTAAAGATGATATTACAACTCCTAGGCATGATGTCTTCATGCATAGCCATTGTCCCAAACGCAAGACTGCACATGAGGCCCTTTCAACAGTGCCTAGCATCACAGTGGTCACAAGCACAGGGTCACCTTACAGATCTGGTGTTGATAGACCGCCAAACTTACCTCTCGCTTCTATGGTGGAACGATATAAATTTAAACAAAGGGCGGCCCTTCCAAGACCCAGTGCCACAATACGTAATAACAACAGATGCTTCCATGACAGGGTGGGGAGCACACCTCGATCAACACAGCATACAAGGACAATGGAACGTACATCAAACAAAACTGCATATACATCACCTAGAACTGCTAGCAGTTTTTCAAGCACTAAAGGCTTTTCAACCAATAATAGTTCACAAATACATTCTCGTCAAAACAGACAACATGACAACAATGTATTATCTAAACAAACAAGGGGGGACGCACTCAACGCAATTGAGCCTGCTGGCACAAAAGATATGGCGTTGGGCAATTCACAACCAAATTCGCCTAATAGCACAATTTATCCCAGGAATTCAGAATCAACTCGCAGACAATCTCTCTCGAGATCACCAACAGGTCCACGAATGGGAAATTCACCCCCAAATTCTGAACACTTACTTCACGTTCTGGGGAACACCTCAAATAGACTTGTTTGCGACAAAAGAGAACGCAAAATGCCAAAACTTCGCATCCAGATACCCACACAGGCAGTCCCACGGCAATGCCCTATGGATCAACTGGTCAGGGATATTTGCCTACGCTTTTCCTCCTCTCCCTCTCCTTCCTTATCTGGTAAACAAACTCAGTCAAAACAAACTCAAACTCATATTAATAGCACCAACTTGGGCAAGGCAACCCTGGTACACAACGCTGCTAGACCTATCAGTAGTACCCCACATCAAACTGCCCAACAGGCCGGATCTGTTAACACAACACAACCAAACGATCAGACACCCAGATCCAGCATCGCTGAATCTAGCAATCTGGCTCCTGAAATCCTAGAATTCGGACACTTACAACTTACCCAAGAATGTATGGAAGTCATAAAGCAAGCCAGAAGGCCATCCACCAGGCACTGCTATGCCAGTAAATGGAAGAGGTTTGTTTGCTACTGCCATATTAATCAAATCCAACCATTACACACAACCCCAAAACATGTAGTGGGTTACTTGCTTCACTTACAAAAATCTAACCTAGCTTTCTCTTCCATTAAAATACACCTTGCAGCAATATCTGCATACCTGCAGCCTACCTATTCAACTTCCCTATATAGGATACCAGTCATTAAAGCATTCATGGAGGGCCTAAAAGAATTATTCCACCAAGAACACCACCTGTTCCTTCATGGAACCTAAATGTTGTCTTAACTAGACTTATGGGTCCACCTTTTGAACCCATGCACTCCTGCGAAATACAGTTCCTAACATGGAAGGTTGCATTTCTCATCGCCATTACCTCTCTAAGAAGAGTAAGCGAGATTCAGGCGTTTACAATACAAGAACCTTTTATACAACTACACAAAAATAAGGTCGTCCTAAGGACTAATCCTAAATTTCTACCAAAAGTTATTTCACCGTTCCATCTAAATCAAACAGTGGAACTTCCAGTGTTCTTCCCACAGCCAGATTCCGTAGCTGAGAGGGCACTACATACTTTAGATGTCAAAAGAGCATTAATGTATTACATTGACAGAACAAAGAGCATCAGGAAAACTAAACAGCTATTTATTGCATTCCAAAAACCTCATGCAGGAAACCCAATATCAAAACAAGGTATAGCCAGATGGATAGTTAAATGCATCCAAATCTGCTACCTTAAAGCTAAACGACAACTGCCCATTACACCAAGGGCACACTCAACCAGAAAGAAAGGTGCTACCATGGCCTTTCTAGGAAACATCCCAATGCAAGAAATATGTAAGGCAGCCACATGGTCTACGCCTCACACATTCACCAAGCACTACTGTGTAGACGTGTTATCCGCACAACAAGCCACAGTAGGTCAAGCCGTATTAAGAACATTGTTTCAGACTACTCCCACTCCTACAGGCTGAGCCACCGCTTTGGGGAGATAACTGCTTACTAGTCTATGCAAAACATGCGTATCTACAGCGACAGATGCCATCGAACTGAAAATGTCACTTACCCAGTGTACATCTGTTCGTGGCATCAGTCGCTGTAGATTCGCATGTGCCCACCCGCCTCCCCGGGAGCCTGTAGCAGTTCGGAAGGTACCTTCAACTATTTGTATATATATTATTTTAACCTTAAATAGGTACATACTTAGTCACTCCATTGCATGGGCACTATTACTACAATACAACTCCTACCTCACCCTCTGCGGGGAAAAACAATCGAAGATGGAGTCGACGCCCATGCGCAATGGAGACAAAAGGAGGAGTCACTCGGTCCCGTGACTCGAAAGACTTCTTCGAAGAAAAACAACTTGTAACACTCCGACCCAACACCAGATGGCGAGCTATGCAAAACATGCGAATCTACAGCGACTGATGCCACGAACAGATGTACACTGGGTAAGTGACATTTTAATTCCTCATCAGAATCTGAAAAACTCTGCCGAGATTGGTTGGGCAAGGTGCTTTACAGCGGATCACCATCCGTGCACGATGAGGCGCAGGGTTCCGGGTGGAAATGCGGGGTTGCGATCCTTATACGCCGATCCCTGCAGTTTAGACTTCTTAAGTCATGGTGTGACCCAGAGGAGCGTTACATCCTCGCCAAGCTAGCCCTTGGCTCTTCTACAATCTGTGTTGGTGCTCTTTATTCTCCCACGGGCTCTAAATGTTCTTTCTACCTTTCTCTTAACCAATTGCTGACTGAGATAAGTGCCTCCCATTACCTACTGGGCGGGGACTGGAATTTGGTGCAGGATATCTTCTTGTACCGGTCAAGCGGTCTTGATCCGAGCAACAACACAGACCGGGCCCTCCTACTTGATTTTTTTTATCAAACCATGGTCTGCTGGACCACTGGCGCCTTTCCCATCCATCTGATAAGGAATACACCTTTGTTTCTACGGTCCAAGGGACTCAGTCCTGACTGGACTACTTCTTGATCAGTCAGCGGTTATTACAGTCAATCCGCGCATCTGAAATCCTCCCAGCCGCGCTATCCGATCATTCTCCGGTGTTTATGGCTTTGGAACTGGGGCTGGCCTCACCTGGTTGCAAGCCTTGGCGTCTCTCAAACCCCAGATATCGAACCCTGAAGGTTAAGGAACAACTGAGCTCGCACATTGCTGCATATCTCCAGAACAATAAAGGCTTGGTTTTCTCACCCCAGCTATTATGGGTGGCGGCGAAGGCAACGATTAGAGGGCAACTTATGAGGGATGCGGCCATCTCCAATGCCCAAAGGAGGGATTATTTCGCAGTAATTTGCAATTCCAATCTTATATCCGGAATACCAGTCACTGGCGGCAGCTCCACCATCTACCTATATGCAGATAACATTCTACTCACTCTAACTGACTTATCCACCTCCCTTTCCGCCCTCAAAGATATCCTATCGGAATTTGAGCTTCTTTCGGACTATCGAATCAACTGGGATAAGAGGGAAGCGCTATCCTTATCCCCAGTAATGGTGAGTACTGCAGTTCAGGGATTCTCGGTTAAGTGGAAGCAATCACGTCTTCATTATTTGGGCATTGACATCAACAGTGGTTTGGATAAAATAGTGACAGACAACCTTGACCCCTTACTTAATTGTATGAAACGAGATTTTGAGAAATGGGCCTTTCTATGTTGGGCAGAGGACAGGCAGTACAAATAATGACCTTGCCACGATTTCTGTATATCCTGGGCATGCTACTTTTACGAATACCCTTGTCGTTTCTACGAGAGATAGATTGTCGTATTCGAGCTTTCGTTTGGGGGGGTATGCGCCCACGACTATCTAGAGCAGCATTACTCGCCTGACGTGAGCGCGGGGGTTTGAGTCTCTCCTCTGTGGAACATTACGCCTTGGCATTGCATCTCTCGCAGATGGTCTTCTTACTCCCGGGAATACGTGATCACGGGGGTCACGTCTATCTGGTGTGTTTGGCATCAGATACTAATGCATTATTACGTCTCCCTGCCTGTTGTCAGTCTCAGCTCAGTGCAGACGCTCTTCCTCATCCGTCCTCTATCTGGGCCTACTGAGATTTCACCCCTCTGCCCCTCCCGCTTCTCCCACGGCCTATCTTGTCCCCCTCCATTCTTCTTGATAGCGTTTCCTGCCCTCCCCATTCCCCTCCCCATCTGTGTTTTCCCCCCCCCCCTCAGTCACCACTATCACCACCACCATTCTTACTTTTAAACCCCATTTTCATTCTTGCATCTTTCTTAGCTTCCTCCCTTTTTTATTTTTTATTTATTACTCTTCTTCCCTCTCTTGTCCCTCCCTACCCTCTTCCCTCTCACTGGTATCCTTTCTTTTTTCTGCCCCTCCCGCTATCTCTCTTCTTGTTTGTTCCCAGCCAGGTCTTCCTTCTCTCTACTTCTTTCATCAGTTCTATCTATAAATCTTTTTATTTTTTATTTTATTTTTCATATCTTTGATCCTCCATCTACTACTGTGATCTAGTCCATGCATATCCATACGCATTCTTGAAGGTACTTATCCTACTTATTCGTGCTGCCACTAGTAGAGTCTCGTCTCATCCCTGTCCCTTCCCCCTCCTGAGTCCCTCCCTCCCCTCCCCCCCCAAATCAATGGATCAGTGGACCAGAGTTTGTTAGAGGCCGTTATTTTTTTACCTTCAGACTGTGTCTTCTGCCTAGCAGTCCCATAGTGTTCTCTTTTATTTATGATTCCTCATTTGAGAATGACATCTCAGTATTCTTCACCCCCTTCCCGTTAACTCAGTCAAGGAGTACTTGCACTTTGGCTTACCTAGAGTAGAGGGGCTTAGAATGGCAGGTTTGTAAGTTTACTGGGAATTTTCACAGTCAAGTTTACTGACTGGACCAGAGGAGGGGTGGGGGAGAGGGGCGCAACTGTGACATCTGAACACTGTTTTATTATTATTACGATATCCAATTTGATATCTTTGTGCCATTGTATTATGATCAGACGCTATTGTATTAATTAATGTATCTGTGTGTTAGAATGACTTCTTGTGTTAGGTTACAGTTTTGGCCATTTGGCCCAGATACGGATACACAGTACCAAGAACTCTCCAGACATTATTTTACCTCTACATGTCATCGTTCCCTAATCTATTTTTTTTTTTTCTTCTTCATTTTGTGTGATATTTGTAGATTTTAAGATGTAAGTGGCCTAGTCATCTTGATGGCTTATTATTTGCTGTATATCTGATGTTTTGGACTGTGGAAATAAAAAATTACAACACAAAAAAAAGAAACTGCACCTCAGTGATGGAGGGAAACTTGACTAATCCCCCATGCAAGAAGAGATAGAGGAAGCTCTGAAAGACCTGAACCCCCGTGACACACCAGGGCAGGATAGTTATCCCATCGAATATTACAGTACGTTTCAGTCTCTCTTGCTCCAGCCCCTTCTGGATATGAATTTTGAAGCAATTTAAATGCGCTACTTAACCCCCCTCCCCAAGTTAGATTTGGCAACTATTGTGGTGCTACACAAAGCGGTATGATCACCGGAAAAGTGCACTTCATAACAGCCGATCTGCCTTATAAACAAGAACAACCACCTTTACACCAAGAGCCTTGCAAATAGGCTACTCCGTGTACTTTCACTCTTGGTCCCCCTAGGCCAGTGCGGCTTCATCCCACACTCTAGCACTCAACATTGTATCCATAGTCCACATAGCTCTAGCACGCCTACACGACCTGAAAGCTCCCAGTGCTTATAGACTTTGAGAATGCCGTGAACTCATTGGATTGGGCAGTCTTCAAATGAGTGCTACTGAAATGGGATTTGACCTTTAGTTTATTCCCTTTGTCCCATTTCTCTATGTGCACCCTCAGGTTTGGGTGAATGACACTGTCTCCTCTTCATTTTTTTATCTGTATAGGCCCCTTATCCCTACTCCTGTTTGCCTTTGCCACAGAGCCCCTGGTGTTGTGGGTCAGAGTTGATTCTCAAATATGGGGATTTGATTGAGGAATGACAACAGAGGACAGGATTGCTCTCTTTGCAGGTGGTATCCTGTTTCTTGCTCGACCCTCCCTAACGGAGCCTCGTCTGATTGAGATGCGACCCTTTATGGGGAAACCTCTAGCCTCCTGATTAACTGGGCTAAATCCCACCTCGCCCCATGGAAGGATGAGAGTAGAGATGTGGACTGGCAGTCCGAGCTCAGCTTTCAATATCTGAGAATCCACATAGCCTTGTTACCTAATTTTACTTGGCATCTTAATCTGCAACCCCGAATGCTCAAAACACAAACTGATCTTAATAGGTGGGCAAAACTTCCACTCACCATTCTGGGCAAGGTGACCATGTTCAGAATCATTTTGTTGCCACTATATGTGCTCCAGATGTTCTCCCTTCCTTTCGCCCAAGGTTGAGTTTGGGATCTGACTGCTAAGGCTTTATCCTTTTTATTGATAAATAATCCTTCCATATGGCCTTTGGTAAATGTGTGCAGTCACCATATGACGGGAGATGGGTATGCTGGGTAAACTGTATTACTGGGAAGCACAGACACTGGTGATAAATGATTTGTTTAATGGGGGAGTCCTGCCTTCCAGGTGAAGTGGCACTGGGGGTTGCTTTACAGAAACTCTATCCGGCAGACTCTGCTGGAAGTTACCAGCATCGTCTTGCTTGCATGGAGGTCTGCCAAATGATGGTCTGGCTAGAATCTGAGGCCCGCACTTGAGATACCTCTGTTGCGGGACAGATGGCTGAATTAGATGGCGGCCCTTGAGGGATTTGGCGGATGTGATCTTATTGACACCCCCCATACTTCTTCTTTGTTATAAAATCACTTTTGTACTTATTTGTGATTATTTTTTCATTTTCAATCCTTTTACTCTGCGGTACTGACAGGATATTGCCACCAAAAAGATCACTTTTTAAGCAGTGCCAGTCCTTCAATATGCAGATGTCTATTTTATACCCTTCCAAGGTGTCTCTGTGGTATCTGGAGCAGAGACTCTTCTCAGTGCAATAAATGTGATCTCATGCATCCCAAGGCCATTAGGGACCAAAAGACCACATTTTTGTTGCATGGACTCACCAAGCCCAGGTGTGATCCTGATCGTGGTCCTGCTCCAGAACCACTTGCTCGCCATTGACTAGCAAGTCTTCAAAGTCATTGAGAGACAAGTCAAAAAGGAGCAAAAGTAATAGTGGGGGAGGGACTATCCATCGCTGTTCTCACACCCAAGGAAGATTTTTGGAGCAGACCCAAAAGTCCCCACAGGAATACCCACCTCCAGCCTCAGAGCTGATTGATGTCACGCCAGCACCTCTTCCTGCCAGTGCACCAATCCCAGTTTTTCTAGGTGTTTCAAGCCCTGCAGCTGAGCTTGTACAGATTATGACCTTCACACATGTGATGTTCTACCACACTCCATCTGGTGCATTCTCGAGCCCCATGAAGCCACCAGAACTTCAACTGGGATTCCAGGGCATCCTTCCTGGGGCCAACAGGGCTTCCCTTCTTAGCATTCTCTTAATGCCCTTACGGCACTAGTGGAGGCCATCAATCTGCCCAGTGGCCCCCGTCAATTATGATTTGTGAATTACTTAACCTAGTGAAGTTTGACAACTTAAAATCCATATTAATATGTTCTCACCATTGGGTTCAAAGATTGGTGAAGAAGTATCATTACACACCCCTGCCTAGAGACTAACCCTTTCCCTTCTGT
Source organism: Pleurodeles waltl (assembly GCF_031143425.1). Classification (NCBI taxonomy): domain Eukaryota; kingdom Metazoa; phylum Chordata; class Amphibia; order Caudata; family Salamandridae; genus Pleurodeles; species Pleurodeles waltl. Next base: position 717,559,033 of record NC_090439.1, read on the forward strand.
TAACACATAGACAATTGATTATCTGCCACTGCACAATGCTAGATACTTCCCCTCACTTGGACTTAGAATACCACAAAGAGCCACCCTAGAGGAGGTGGCATCTTTTTTAGCCATCCATAGAAAGTCCTCTTAGGTGCCTGAATTTTCTTGTCCGATGCAACATATCCTAGCACTGTACTCGTGTGGGAAATGGCACAACTGACTATGCCTAACCTCCCTGATAACTTGAAAGATCGTTTCTCCAAGCTTTTAATTGACAAACAAGATGCGGCCAAACAATCAGATTGGTTGACTCAATGACACAATTCATGGCGTTATCTGTTGCCATTACGCCTGGCTACATTCCACCAGTTTTTCAGGGGCCGTCCATGTGAACCCAATGGACATGCTATGTGATGAATCTTGCCTATTTGGTGAAAGGGCTGATATGGCCCTGGAATGATGCAAGCAGGTAAAGGCTACAGCTCATTCCGTGGGGCTGGCATCCTCTACCCTTCAGTTTCACAAAGAATTCTGCAAGTATTATGGATTCTCCAGGGGAATGCCGTTTTGGCTGGGCCAACCTTCTCAAACCTTGCAACACCCAAACCAATTTCTGTGCCAGTACAGAAAGTGGTGCAGTGAATTCAGGGGCTGTCAGTGCCATCATCAGCCACCTTCTTTCTCCTTGTTCTGACCTGCTCTTAATAACACTTTAACTTGCTTCTGAAGGAGCACTTGTGGCCTCTGGGAGGGACATCGGAGGGCTTCTGTGATGGGCCACTGGGTCCTGCGAATTTTCAGACATCCTTGTAACTTTCTTTCTAGGTGTTTCATCCTTGCGCCCCTTGTGTCTGCTACATCTGCTGATCATGCCTGCATTCTGGAGAAACTGATATTGCCATGCTTGACAAGGGAGCAGTTCCTTAGTATAAAAGTGGGTGGGGATGAAAATCCTGTTATTTTCTTGTTCTCAAGAAAGGCAGGAAGCTTAAGCCCATTACTGACTTTTCAGGCTTCGAACGCCTTCCTCCGCAAGGTGAAATTCAAGGTTCTGCAGTATTTTTGAGATGCGAGACTGGATGGTGTCCTTTGACTTGCAGGGTGCATATTTTCGCATATTCATTCTACAGTCACTCAAGAAGTACCTGAGGTTTACGGCAGTGCCTAATTTAAGCCGGTGGTTTCCTTTGCGGGGCACTGGTACTTATTTTTGGGGGCCGGCACTTACTTTTCTGCCACAAGCATTTACTGCAAGCAAAAGACACATATGGGAAAGACTGAGGAAGAGAAAAATGAAAAAATGCCATAAACGGGAGAAAGCAAAAAGCTGCAAGAGTGAGTTGAAGGGTCAGGGAGTGGCTGTACATGGATTAAAGAGGCCCGAGGTGGCTTCAGAATTACACTGCATCAGTATTCGGTGCTCCCACATTCAATTGCAGCAGCTGCGTGTTTCAGAGGAGATCTTTGGGCCCGGCACATTTTTTAAAGCATTGATTTACAGTATGGTGTCCCACTACCAGTATGCAGCCCTCTGCTTTGAATCAACATCAACTCCTCGGTTCTTCACCAGCATTGTGGCAGTTGTTATGGTTGATCTTCACATGACGGGGGTCTCAGCACTTCCGTACCTCGATGAATGGGTGCTGAAGGCGGGTTCATTGCAGCTGCTGTTGGACCCCTTGAGCACTAAAGCATTGCTGCTCCTCAACGTGCAAAAGTCACATTGAGCCCTTCAGCACTTGCTTCTTCATTGGAAAAGATGTTAGTACAGCATCCCTCAGAGCCTTTCCTCCACTCCAAAGAATTTGGAATCTTCAGGCTATGATCCTGCTGTTTCGGGAGGGGCTCTTCTGCTGGCTCACAGTCCTGTGCCTTCGGGTCTCCTGGTTTCATGCATTCTGCTGGTTAGCCACTTGCATTGGCATATGAGTGCTCTTCTGTGATATCTTTGATTTCAGCGGGACCGGTTTTGGGACTTTCTGACAGATGTCATTAAAGTATCTCTGGAGACTGCACAAGATTTCCAGTGGTAGCCCGTGATCGGACACTTGACTTGCAGAGAACATTTTTACCATTTTGAGCACTAATCATGCTCGTGACTGATGGCTCCACTCTTGAATTGGGTGTACATCTGCAGACCTTAGGCATCGAGACCTTTATTGCCCAAAAGACTAGCGATAGCACATCAAACTGCTAAAGCCCTTAATGAGCTGCCAAGCCTTAAAGGCATTCCTGCCTTCCATCTGCAGCCAGTCAGTACTGATTCTTACAAACAACATGACTGTTACATGGTACATCAACAAACAGGGAAATTGACTTGTGCCCCTTATACTAGAAAGTACTGAGGTGGTGGGCTTGAGCTAATGTTCATGAGGGTTGGCTGGTTGACAGCCATCTGGTGGGTTCATTGAAAACAAGAGTAGACCGTGTCAGTCAGCACATTCTAGCCAGCCACAAATGGTGGCTTTACCCAGAGGTTGTTAAGGACATCTCCTTCACAGCAGTAAAAACGCACTGCCGACTGTCCTACGCTGTTCAGTTTCCACTGCAGCTAGCTCTAGGGGATGTGTTTTGTCTGACATGGATCTTTCTAATCCATCAAGCATTCCTGTCTGTTCCATTAATTAATCAGGTTCTGAGAAGGATGTGTTAGGACTGGGTGCAGAGGATTAATGATCAACTGTTCATTTGATTTGTTAGTTCCAAACAGGGCAGAACAATTCGAAAGAAGACACTTGCAAGGTAGATTGTGTTGTGCATTAAGATATCCTAAGCACACTCCATGGACAACACCACTGCCAACCCACCACCCCGAGGGCATCGGGCCCTATTCCACCAGTTGTGAACAGTATTCAGTAAAAGTATTCATCTTTGTTCATTAGCAGTCACACTGGCCAATTATTGTGTGACAGTCCATTAGACTAGTGTTGGTATTGTCCATGAAGTGTATAGCAGCTTTGTTGAGACATGTCCTAACTGTCCCATTAAAAGTGTGTTCAATCTGGTGAAAAAAGCTGTCCCTGTCCCATTTAAGCCTAACCGTCCCAGCTGCTAAGTATTAGTACTATCCAATAAAGGAATAGCAGCCCTGATGAGAACTATTGCCACTGCCCTTTAATATGTATATAGAAATGTATACTGTTCAGGAAAGTATAGCAGTCCTGCTGATGCTTCTAGTCTGTTCGCAACCTAATACCAAATAGCCGCAGTCTTTGCCTCTTAACCCTCTCCCACTGTTATGAGTTCCCAAAGCCGGTTTTCTGTTTCTAGCACTGGAGAAAGCACCCCCATGCTTTCTGTGGCCATAGTGCAGAAAAGGTAAATATATATTTGGAAAGATTTAATAATTCCTAAAGTCTAGATTTATTCATATAGTTTTAAAATTCCTGGTATGTAATTATTCACACAACTCAGGTAATTTCTTGGCTTCTTTCTTGACTTATTTTAGGCTTTATGCTTATTTATTAAAATATTTCTTTTTTTCTAAAACTTCATCAACACGGTACATAAGTTGATGATATACAGCACGTGTTTCACTGTCACTTGCTTCTCAGCGCCCTCCAGAGATATTTCTTTATATTGTTTTGTATTGCTGCCCCAATGGTCAACATTCACCTCTTATGTTTTATCTCCTGACTTGTCAGTCCTCCCATTTCTCTTATTCATAGCACCTTCATTATTATTATACATATATGGAATACTTTTACCAAACTTTCATTTTAATGTTGAATTTTAAACGTACAAAGTTACAGCAACGCCAGCCGTTATTCATTCTTGCAGTCTGCTGTTTCATTAGGGCTCAGGGTGCCACTGGGCTGGACCCATCCAGTGGCACTGTCGCTTAGTACAGATTCCTCGAAGGCAAGAGCTATGGCTTGAGTGATGGTGACTGCCAGGGCCTCCCGCCCTTCTGTAAGGAATGGACGGGGAGCCAACACCACCACACAATGCCAAATAACACCTCCGAGCTAAGCCGCCCTTTTATTTTTATCTATTTCCACGCCACTGTTTTCCGTGGAGGGTCAACGTTCAGCTCTTGCATTATTATTTAATTCTGAGTGTTAGAGATGGCATGCTTATTTCTATATCTGGGTCCATGCCTGCGTGTGCATTGTGAGCGGTGTCATTGTTTGCATGTCTGTGTGGCTGTGTGTTTAGAAAAACATTCATAACCCATCAAGTTTGCATTCAGTGTTTTGGTCAAATGTACTTATGGCGGACCATTTGAGAAGCATTTTCCAAAACATCCTGAGGACAGAATAGCTACCCAGTTGTATTTCAATATTAATCACTTCTGAAAATCTTTCTGACTCAGTATGAATTAAAAAAAATTACCATGAGCCGCTCATTTTTAGATAAATGAATTGTTCTACAATCCATTGTTCCCAGTAAAAGTTTATTTAACTACTATACAGTTTTCAGCAATGTGACCGAACTATGACACTGCACCATTGGCACAAATCTATCAGAAATTTGTAGGTGAAAATCCATCATACTCACTATAAATTTCGATCCATATGTTTGAAAATGTCCCCAGTACATGATATACCATTCAATATGTATTTTCTCAAATACATTTTGGTGTAGAATAAAACTAGTGATTCCAAAATTGCTCCCAAATCATCTTCTGGACTTTAAACACATCTTTTTTGTCCTGTTTTTTATTTATTTATTATTGCTGGGGTAACTCCTTTCCTGCTCCCGTCCACCTACAAATGTTTTGTTTTATTGCTGACTTTGAGTGCCAGGCACCCCAAAGTATACATTCCTGCATGCATTTTTCTCTTGAATTGAGATATTCATTTTTCTCAACTTCATTCAAGATTGCTATGGTTAAGAATTTCTATTGCAACCAACTTTTCCTTTTACTGTTGCCAACAGAGATATTCAGTTTTCTCAAATTCATTCAAGTGTGCTGTGGTTAACAATTGCATTATTACAAGTAACTTTTCCTTATATTGCTGCTGTCTTCCTATGATTGGGAAGAGTCCAAAGATTTTTTTAATCATTTTTCAATCTATGTAGTCTGTTAAAGTCCTAATCAGTCTCACGATGTTGAATAGTGATGCCAAAATTCTTTCTAAGTTATTAGCTACCAGACTATGCAGGGTCGTTCGGGGCTTGGTCCATGAAGGTCATTGTGGTTTTATACCGTCCTGAAGCACGACTTTTAACTTAGGTCGTTTGGCCCATGTCCTACGCAAACCCATGGATATGGCGCAAGAATTGCCATTGGGATTGCTGTACCTCTAAAAGGCTTTCAGTACTGTTAAATGGAACTACCTAATGGCTGTGCTATGGGGAATGGGGTTTGGCCCAAAGTTCTGTGCCTGGGTCCGCCTCCTTTATAATAAGCCCATAGTACAAGTTTGGGTGGGAGGTGAGCTCTCTCAGCTTCCTCGTGTTCGGCAGGGTAACTAGACATGGGTGTCCTCTTTCGCCATTTCTTTTTGTCTTAGCAGTGGAACCGTTGGCCTTGTTCTTACCTGGGGGGCTGGCTCCCTGAGGGATTCGGGTGGGTCTTTCCACTCATATTATCTCTCTCTATGCAGATGACGCACTCTTGTACCTTAGGTCGCCAGGTGAGTTGGTTCCCCTATTATTGCAGCTGTTGATGGAGTTCGGGGTTGTCTCCGGCTTTCGAGTGAATTCACATATGTCACTGCTGTTCCCTCTGGGTGCTCTTTATGGCAGACCGCTGGTTGACTTGCTGGTGGTGGATCTTCGTTGGGAATTGGAGAGCTTTAGATATTTAGGCATTTGGGTTACTCACTCTGCGGCAGCTCATGAGGTGCTCAATGTGGAAAGAGTTGTGTCGGGTCTGGCGCTCTTTGTTCTGTTTTGGAACAGGTTGCTGCTGTTTTGGAACAGGTTGCTGCTGTCTGTAATGGGTAGAGTAGCTATCCCCAAGATAGTGTTCCTGCTGTGTTGTCTTTACCTGGTGCAGAACTCATTTTTCCCGCTGGCCCCTCGGTTATTTGCTCATCTGGATAGTTTGCTGATTTCTTTACTTTGGTCTGGGTGCCACAGCAGGGTGGCCTTATCTTCACTGCAGAGAGATTTGGAGGAAGGTGGGTTGGTTAGCCCTAATATCCGGCTGTATTATTATGCTGCTCACCTGCAACATGCTGCGAAGTGGCAGGTCGAGACAGACATTTGGGAGAAGTGACTTTTTGAGGGCATGCTGGGCACAGATACAGTAGCGTGGATTCTGATGAGAGGTGGACGTTCTGAGGGTGCAATCCCTTACCTGTTTTTTTTTGTTTTGTTTTTTAACATATTTTTATTGAATTTTCAATAGTATCATACATTTCAATTCGCCCATTTAACAGCAATAATAGGATGTTGTCAGTTACAGTAATTTGCTGGGCGCTCGCTTATTGAACTTAACAAACAACCAATAACTTTCGTACACCGCTAGATCCGCGCAATTATGTCTATACTTTCAGGCATTGCCAGTTCGCGCATTTAAAGCTTTCTTTCGTGCGGGGGTTTCATTACCGGTTAGGTTCTAGTTGAGGGCGTCCCCGAAGAGAGAGAGGGGGGGTTGGGTGAGGGGGGTGGCTTGGCTTCTGCAGAACCTGTATCCACTGATTGGGGATGATGGTCTGTGTGTGCTATTTGACTTGTGTGTGCTTGGGGGTGTGGTGTATTGATATCAGTGCCGAAGCGCTGTTGGCAGGCGTGTGCGCATCTCCTGATTTACTGTCGCATTACAGCCGGGGTGAAACCCGCAATTATCTGGGTAATCGCATCTCTGCTGTTCAAGGTTTTTTTTCGTCATTCTTTGTTTCTAGTTTGGAGACCAGTGTGCCCCAGGTTTCACAGCCCGAGTGTCGCAATCCACCCGCGCCAGTTTCATTAGTACCTGATATTCAGCACGTGCCCAGCGAAGCGTGAGAGTGAGCCAGGCTCCATGGTCAGGGGCCTTGGAGGCCTTCCAGTTCATGGCTATTAGTCTTTTGTACATTGCATAAGCCAGGTCTACGAATCTATGCATATGTTTGCTTCTTTTTGTTCTTGTCCTGAGGCCAAGTAGACAGGATTTGGGATTCGCGTCCAGGCCTAGGCCTGTCATTTCCGACAGTACAGTGGTCAACTCCCAGACCATATGATAAAACTGTGCTGCTGGGGTTTTGCATCTGGGGCAAGTTGGGTCCGATCCAGGGAACATGCGTTTTATCCTGGCTGGCGCCAGGTATGTCTGATGTAGGTAATTAAACTGTGTGTATCGGAATCTGGGGTTTCTTGAGACCTCGCGTGTGTGACTCAGGGCTTTTGGCCATTCTGTCTCTGAAATCGGGGCAGGCAGTGCAGCATTCCACCTCTCCCGAGCTTTCTGCAGATTAGACTCCGGGGGCTTATTCAGAAGTTTGTACGTATTTGAGACTACTTTTTCACGAGTGTCGCAGCTCAGCATATGGTGTAGGTTAGTTGAGGTGCTTGGCTCAGCGTCCCCAGACCCCCATGTACTTCTGATGGCGTGGCATATAGCGTGGTATGTCGGAAATTGCCCTGAGCTGATCTCTGTGAGGGCCTGTATGGCTTCGAAGGACATTAGTTTTCCTTCCTCGAAGAATTCTCCCACGTGCTTATGCCCGCATCTATCCAGGTTGCGGACGAGTGAGATCCGGTTGTCACCCATCCGGGGATTCGTTCTAGTGGTATGAGAGGTGAGTAGGGAAGTTTTTTGGCATCTTTTTGAATGTACTTCTTCCAGTATGCATGTGCTGCTGCCATCAATGGATTTACGTGTGTGCTTTTAGTTTGCTTGTTCATGAGCCACTCAAGCAGAGGGACTCCCCGGAGTCGGGTTACCAGCCAGGTAGCTTCCGCTGAGCTGGGATTATGGATCCAGTTTAAGATCCACTGCAGCTGTGCTGTTGCAGAATAGAGCTCAAAGTTAGGGGCTCCCAGTCCACCCACTGCCACCGGGTGATGTAGTGTATTGAGTGCGACACGCCTTCTGCCATCACCCCACACCAGCTGCACTAGTGCAGAATTTAAACTGTTGAAGAAGCTTTTAGGGATTATGATCGGCAGGGCAGCAAAGTAATACAGCAGCCTGGGCAGCACTAGCATGTTGGCTATGGCAACCTTTCCCAGTGGTGAGAGCGGTAGTTTATTCCAGAAACGCAATGAGCTCTTTATAGATGTCACCGCTCTCCCCAGGTTGCCATCCCTGAGGTCTTCCGCTCTGTGGTAGACGTTGACTCCTAAATATTTAAATGTGTCGAAGCACCATTTTAATTGGCCTGATGGGGTATTCTCACGTTTCGCTGGGGACCAGCCAACCAACGGGAATATGCAGGATTTCCCCCAATTAACTATCAAGCCCGAGATCTCTCCAAACTCGCACAGCGATGACATCACTGGGGGCAGCACCTCCTCTGCACTGCCTATATAGATCAAGGCATCATCTGCTTACAATGATATGACGTGGGATGTGCCGTTCCTTACCACCCCCCATTCTTCTTTTTTTGCACAGACACGCGCGGCCAGTGGTTCCATCGCCAGGGCGAACAACAGGGGAAAGGGGGCAGCCCTGCCTTGTTCCCCTGCTAATTAGGAAGCTCTCTGATATGACTTCCCCTGTCTTCACCCTGGCCTGTGGGTTAGTGTACAGAATGCGTACCCATCTTATAAATTTTGGGCCTATGCCCATTTGCTGCATGGTGGCAAACAGGAAGTCCCATTCTAGTGTGTCGAATGCTTTTTCGATGTCTAGCGAAATCACCGCTTCCTCAGATGCACTCGGGGGGGTGTCGCCCATTACGCTCAGTAACCTACGAATGTTGAGGAAGGTGTTGCGTTTTGGGATAAATCCATTATGGTCTTCGTTTACCAAAGTGTGCATGTGAGGAGCTAGCCTGTTGCCTAGTATTTTGCCAAGTAGTTTGCAATCTAGATTTAGCAGAGACGGGTCTGTAGTACCTAACGTCGGTGGGGTCTCGCCCCTGTTTCGGGAGGACCACTATCATTGCCTCTCTCATTGTGGGGGGGAGAGTTCTATTAACTTCTGCTTCTTCAATAACTTTTAGGAGATGTGCGACAAGGTGTGTCGCAAAGGTGGAGTAGTATTCTGATGGCAGGCCGTCTGCCCCTGGAGCTTTATTTCTAGGTAGTCGTTCAAGAGCCTTGTTGAGTTCTCCTAGTGTGATGGGGGCCTCTGTCTCCCTGTCAGCTTGTGTGAGTTGGGGTAGAGAGGATTCCGCCAAAAAAGACTCGAGTTGTTGGGGGGTGCATGCTGTGCGTGTAGTGTATAGTTGTGTGTAGTATTTCCTGAACGCATCATTTATTTCTTCCTGCGTGGTTGCTAGTGCGCCTGCACCTATCCCTATTGCCCCAATTGGGGGGCATTGCCGTTCCTCCCGCAGGAGCCATGCGAGCAGCCTACCCGATCTGTCGCCTTCCGCTTGTAATCTGGTCAAGTGATATTTGTAGTCATGAAGGCGTAGTGTGGCGTCGGCGGCTGCGTATTCTGCGCGCGCGTCTTTTAATGACGTATATGGTGTTTCGCTGAGGGCCACTGCATTTTCTAGTGCTCTTAGTTTCTTTTCCAGTTTGCGTCTTACCGCCCATGTAGTAGAAATACAGTGCCCACAAATCACTGCTTTATGTGCGTCCCACTCTACTGCTCTTAAGTTTGTGGTGCCATCGTTCAATTCCCAGTACTGTTTGAGCGCTGTTCTCAGTGCGTTTGTAAATGCAGGGTCCTGCAGCGCTTCCACTTGTAGTCTCCAGGTTGGGATCGCTTGTCGCCTCCTGCCCCAGTCTAGAGTTATTTTAAGCGGCGAGTGGTCTGATAGTGTCTTAGCTAAGTATTCAATCCTGTTGGTTACTGTGCAGATGTCCTGTGGTACCCCATAGTAGATGTATCCTGGTGTACACTTTGTGTGGTACTGAGTAAAATGAATATTCTCTGTGTTGTGGGTGCTTCATGCGCCACAAATCATAGAGGCCCATGTTACTGGCCCATGTTGCCAGTGGGTACCTGGGGCATCTGTTGGCCGCTAGATGTGTGGGGGGGCTAGACCTATCCAATGTCGGGTCCGGCGTATTATTGAAATCTCTGCCCCATATTGCGGGTGTTGCGGGGTTAGTCAATAGTGCTAGGGTGAACGTGTTCAGGAACTCAGGTAACACAGTGTTAGGGGCGTATATTCCTATGAGTGATAGTTGTTTGCCGTCTAATTTACCCTCCACCACTACGTACCTACCCCCCTGGTCTATCCTGTATGATGTTTGAAGAAATGGGACACTCCCTGCTATCCATATCAGGACCCCCCTCGCGAAGGTTGAATAAGATGTTCCTACGATCTGTCCTCCCCATTTGTTCCGCAGTTCTTGTAGGTCTGGGTCCCGCAGGTGGGTTTCTTGTAGGATTGCAATGTGTGTGCCCTGGCTTTTGAGTCTTGCATGCACCCTGGACCTTTTGCTATGGGTCCCGAGGCCCCTGACATTCCAGGTGACTGTCATATTTGCGTGCGTTATAGGCTGTGCGTTGGGCCATGTTTATTTTGTAGTGGTGCAACTAACATTCTGCCCCCTGGTGGGATCTGAGCAATTTTCCCCCTCCCCTTCGCCGCGACGGCCCGGTCTCCCGCCCCCAGCCATGTGTCCTGTGTTATGCGCAGACCCGCGGTGTACGAACTGGTAATTACCCTCCCTCCCTCCCCAACTGGATCCCATCCCGAACTGTGAACCAACAAAAAACTGCGCACCCCGATGGGGTGCGACCTGGGCTGTGTCCATGTGGATGTCTGCGGGGGAGCAATAATACTATCCGGGTGCGGCTCACTATAGGGGCTCGCATCCTTCTGCAGACACAGTTTGCAAGTGGTGTAGGGTGTCCCCAGGGCGCAGCAAGCCAACCCTCCCCCCACCGCGCGCCGCCGCCAATTACGCGCAGATTGAATACAGGAGTTGACTCTGAGAGCAGAAAAACAAGGATACATAATTTCAGACGATATGTCCAACCGCTGCCAGCGAGGCACACAATGTTCAGTCCTGCTCTCCTTCTATGGCGGCGGGTCCCGCCCTGGTGGCAGGTCAGCGGCGCTCGTTCAGAGTATATCTGCGGTCCGGGGGGTAATCTCTGGGCCCTTCAGCGACCCCGTTAGTGTGGAGTCCGAACTTAGCCGAACTTAGCCCTTGAATCCGATTCCAAGCCCTCCTCTGGGTGGGTTCTGAGAGTCTCGAAAGAATTTTGTGTCAGCAGGGGAGTTTCCTTCAGAACCCCCTGGCTCTCTCTTCCGCAGCCTGTTTCTCCGTGGGTTGAACCCCGGGTCGCCTCTTGGAGCGTTTCCGTGCGGATGCTGTGGACCAGTTTTCGTTGATACCGGTTGCTTCTCGGGGTTGGGCAAACCCCTTGGCATGTAGCCCTGTCCAAGCGTCTTCCGGAGATGTGAACACGTGGGTGTGTTCATCTGTTAGTACTCTTAATTTAGCGGGGAATAACAGAGCATACTTTATGTCATGTTCACGGAGACGTTGCTTTATTTGAGCAAAGGAGTTGCGTTGTCTTTGCACTTCCTGAGTGAAGTCTGGATAAGCGTGAACAGTTGAGTCCTCATACTGAAATGGGCCTTTACTGCGAAATTGTTGCAGTATCGCATCCCGGTCTCCAAAGTTCAGGAACCTGGCTATCAGCGGTCTTGGGGACTGGCCCGGTGCTGGGGGGCGCCCAGGAGTCCTGTGCGCTCTTTCAACTGAGAAGAATTTCGATGGGGCTCCATTCAGGACCTCTTTGGCTAACCATTGTTCCAATAGAATCTCTGAGTTTTGATCTAGTGATTTTTCCGGGAATCCGAGAAACCGTATGTTGTTGTGGCGTGATCTTCCCTCCGCCTCTTCTGCTCTTCTCAACAGTGTTTTTACTTCTAGATCCAGGCGGAGAATTTGTTTTTGGTTGTCCGTTACTTTGGGGCTTATTTCGTTTAGCGCCTCCTCCGTTGACTTCACTTTTTCGGATAATTTGCGGTGGTCCGCTCTAAGAATATTTAGGTCTTGTGTCTATTCTATTTTCCAATTAAATTTTTGTGTCCGTAATTGCTTGGAGTACTTTCTCAAATTGTGTGGAATGGGCCAAAAGTGTAGATTCCTGCGATTGTAAGGTAGGTATGGATTGCTGGTCCCCAGGCGCTGGTCCATGCGAGCCCCGGTCCTGACTCCTCGCTGATTTTGATCTCCCGGCCATTTTGACTCGATTTGTGGGTCCCTGTTCCTTCTGCGCCTACGCGAACTCCTACGACCCCCGGGTTGGACAGGTATGGAGGGCTGTGTGTCCCCACAGATCCACACTGGCGTACGCTTTAAGTTCTTTAGGTTGCAGCCTGCCTAGTATTCTACGAGGTGAGTTCCTGCTTGGCCGCCCGTTTCCAGGCCCCTCAACCGGCACCGGCGGGAGGGCGACGGATGGCGGGGTGGGGGGGGCGAGGCCTGCGCTCCCCTAGTGATACTGCAGTCGGCCTTGACAATTCAGGGCTTGGGTGTGGGCCCCTCATTCCCACGAGGTCGAGCGCCATGTGCGCTCTTCTTCATTTGGGCTTCCATGCAGGGTTCTAATCCCCGTGCCGGGGGAATGGTGGTAAATATAGTGTACTGCAGAGAGCGCTTCCCATGTAGCCCACGAGCGTTCAAAAATTGCCAGAGCCACCAGTACTGTTCAGGGGGGTGTAAGAGCAAGCCCCCCCCCCCTCCACCGATCTCAAGCCGCCGGCGCTCCGAATGCGCCCCGTGGATTTCACTGCGTGTCCCCATTAGGTCGAGGGGGGGGGGCACGCCTTGCAGCCGGTCCGCGGGCCAAAGGGGGGGGAACCACCGAGGGTCCCCGTCCGCGACTTCACCGCCTCTCCATCCCTCCCCACGTCAGCAGTGGGAGGGTTGTCCAGCGGTAGAGGGGGGGGGAGAGGGGCAGCCCAAAGCGGTGCAGGGCCCAGCGGCAGGTCTGCTGCCCACCCGCAAAGGGATCCCCCCACCGCCGCACTCCCGCCTCACCTTAGGGGCTCCGGGACGGAGCTCCGGGCCTCGCAACGAGGCAAGAAGGCGGCCGCAGTTCCCGAGGCGGTGTCATAGTCCGGCAGCCTCCCTTCACGGCCGCACAAGCGCCTCCGTAGCCGTCGACGAGGGGAGAGAGGCTCCTAGAGCGAGTCTCTCTACTGTGCAAGGATATTGGCGTCCCCGGGGCGCCCGCAATTGTTTTAGTGGCGAGCCCGAGACGGAGCGCTTTATTAAGCGTCCTTCCCGGTCGCCATCTTGGCTCCTCCCCCACTACCTGTTTTATAATACTGCAAACATCTGGGAACAGGCTGTCAAGAAGGTACTACACCGTGCCCCCTTTGACAGGGAACTGAAGGTGTGGGACCTTGGTGTGGGAGCTCCATTCCTTGATATTTATGACCACTTGTCTATGGACCGCCTGAATGTGGGTGGCTCTCTTTTTGCTGGGGATTGCTTTCAGGAGGCTCAGAACACGTTTGGTTTGGGCCCGGGCCAATTCCTGTATTATGCAAAAGTGTTGTATGGGAGGTCTGGCGAGACTTTCCAGCTTCCCCACCACCCTCTCAGGTGTTGGGTGGGCTGGTAAATTGGGGGCAGGGGAAGCAGTTAATTACCTTATTATATAGGGCTCTTTGGGAGGATATGCCTGGTAACCCTGTGCATCGTGCTGGGTGTGGGAGCAGGAGTTGGGGGAACCGATGGCAGATGCTTCCTGGGCTGGGGCGTTGTCATTGGTGCGCACCATTTTATGCAACAATCGATTTAAGCTCCTACACTTTTAATCCGTGCACCACACATGTCACACCTTATCATCTTAACAAGATCGATCCAGCTAGGGGGCCAGGTGCAATCGCTGTGGTGAAAGAGATGCCTCTTTTCCACACCTGACATGGTCCTGTGAGGGGGTCCAGCTATTCTGGAGGGAGGTGGTTACCAAGATTGTGGAGGCCACGGGCTTTGTTTTTGCTCTGATGCCAATGACATGCATACTTGGGGTGGTGGTGCAACCCAGGGTGTGAAAAAGCCCATACAAATTAGCACAGCTGGCTCTTGTGTTGGCCAAACACAGGGTTGGCCATAGGTTAAATGGACTCTAGGAGCCCTTTGGTTGAATGCTGGATACGCAATCTCCTGAAGTGGGGAGTGGCAGAAGAACAACATATGAGATTGACATACACAGAAGAGGGTGCGCCCGCCGACCTGATGGCGTTTGGACAATTGTTGGACCGATTTACTGATGCCATGGATTCGAGGTCTGAGACCAGTACAGATATTGAAGAATGATGGATGGGGTTGAGTCAAATTATCATGGCAACAAACTGTTTATTTAGAAATTATGGCATACTTAGAATGTTTGAGATTTGGTTACATTATGGTATCATCATTTGTTGGGAACTACTATGTTGTTTCTCTTGACAAGACAATGTTGACATTTACTTCTGACTGTGTAATTCTCTCTCATAGGAGGACACTGTACGGGGTTCTCACATGTTTTGCACTGTACTTTCTTTTGGTTTTATTTGTATAAAATCAATAAAAAGAGCTCATAAAAACATTTTCTTTTCAAATTAAAGAAAGTCCTAATGAGTACTGATTTGCTTCTCACACCCATAAAGGCACAAGTGAAGCAAAACAAGGACCCAACTAGATGAACTCCACATAATTAACAACAGTTCTGAAAAAGCACCAATCTCTGCCTAGTACACAGATATTTAGTAAGCAATATACCAAACAATGTGGTCAGTGAAACATTCAAATGTTTTGTATTGGCTTCCTCAGCTTAATGTAGTTATATTTGCAAAGGATGGAGCTGAAAAATAATATAATTCTATTGAAACAACATTCTGTAAGGAAATAAAAATGAAGTTCATGATTCTGAATATCCTTACGACCTTGCTGAGTAACAGTTCTTAGTTATGCTTTGTTTTTGTTTCAGGCAATTTAATGAAAGTAAAAATGCTCAAACTGGAGCGAGTCTGGGAGTGTTTCCTGAGGAAAAGTCAAAGCAGTCGAAAGAAGTGGCTCAGTTATATCAAGACGAGCTGCAAAAACAGGTATATTGAGGCTTTAAGGCATGTTTTCTCTTTTTGGATAAAAATAGAGGACTTTGCTTTATTGCTTAGGGCAATCTTTTAGGCACTGTGCTTTGCTTGGCAGTGTTTATCAAATTAATTATTATTGATTAGTTCACTTCACCAATACAGCACAGATCTTGAACTTAATTCTCAATGTATTTGCATGGTATGCACCAAACGTGCAGATTCAAATCACTTGAATTCTGGATGCTGTAGCATGCACTGATTTATCACATTGAACACATCTCTGTAGAGATCATAGTGTGTATGTGATTTGTGCTCCCATTCACCACCACTTACATTACAGAAATATGAACTGTGAACATGTTGTAAGGTGCACTTGTGGGGAACAAGAGGGAATAATGAGAGTAGAGATTTGTTAAGCATGATCATAGTAAATGTCACCTTGGCAAGAACATCTTATTTTAGATAAGTCTTCCAAAAAAGCTGTTAAAACAATAATGTATAGTAGTTATGTTTGTCCTTGTAAGTCATGCAAGATCTGAAGTAAGTATATATTATCTGCAGTGCTTTAGTCCATCCATTAATTACAGTCCACAGTATGAGTCAATTGTGTGTAGATAGACATCCCTGTATTGTACTTTACTTTTGGAACCATTTTTGACTCTCACATACCCCCTGAGAGAAGTAAACCTTCCACCTTATTCTTCAGTTCTAACTTGTATTTACTTATTTGCAATGTATTGCCTTAAACTATGGCTAAGCAATGGAATTTGGGGGTGGGATTGTGTTTGTGCTAATGAAGACCATCTTCTAATAATGATTACCAGATTGGACATTACTACCGTTCATTGTTTTAGTCTTGCACTGATGATGATGCTCATGCCTCTCAACCACACTGATGAAATGATGTGGCATATGTGTTAATGTAAATATAGATTATCTGATGGGGTGAAATTAAGATTTATTGGCAAAAACACCCAGAAAAATTAGCATGACGTTCGCATGCCTTGTTTCTTATGCACACTTACACCACCCTGGCGCCATCGCAATATCTACATTTAAAATTTTCAGTATACATCAAACGCCACCTGCTTGCGCTTTGTTTAGGATCTCTACCATCTAGAGCGGATCAACCATCGTGGAAGAATGGGGGTGAGTCGTCTTGCAGGTTACGCAACGCTGACAGGGAGGATATGGTCCGTCTGTTCTGGGTCTGCCCGGCCTTAAAAGAAGCATGTTGCCAACTGTTAAAACCAATATTTAAGTGAAATGGGATTAGTTCTTGTCGACCAGCAGTGATGAAAATGTTTGACCCAACCGATCCGCAGACAAACTGTAGACTTGTCAAATTCTTGGTTGCGCACACCAAATGTGTAAACTCATGGCTTGGGTCCGCGAACCCACTTTAAGGATGAAGTTATGTTGTAGTAACAAATTGAAGCAGACAGATCGATCGGTTTGCGCCTAATAATTGTCTTGTCATTTTTATTAATTGTTTATATTTAAGTATTTTTATTTTATTTGTAATTGTTTGATCATTGGCTATTTCTTTTGCTAAGATTTTAATTAATCATGCAAATAATTAAATAAGAATTGTCGTAATAAACACCCAGATTACAGTTTATAGTGAATACAAATTTGTTTTCTTTAAGGTTGTACCCTAGGATATTTTTGAAAGGATGTTTTTGATGTTCAACTTATGAGCCCCTGATGAAGAAGGATGAGAACTTTATTTCTCCCATAGTTTGGTGTATGTTTGATGTTCTTTTCAGAATTCAGAATTATGTCCTCGATGTCTTGAAAGACCTATTGACTTGTTCATACAGGATGCTTAAGAGTTTGTATTTGTTACAGTGTTGGTTCTACTGGCCTTATATTATTAAAGATTATGTTGAGAGCTATATTAAAAAAAAAGATGCTCTTTTTGTTCTCAACAAAAGCCCTCCTGCACGAAATAGGTGGACGTTTTAAAGCCATTTGAACCTTTAAACTAAGGCTGAGAAATACAAAGGGTTTCATCATTAATCTTCCAGTGTCAGAAAGAAGTACAGTGATCCAGGTATTGGTAGTTACCCTTTCTCAAACTGCACATTTTTTTTTTCTTCTTCCTAAACTACCCTCAGCATTAACAGCTCTGTGTATTCACCATATGCACTGATTACATGGATTACTAGAGACCATGCTCGCTGTTTGAGGTCCACAAGTGAAAGCATTATTCTGGAAAGTCTTGACAAATGTTTACAAATCCAAGTTTGTTTTTCTGCAGTATTTCATCTACAAACTGATGGACAAATGTAGCAAAAGAATCAAGCTCTTTAGCAATTCCTGAACCTAGACCAGTGCCGCCACACAAACCTTTTCTGGCCTTTGACGAATATGCGTACAATAATGTTATCCATGCATCGACCAAGTCATTCTCTTTCCAGAGTAACTACAGAGAGTACACATGAATGTTACCTGAAGTCATCAACAACGCACAATTAATCCACCATCTAGCTCCAAAATTAAGAAATATTTAACTTGAAGTACATCAATAACAGAAGATCAATAAGAAACAAGTTGTGTTAAAGAAAATGTAAGAAAAGATATGACACACCCCTATAGAATGTACAAGATAGTATGATTGTCAACTAAACCTGGTCCTCTTCAAAGGCTTGTGGTAAGCTAAAAACCTTGATACATTTGGCCTGTTTCCTTAACGCGAATCATAAATCCAGTAGTCATGAAATTTGATTTACTGTCGCATATGTTCTTGTTCCTAATTAAAACTAGCCAGAGATAGGGTAGGGGCGTCTGGGCTGTGGAGATGGATGGATGGAGGGCCTGGGTCTTCGTGATGTATGGCGGGTCTGGTATCCTGGTACGCGGCAATACACTCATACATCGGCGGCGCACCATACTCATGCGCGAATTGATCTCTTCCTTGCACCTCCCCTTGACATGCCTAGATTCGCAGGGGCAGAGATTCTTCCCCATGGAGTATCGGACCATGCACCGCTTCTCCTTCGTCTTGACGGAGGGAACCTAGGGCCCCGACCGATGTGGCGGCTTAATGCCTGGTGTCTGCAGGACGACAAGTATACCCGGGAACTGGGCGATCAGGTCTCCCAGTTTTTTACCCTAAACGTGGGCTCCGTGACATCGCTGGGCATTATCTGAGAAGTAGGTAAGGCCACCATTAGGGGTCATGCCAAGCAGCTCCTCGGGGCTCGGGATAGTACACGTAATAACAAAATATCAGTCCTTGAAGCAAGGAGGGCCTAGTGGCGGGACCAGTGGGTGCAGCGGTCACACGAAAGTTGAACCTGGTCCATGACGAGATTAAGCACATAACACTCGAGACCGCGAAGCACATGTGGCGGGCCTCTCTGGCCCCTAGTGTATGGATGGGGAGACAAAAACGGCAAACTCCTGCACTGGATTGCCACCAGGCCAATGGCAAACAGAGTGATCCCGGAGATTGTGGATGGCGCAGGCGCTGTCTTGCAGACTCCAAGTGCAATTGCGCAGGGCTTCGTGGCCTACTAACAAAACCTCTATGGGGAACGCCCTAGGCCACCAGCGGAGGTTGAAGCCCCACTGCTGATGGAAGTGACCCTCCCCGCTATCTCCGCTGCAGAGAGACGCGAGCTCGACAAGCCTCTTGAACTGGAGGAGATTGGCGACGGGGAAGATGCCTGGCCCGACAGCTTCCCGGCCGAGTTTTACACGAAGTTCTGAGATACACTAACCCTCCACCTATTAGCAATGTATCAGGCTTGGATCATGCCACCATAGTGGTGATTCCAAAGACTAGGCCTCCCTCACAGGACTGTTCAGCATATCGCCCTATATCACTCCTCAACATAGATCTTAAGATCTTCCCGACGGTGCTGGCCCTGAGATTGAAGAGGGTGCTGCCCGCACTGGTTCACCAAGACCAGTGCGGTTTTATGCCAGCTAGAGGCACCCGACACTGCATTAGGCGCTTACACGTGGCTCTGGCACACAGGGCCCTCCTCTCCTCCCCTTTGGCACTTCTACTAGTAGATTTCGAGAAGGCCTTCGACACAGTGGATTGGTCGTATTTGCGCTGTGTCCTTGGGGGGATGGGGTTTGGGCCGCGGTTCTGTGCTCTGGTGGACCTCCTCTACTCCAATCCATCAGCTCGGGTGCAAGTCAACGGGGTGGTCTCGGACCAGTTCCTCATCCGTAGAGGGACCCGCCAGGGATGTCCCCTCTCCCCGCTCCTGTTTAGCCTGGCAATGGAGCTGCTGGTGAAATTAATTTGTGAAGACCCCCTGGTTGAGGGATGGTCGTGGCCCACCGGGAGGGAGGACCGAATCGCTTTATATGCTGACGATGTACTGAAATACCTGGCCAACCCGGCCAATAGTGGACCTTGGGTGCTGCAGTTATTGGGACTGTTCGCAGAGGTGTCAGGCCTAACTGTCAAGCCCGGTAAATATCTATTGATCCCAGTCGGTCACTAGGGATTGTTATGATTGCCAACATGGTATTCCTATTAAGCAAAATAGTTTCCGGTACCTGGGAGTACAAGTAGCGCTCTTGCTGGAATTGGCGTGGGCCTTGAACGTCAAACCTCTAACCAAGCGGATCAAGGACGATCTCCAGAGATGGAGATCTCTCCCGCTCAATATCTTCGGCCGAATAGCACTATATAAGATGATGGTGGTTCCTTTATCTGCTGCAAAATTTCCCTTATCAGTTCCCCCAGACAGTGGTTCGCCGAGATGGAAACAGTGGCGAGGTTCTGTGGCATGGCTCTCGCACACCCCTAGCTCTTCGGGTCTGCCAAGGGGATGTCCACGAGGGTGGTCTGGTGATGTCCAATCTTTACCTATACCACCTGGCGATTCATTTGCTGGTAATCAATGACTGGCTGGGTGGGAGGGGGGAGGGGGGTGGGGGTTGGGGTTGGTTGGATCCGACCGACCACGGGAGCTCCTGAGAATTGGCTTTACCGACTTATTCAGAATGCTGTACGGCAACCCTGTACCGCAAAAGATCCCTGAAGTGACGAGGGTGGTGCTCGCGGGGTGGAGGGCATCGACTGAACCAACAGACCCTCCTGTGGCAGGGTTCGTGATTGAAGGAGGTCTCTACACTCCAGGGGTTCAAACTCAGTTCCATAAGTACTTACAACTCCGTCATGCCCTGCAGGTACACCTTCAGACGGGAACGGTCCTCCCAGAGTTTAGCCCCATGGAAGCCAAAACACTCATGGGGCACTTGGGTGGGGGGGTTGTCGAATATATATTGCATGTTGGTCACAAACACATCACGCCCCCTTGATACACTTCGTTCACAATGGGAGCAGTGGGTGGGCCCAATGGAGGACGAGGACTGGAGAGACGCTTTGATGACCCCAAGACTGTTGACTATAACCTCCTGTCTAAGATTGGTACAGATTTATTTTCTTCTTCACGCAGCATATCTCTCTCCCAATAGGCTACACGTGGCCTGCCTCAGACAACAAGCAGGATTCCCCCGATGTACAAGTCCGACAGCTGATTTGTTTCCATATGGTGTGGGCATGCCCCGATATAGCCGCCTACTGGCACGTGGTGTTGGTGGAGATGTCCCGGGTCTTGCAGGTGGAGATAGAATTTGCTCCCCTGCCGATCCTACTGGAGGTTCTTGGGGGGTGGGCTCTAGCAGGGCAGATCGAGCCTTTATTGGAACGGCTTGTTTGGTGGCCAAGAGGGACATAGCTTCAGGATGGCTAACCGAATCGGCCCCCACACTGACGAATGGCGCCGTGGGGTGGACTGGTGCGCCTCCCAAGAAAAAGTTTTTTATGAAGCAAGGGGCTGCCCTACTAAATATGAAGGGGTATGGGGAGGATGGGCGGGATCCGGGGGGGGTGACACGGAGTGTGGACCCCCGGTATGAGCAGGGGGACCACGCTCACGACTCCATGATATATCCATGGAATACTCAATCAAAGGAGGAGTTGTGTGACCAGTGGTGTTAAATGTTTCGTTATCTTTTTGCTTTGCAATAAAATCAATAAAACTATTTTATAAAAAATTAAAAAAAACTAGCCAGAGAAAGTCATGGTTCAGGAATACCCTTACCGCTCATCTGTATCCAGTCAGATTCTGTTGAGTATGAGGTCTAACACATTCTATGTTCTACAGTCCCATAAAATTGTAGGCAAGGTAGAATACCTGTTTGATTGGATGAGGTATGGGCCAGAATATAGGTATTGGGTTCCTTTTAATGGTATCAGTGTACTTTAACTGTTAAGGGCTTTTCATGCTTAACGTCCACAAAACCCTATGCCTCTATCATTCCCAGAGTTATGAGACTTTTTTTAAAGGTGGAAAATGTCAGGATCCCTGCACATTACGCCTCTTACTTGACCTTTTTTGCCAGCCTGTTAAGTTATCAGCTGCATGCACTTACTTGCCATAAGGGAATGCTTCGGATTATCATTGAGTACCTTACAAGATATTAACCTGGACACGTGCTTGGAATCTTTCTCTTGGATTACTATCTGAAGGATTTAGTTTTGTGCCTGTAAATTAGATATTGGCTGGATTGTGTCTCTTTATGGAACTTTCTATAGCATACTCTAACTTCATCTATGGATGATAATTGAGCCTAGGCTTCCCTTGTTGCTGGGTCTTTTTCCCTGTACCTTGATCCAATGGTAATTGTTCTTTCCTTTGCACTTCGTTTTTGACTGAGATGTTATGATACTATTTCTCAAGCCAAGCAGCAGCTTGATGCAAAATCATTTTCCACTTCAATATGTCCTTTATTTCTCCATTTCTTTTCGTTGTGCAACACCTGGAGTCGCTGCATTACAGATACTGTTGAGAACAGGGTTAGACATTCAGTTTATATATGAGGCATAGGAGGCTATCGGAAGGGTTTCTGCATGCTAATAACTGTGTCCCTCCCTTTCTAGCTAACTTTATTTTGAGTCCCTATGTGGTGTCATCATTGCCGACTTCTTCCTTAGCTTTTCACCCTGCTTCCACTAGGATCACAGCATACTCCTACCCACAGTATCAGCCTCTGAGTTGATGTTCTGTTTCTGTGGATGACATTTAGAGTTTGAGTGTGCAGATTCATTGGTTCCAGTGTTTTGATCCAGGTCTGCCTGACACCCATATTTTTTGGGAAGGTGTTTTGCTATTGCTATGCCCTTGGCCACAGACCTTTGTTCACGTGTACCTTCTTTCGGGTCAAAGGCTAATCTGCAGGAAGTAACTCAAAAGTGAACACCAAAACATCATCTTGCTTCAGACGGAGATGTCAATTCTGATGAATAATTCTTCCCACAAATTTCTCACATTAGGGACATTCTCCATGTTCCGTACTGGTTCTGGAAATGTTTTGTGAGGAATTTGGATGTGTTATTTGGTGTGATTCTGTGACATCACTGTGTAATACACCTCCAACCCCTTAGGACCAGTCAGGTTTCATTTAGTAAACTGTAGCTCATTCTTGGGTAGCTATGGTTACAAAAATGAACTCGTGTAAAGCATTTAAACAGCACAAAACCACTTGAAGAAGAAAGAAACTCAGCACTCAAGAAATCCAACACAAATTAAAAAAATAGAGAATATTTTCAAAATTTTATGGACTCTGGTAGGAAAACAATCAAGAGGACCACTAATCTCCAGCAGAACGTTTGACTCCTTCAGAAAACCAGTATTCAGTTCCAAAGTCAGTGGCTTCTTGTCTTTGATTTCTATGGAGTGGCCCTAATTCAAGGGATACAAGATGCAGAAGATGCTCAACGATTCTGAAGAGGGTGGGAAGTCAATGGGGCTGTTCCTGGGGCTACTCCGACGCCCACGGTCATAGTGAGGTGAATTTCTTGTTGATGTCCCACAAATTATTTTCCGGTCAGCAGAAGGCCAGTCACGTCTAGGCTAACAGTCGCCCAGAACAGTATTTACAGAAGTTTCCTTATTTTGGCAAAAACTTTACTTACTAGGGACTGAGCTGCACTCCAAAGAGACTCCTGGGCCCAGCAGACTCAAGTGTAACTTTTGAGCATCATGTCCTGGTCTCTTGGGGCGCCCTATGGCGAGGAGCGGTGATCCTGAGTTCTCGGCTACTAACTCGCCCCAGGAGGCTTCTTCAGTTTTTGTGAGCCTGTGCTGTGCACAGGAAGTCAGCCGACTGACTATATGAGTAAGGCTCAGGGGACATCTTCTTCATGAGCAGGAAACAGCAGGCACAATCCTTTCCTTCATTAGCCTGAGGAGCAGCAGATGCAGTCCAACTTCTGTGCAGCATCTTCGCTAGGTCAAGGGTCCGCAAGGAAGTCCTTCTTCGGACCTCTTCTAGTCAAACAAGACCTGACTTCTGGGTACCTGCGGTGCCCATTTAATGCCCAGAAAGTGCCCTCAGGGGAGGTTGTGGTCACTAGCCAATGGCTACTAGGTTTCCACCCACCTGTTGTCAACTTTCGGTGAGGAGTGGCATCTAGCTATCCCAGAAGGCTCCATTCTGCTCACTTTCAAGATGGCAGAACCCCTCTCTCGTCTTCAGGAGTTCAGTACCCACCCTAGAAGTGTGGCTACCTGTGGGCTATTCACCCACTGGAAAACTAGTTTGGCGAGGCGTCTGCCAAGACCCCCTTCAACCTCCCCCATCCCAATGCCACTCTGTCTACATGAACAAAGGAGCAGCCCCTCTGAAGTGTTGTTACTATTTGCGCTTTAAAGGCAGCATCCCCTTTGAAGCTCTCTGTTTTGGCTAATATCCTGTGTAAATTCCTTCCAGGTTGAGGTAACACCTCCAACGGCAAACATCCATTGTTTCCTGTCCGGGGAGCTGTTCACACGTCCCCCAGGTGGGCAGAAGGCTGTCTCGTGGCCGGACTCAGTAAATGTCCACTGGCAAACTTGGACATCACAGATGAAACTTATCTAAAAGTTGCATATAGCAACCAGTTACATTAATTTCGACTTGGACATCAAGTTGGGCTTAATGTAACAAGTTTTTCGATACCTTAAACTACCAGCTGTGGTAATCCCATTCAGAACAGCCATGTGCGTGTGTAACTGTGTACTTGCCAATGGGACTACCAATCTCTCTGACAGCAGAACAACAATTTGGGATTTTTGCTGAAAAAAACATGTTAAACACGTTTTACTTTTGTAATATGTTGCATCCTGCCTTAGGCCTGCTGTAAAGGAGTCCTACACACATTGAAAGGAGTTTGGTCTTTGCCTTTGTTTAAAATGTTAAAGTGGAGTTGGCAGTTTCAAACTGCCCTTCCAGTCTGCAGTGGCAGACTGGGAGCCATGTTTCCCTTTGTCTCCCCCAGGGTTGCCCAACAAGTGCTGCACTTCCAGAGGGGACACTCTAACGTGCAGTCTCTATGTACTCCTGGTACCATATACTTGGGATTTAAAAGTAAGTTAGCATATGCCAATAAGGTGTAAGCCAATCAAACATACACATTTAAGAATTAGGACACTGAGGTCTGGCTAACAGGCCTCATTGTACTCTGTGTCCAAAAAACAGCAGCATCTGTCCAAAACTTTGGGGGTGACCATACAAAAATAGGTGTTTCCTTAAAGTTTTTAAGAGCAATGGTTTTCAGGTGGTTACTACTGTTCCTTGATGCACCGAAGTCCATCAAAGAGCAGGAGGACAGGTTTATTTTGGCTGCAGGCATATGCCAAAGTGGTCCTTTTCTCTTTCACTTTAGTCTTCTGACACTGAACAATCTTCCAAGAGGTCTTCCCACAAAAACAACATTGGTAGAAGAAGTTGTCTTTTTCCATGAGAAAACAGTGCTGCTCCAGAGACAGTTTTCCCTGATGCCAGTCTTTTCCACCTCATCAGAGCTGATTCCAGTGTTTGAGAAATTATAACTGAAGTTCCTAACTCCATCCAATCAAGGCCTTCTGCCAGGCCATGCTAGATATATTCAGGATGGCCCCATCATCCTCTGAATTATTCCCGAAGGATGAGCCCGTTCATATTGATATGATGATTCCTGTGGCTCTAACTCTCCCATCCATAGGGTCCAACCTTGGAGCAGTTACTGTGAAAGCCTATACCTACCTGGGCACCATTGCCCTTGCTCTCTGCACACCATACATTACCACTGCTCCTCTTTGAAATAATTTCTATGCCACTTCCACTATCTATGTCTCCTGACATTTTCTGAGTTGCAAAAGAAAAGGTTAGTGCTTGTTTCAATGATGCAACTCCCTACACTGAAAGATTCATCTGGATTGAAGCTCTTTTTGCTTCTGATTCTGATGCTCTAGCCATGCTTTACAACAGCTACGAGCAAACAGAGAATGATGATTCAGAGACTGCTAACCACTTACTTTATTATAAAATGAAGGATGGCCTTAACCTAGATCTACAAAAAACAAGTGGTTACGATAGAGCTCCAGAAGAGGGGTATGCCTTTTGCTTCTGGACGTCCTTCAGAAGACGCAGTTGTTCACTTTGGTGGTAGGAAACGCAGCAGAGACATTTTCCCACCACTTACACAAAATCTAACATTTTTACAGAAATCTTGAAACCTTTGTCTGTAGTTTAACATCCTTTGTTACCTGTCAAGATGCACTCTTAGAGCCCGTTTTGGCAGCCTCCTTCCCAGGCCAGGCATTCCATGGGCAAATTGCAGTGATATAGTCCTGCACCTTGTGACCCAAAATGATAGACACAAATGCCACTATAAATCACCAATACCCAGCTGTAGAGGACATCTACAAGTGGCTCTTTTTTGTTCGTAGTCTGTGCTTTTTAACTTATAATGTTTTATGAAAATTGATTTCAATAATATTTATTACAACTCAAAAAAATTATGAAGCCTCTCTTAAAGACATTCATGACATAATTGCACAGCTTTTTGTCATCTACTAAGCCATTTTAATATGGTTATTGGAGATTTTAACCCCATTTTGTGATTGGGGAAAAGTCAGAACAAAAAACTTATTTATGTACACAAAAATCGATGTCTTAGCAGCTCTAACTACAATGAGTGTTGCAGTCACAGTATTGATGAGAGGCTAAACGATAGAGAGTAGTTTGCATAAATTAGGTTTAAAGATGTTAAATGCCAGCTTCTCACATGCCTGATCTGCCAAAAGGACTTTTATTAGATGGGTTCTAAACTACCTCATTGATTACATCTGTATTGACTATTGGGCAGTTTGTAGACATTCAAAGTCCTTTGAGGTTTTAGACTGCCTGGGGTTGTGATAATTTCCCAAGAAGGTAATATTGCAACTTCCATGGGCAAACACTTCTCTTCTTTAGCTCTAACTGTAAACCCTTCATTTTCCACACTCAGGAGATTTTTTAAATCACTATTAAAGGTATTATCCTGATGGATACTTCTATTCTTCATCTTATTGATACCCACAAGCTCCAGACTGGATCCATAGGAAGGCCTGATATCAATCAAAGTTGAGGACTCGGATGCCATCTAAGTCCAGAGGCTGATTTCCAAGAGAGATTTTCATCCTACTCAATCTTCAGGTAGTCAAAAAGAAAAGAGACATAAGAATTAAAAGCAAGGATCCCCTCTTCCTGCCACTTTCATCAGTAGATGTTGCATGGACATCGGGGTACCTCCAGAACTTAGTGCAAACTGCAGCGCAAACTCCCACATTAGTTCCGATTCAACCTGAGTTTGAGGGGGCCATCAACGATCCCAAAGCTGATTCAGTCCTTTAAAGAGACACTGGTGTGAATTTTCAGTACCCTTGCGGATCCCTGTGGTGTGCCTACAGGCCCCATGGAACCTGAGGAGGCCTCCAGTCAGGTTACTGCCAGCAGATCCATCCCTGATGCAGACTGTGCCTCCGGACACTGCTCTAGGGTCGCCTACTCCATCTCCTTTGCCATGCATTGACACAAGCAGAGGTGGCGCTGGATGGCGAGCCCATAGTCCTTTTGGACTCTGAAACATATCCGCCATGACTGTCTCACCCAACTCTACCTCTTCCATAGGATTCTGATACACTTCCTTTGCCACATAGATTTTCAGAGTAGGAGCCACCTGAACATGATGAATCGCAAGTATATTATAGCAAGAATTTGTGGAGCTCCAGGAAGTCAGTGGCCTTAACACTTCTGCGGATACTGGATTTAACAATATCACCCCTTTCGAGGCTTTAGAAGACTGTTTTAGCAGAGGGCACACCAACCTTTTACTCTGCAACAGCAGACCTTGCACTCCTTTTGAGATAGAGTTCTACCTTAAGAGATACCTTTTAGTAGGACTGAAACTCTGGACTCGTCTGTGTCTTCATGCCTCTACTCCTCCTGTGCAAAGTTCTCTAGAAGATCAGATTTGGGCCAGTAGTGTGTAGTACTCAAAACGTCTGGCTGTGAGCATATGCCCTTATTTCCTGCTGCCTCTTCAGAAGGGTCTACTGTTGCAGTAGCAGGACAGGGTCCTTCACCTGAACCTGTACAACTTAGTCCTCCTTGTTTGGAGATTGAGTGGTAAAACCTGACTGGCTTTGACCTCCCTCCTGAGGTATTCAATAGTATTCTGTCAGCCAGGCGTCCCTTCACCGAAACCCTCTATAGAGGACGTTGGGAGAAGTTTGACTGATGTTCTAATTTTCCTTTTCCTCTAGCCCAGCAAGATCTTGCTGTGTCAACAACTAAAGGTTAATGGCCTTTCTACAGTTGCATGATCAGCCATCTTTGTTTAAGTCATCTGTTGTGATGCAAATTTTTAAAAGGCTAGTCTTTATATTCCAGCTTAATCCCTTGTGATGCTCCATTTGGACTTCCGTCTAGTTCTTACAGACTTATTGTGCACTCCATTCAAGCCTATGCACAGATGCTCCTCGAGATTACTCAAATTGAAGACCATGTTTCTCATTGTGATCATGTTAGGTCATTGCGTGAGCTACAAGCACTTTCTGTCCAACAATTTTTCACCAGATTTCTTCTGGACAAATTGGTGCTAAGGAACTAAGGCAGCCTTCTTCCCAAAGTTTGTAATGCAATTCCACATTACGCAGTCCTTTACCCAGTTAATGTTCCACACTCCTCCTTATCCGCCCTTAAGCTCCATCACCTAAACCTGAAGAGAGCTCTGAGTTTCTACATTGATCACACCTAGGGTCACCTGATGGATGATCAGCTTTTTTGGGGGGTTTTCTGGGGTGAAGTAACATATTGCAGTGCAGAATTGTACTATTTCCAAACAGTTTTTTTCTCTTTGTGTAAACATCTTTTTTATGGCGTGACCACGAAACCGCCTGTGGACTCATTCCCCCAGAGCCAACACTGCTACCACGGAGTGCCTATTTTGTATATCTGCCTGGATGTGACGTGAGTTCACAAAGCACACTGCTGCCTGGATAGTGAGCTCCGGTGGGAGAGGGTTTTTTTCCTGTTCTTTCCTGTAGGATTTTTTGGTCTGACCAATTCCACAGACCCACGACCTGGGGAGATAATGCTTTGTTATCAATTCACAAGGTGAGAAAATGCACTTAGAAGTATCCAGTAAAAGAACAAGTTACTTACCTTCGGTGGTGCTCTTCCTGATGATTCTAGCTGATGATTCCTCACCGACGCCACACCCACCCTCCCCATTCTGTGGAATGGACTCCTCTGGTCCATACTAAAAAGATTCCAAGTTACAGGTCTCCACACTGGCACAATCTGATTAAGGGTCCTGCGTTTGGCTGCGTGGACAGATGTTAGAAAGAAACTGACATGTGCAGAAGTGGCAGTAATATTCCAGGGCAGGATGGATACTATGCAGAGCCGCACTAATACCACCTACAGATATGTGAAGGAATAGCAGAGAAGTATCTCCTGATCCACTGTGGCACCTTGGGGCTATTTGCAAGGGGAGTAATCTGCATTTAGATAGTGTCTAGCAGAAATAGGGCTACCAAAGGTAAGTAACTTATCTAACTGTGGTTTTCTACCTGAAAATCTAAATACAGATTCCAATAAGTTATTGTTGTACATGAAGTCAACCCTATCGATTATGATACTTGATTAAATCTATCCTCAACTTGTCAGTTACACAAAAGGTAGGCTGAAATACAAATGCTAAGTACTGCTTCAACCAGGTCTGTAAACATAAGCTGTATAGAACTAAAAAATTGTGGTTGCAAGGGGGTTATAGGTTGCTGCTTTAATGAAGAAATCTTCAGTTTGTGTTAATTGGCAGAAGATGAATAATGCTAATAAGAATAATAATCAAAAGTTGTTTTGGAAATTAGTAGCTGATGGCTTCACTACGCCAAGAGATCACAACTTTCACAACCCCTTACCTA
Organism: Pleurodeles waltl; assembly: GCF_031143425.1. Taxonomy (NCBI): domain Eukaryota; kingdom Metazoa; phylum Chordata; class Amphibia; order Caudata; family Salamandridae; genus Pleurodeles; species Pleurodeles waltl. The sequence continues at coordinate 717,588,308 of NC_090439.1, forward strand.
GAACCACAGACAAGCTGGAGCTACTGGGCCCAACTGTGTAGGATGAGGCATTTATCTCCTGAATTCCCTTTGCCTGACGTATTGTGAGCCCTGAGCAACTGGGCCAAGTACCTTTTCAGCACTTGACTCTCAGTAGTAGTGTGGGTCCAAAGCTTCTCGAAGGGGAGATAGATGTAGTGATGGCCATCACAGGCTCACAACCCAAAATACGTTCAATAGCAGCAATAAATAATTGTCCAATCATATACTTGCTTTTATGAAAATAAAGGAGTATTTATGAACAAACACAAATGAAAATGCAGCATACACAGACAATTCACAGACTCCTGAAGTCAGGGCTCTAATATTCGATAGGCAGGTCCCTGAGTCCCACTGTCCTCTCACTAATGTTTGTGGATATTCCCTATTCACTGTACACGTCATTCAGGTTAAGCCCCACTAGTAGTCTGAGTCCCAGGAGTCCCTCGCCTCCTCGTCCAAAGTCATAAGTGTTCCAGTGCTCAAAGCTCTGTCTGGCAGAACAGATTCCCCCGGGGCTTTCCAGCCCTGCGATCAGTCTTATCTGCTCCTGCAGAGTTTGCTCTAACAGAGTCCCCGGGAAGAGTTTCATTCTCGGACATCACGGGAGGGCTGCTGACAATGAGTAGCAATATCAGCTCTGTAGGGGCAGCAGCTGGGCGTCCACAGCGCTTCCTCTGATGAGACAGTAAGTTCCTCTGATTCTTCTCACAGGAGGGAGGAACGATCGCTCGAGTTCGGATCCTTATTTGGGGATTTGGCCCGCACAAGTTAACATTAACATTGCCGTCCTCTCCTCTTGAAGATGGCCGAACCAGGCAGCATTCCTTGTTTACGGTGGCCCTTTCTGGCATACCGGGTCATCGATCTTATTTCACGTGCAGATGATGGTCTGATCATCAAAGCAGTAAGTTTCTCCTCGCACTGGCCCCCTCTGGCATACAGGGTGGCCAACTTCACTCCGCACACAGGCTACGGCCCAGTCGGCACAGTAATGAAATCTGCATGGTGGCCGTAATTGGCATACAGGGTTGCCGTATTTACACTGCACACAGGTGATAGCATGATCGGTGCATCCATGGCTAATTTCATGGCAGCCCCCACTGGCATATGGGGTAGCTGACTTAAATCTGCACACGTGCGATGATCCGATGGGTGCAGCAGCCATCTCCTCATACCTCGCTACATTGATCCATTTGCCAGGCTCCCCAAGTGGACCTTGCTTCCTTCAAGTGCTCTATTCTTCCTCACACTGCATACTAGTCTTGGCAAGCAAGCATTGGTACTCAAGGGGCATGTGGTCTTGGATTTCTCTGGGCTATGTCTCCTCACCCAGCTGAGAGACTGGCAGACCCTAACCCCCATTCCTGGTCATAGGCAGAAGTCTCAAAAAAGTAAACATTCCTGCCCAACCTTTCTGTGTTAACAAATGGCATATGTCCTACATCATAACTGAACCACCCCACTTGAAACACCAACACTAATTCCAGGCTACTCTCATTGACACTCATGACCTATTCTCCCACTGGGACCCCTGGGAAGAATTATTTTTGGACAATTTGGACTCGTTTATGAGACCACTTTTTATTTAGTCTTCCACTCTTAATCCTTAATCTGGGATCTCCACATAACATTGGTCAACGCACATTTCGGTGGCTTCCGATTTCTTTACATCACCTTAATCAGGATCTATAAACAATGATTATCTTGCTATGCCTACAGGAACAAGCAGGGTGATTTTTTTAAAAAAATGAAAAACTCCGTACAAAGGGTCAGGACTATTATTAGTGGCTGAGTTTTACCTTCAGTGCTACCAGCAAACACATTTAACTCCATAAAACAGATTCGGCTTCATCATTAGTCTCCCAATCACTCTGTACGGAAAACCAGAAGTGTAATAGCCAATATACCAAGTAGTGACCTTGCATAGATCAAATGATTGCATAGAAATCGTCACCAAAGGAACCTCATAATTATGGATGGACCACCATCTTCAGTGTGTAATTATTCTAACACCAGTGTGCAATCATCGAGGTGTCACTCAACGTCCCACTAATACACCTTGCCAACTTCAACACCTTTATCACCTAACCTAGAGAGAGGCCATGGTCGCAAAACTTGCATATATAGGTTGAAATCTTTGTTATACAGCCAACTGCAAATGATACCCACAACACTTCATGAAGGAAAGGTATTTTTAAGGGCAATCTAGTGCAGAACACAAACATCGGTCAGTGAATTGACCATACCAATTTCACACCAGACTGGTGTACCTTATAGTGTGTCCATATCCACATTTATCATTTCTCTTGGTACATTCAAAGTCCGGTATCCCTTGATATTCTTGATGCCACACGCAAGAAGGGTACTGATTCTTCCTTACATCCAGTCTATCAGATGGTGAAATGCCTAAGAAACAATATGAAAAACACATATACTGTAGCGCATGCTGCATCTAATCTCCCTATTATGGGCCTTATTACGACCTTGACGGAGGAGTTTCCTCCATTACAGTTGTGGCAGATATCTTGTCTGCCGTATTATGATAGCATTATATTTAATGGCGATCGTAATTCGGCAGACGAGATATCAGTCACATTTATGATGGAGAAAACGTCTCCATCAAGGCCGTAATAAGGCCCATCGTTTTTAAACTCAGTCTTGCTGCCAAAGGTTAATTGGCCCTGTTGCCTGGTTACACCAAGTATACAAACCAAGTCAAACCTGTTCACCCATTATTCATCAATCCCTACAGGGGTCTATTACATTTGGATAAAGCTAACATACTTTCTCTACGAAGATGGCTCTATATGGTGCACTGAAAAGAAGTACACTGTGCAGAGAGTCCAGTAGATCCCCACTTGGCTTGCAGAGGCAAAAGTAGATAGGACTAATGCCCTGTTTTGTGGTTTGAGTGGGTGAATAGTTAGGCTTATCAAAGGGTAGTCCTGAGCTTTTGTTGTACTCACAGAGGCAATAAATGAGACACACACACTCAAAGAATGAATCCAAGACCAATTTAGAAAAATAATACTTTTGTTTATACTTTAAACCCAAGAACTTTGTTACAAGGTAAGTTTATTTTCAAGCATAAACACTTTTTAGTTTCGAAAATCAACTCAGTGCAATTTCAGAGTTCTTCAGGTTCATAGTTCTTAATCTATGGAGGAAAACAATGTTGAGCTAACACACGGTTGACTTACGAGGCCAATCTCAGAGAGTTGAGGTAAGTACTGGGCACTGATCAGAACCACACCAACAGATCTCTGCGGGCAGCACTGTGGTGTCTGGGTGCAAAGGGTGCAGAATGGCGTTGGTTATCAGTGGGAATTGTTCCTCATGGAAACAGGCTGCTGACTCTGGCCAGGAGGCCAGTCGGGACAACAAACAGGCAAGTTGTAGTTGTGGGGTGCTCAGTATGTAGGTGCTCCTTTGGTCCTTTTATCCAGGGCCGACGGATGCCAGGATGTCCTTAAACGTCGGGTTTCTCTGTCCAGGAGCACTCACGGTCAAGGGGACCTGAGTGCTGATGCTGCAGGCATCGTTGGGGAGTCCAGCAGTGGGGGAACCAGGGTGTGCTCGAGCTCAAAGGAGCCGGGGGACATTGTTGGTACCAGTGACCCACCTCAGATGGGGGTCGGGGTCACAGTTGCAGTGGTTGCTGAAGATGTTGGGTTTTCTCTCACCACAAGGCTGCGAAAGAGAGGGCCTGATTGCAAAGGCTGCAGGCAACTTGGGGAGTTCAAGAGGGGTGAAACCTGGGAGGACTCAGACTCTAGGCAGTTGGGGAACCTGGCTGGCACCATTGGTTGGCTTCAACTCTAATAGTGGACGTCGGGTGCAGTGGTCACTTCGGGTAATGAGTCTTTGCTGTCCTGAAGGCTGCAGAGTCCTTTCTTGAGACTTTGTTGCAGAGCAGATCTGCTGTTCACGGTCTGCTGAGTCTTTTTGGAAGGCAGGCAGTCCTCCTGAGTTTCTTGAATGCTCAGCTGCAGGACGAGTCGTCTTTTTAGTCAGATTCCATCCAGGTGAACAGGCAGGCCGGTGGGGCTTGTACGAAGTCAGCTGCTGGTTCTTTTCCTCTTCTGCAGGTGCAACTCCTCTGTGTCCTTTTCTTCGTAAGTAGTCAGGATCTGAGTTCTAGGGTTCAGGGGTGCCACCTAAATACTTAATTTATGGACGTTATAGGGAGTGCCAAGTGGTAGCCAGTGGGCTGACTACCTTTAGGATGACTACACTCTTTCTGTGAACATTTCTACTGGGGACATAACCCTAACCCTAATAGCCTAATTCCTTCCAAACAAGATGGAGGAATTTAAAAAGTAGTGTCCACTTCAGCTTGTCCACCTTAGGGTTGGGACTGGCCTGATGAGGGCACACCTAATCTGACTAATTTTCCTGCCTGTGCTGCTGCCAAAAGTGGGGTCAGGATACAGGGGGGGTCAGTTCTCCCCGCTGTCTGGAAAGACATGGGTCGCATTATGAAGGCCTTAAAGACCCTCTTTAGTACCCCCTCCCAAACAAGAGAATGAAACTAACCCTTCCCATTCTTCATCTTCTAAGTGAAAGAACCTGATAAGGCCATCTGCATTGGCATGGTCAGTCCCAAGTCTGTGTTCCACTGTAAAGTCCATCCCCTGTAGGGATATGGACTACCTTAACAGTTTGGGATTTTCACCTTTCATCTGCATTCGCCAAATGAGATGCCTATGGTCAGTTTGAACTAGTAAGTGTGGGCCAAACAAGGATGACCCTAGATTCTTCAAGGACCAAACCACATCAAAAGCTTCCCTCTCAATGACACCGCAATGCTGCTTTCTGGGGAGGAACATCCTGCTAATGAAAGCAACAGGATGGTTATGGCCATTATCATTGATTTGAGACAGGACTGCTCCTATCCTATGTTCAGATGCATCTGTCTTCACTATGAACTGCCTGATGTAATCTTGAGCTTTTAGAACAGGTACTGAGTGCATTGCTTCGTTCAGGGTGTCAAAGGCCTTTTGACAGCTACCTGTCCAGTTCACCTTTTTGGGCATCTTTTGGAGGTCAGTTCTGTGAGAGGTGCCACAACGGTGCCATACCCTTTCACAAACATCCATCCTGTAGTACCCAGTCAAGCCAAGGAATACCCTGACTTGGGTTGTTGGAGCAACCCAGAGCAGCATTGTCTGGATTTGGGGTTTTAGTGGTTGAACTTGTCCTCCACCACAAAGTGTTCCAAGTATACAACCTGACCCAGCTCTATCTGGCACTTACTGTCCTTGGTAGTATGACCTGCCTTATTTTACAGCCTTAAGGACCTTCCCAAGGTGGATCAGGTGATCCTGTCAGGTAGCGCTGAAGACAGCAATATCATCAATATATGCTGCACTAAAGTCTTCTAAGCCAGCAAGGACTTTGTTCACCAACCGTTGGAAGGTGGCAGGGGAATTCTTTAAACCAAAGGGCATAACAATAAACCGATAATGCCTATCAGGAGTGGAGAATGCTGATTTCTCTTTTGCTCCAGGGGTCAGACCTATCTGGCAATACACTGATGTGAGATCAAAAGTACTGAGATACTTGTCTGCCACTAGCCCGTCAATCAGTTCATCAGCCCTAGGAATGGGGTGGGCATTTGTTTTGGTCACAGCATTGAGACCCCTATAGTCCACACAAAACCTAATTTCTTTCTTTCCACCGTGGGAATGAAGTTTGCGGACTAGAACACCTGGGCTGGCCCAGGGGCTCTGAATGCTCAATGACTCCCAATTACAGCAAATTGCTGACCTCAGCATTGATGCTTTCTTTGACATGATCAGATTGTCTATAGATATTGTTCTTGACAGACTAGCTATCCCCAGTGTCCGCACCATGGGTACACTAGGTAGTCTGACCAGGGGTCAAGGGGAAGGGTTTAGCATGCTGATGCAAGACTTGCTTGCAGTCAGTCTGCTGTTGGTCAATGAGGGTGTTTGACAAGACCACCCCTCCAACTGAGCCATCTGTTGTAGTGGCTGGAGAGGAGATCAAGGAGAGGGTCACTCTCAGCTTCCTGTCCTTAATCATGGGCACAGGAGCTGCTGCTGGAGAGGTTCTAGTAGAATAGTGCCCTTGTCATGTAATTGGAGCCAGTCCCATGCTGCTGCCAGGGGCTCTGTGAGGAAGTGCACCTGGTCCTCTGTTTACACTCCGCCGAGCCGGTAATAGCAAGGAATAAAGTAAACCCAGGTTGCTTAGTATCATTTTCACTGCGAGTAACGACCTGGAGGATGCAGTCCGGGTATAAGGATACATTGACATCAGCTGCTGTGAAGGGGCCTTGTCCTTGGGCCTGCTGTAACAAGTAATCTCGGTCTCGAAAATGTAGGAGGCGGGCATTTACTGGGCGAGGTGGGGCCCCAGGGCGAGGTAACTGCATCTCTACTCGATCAGCTTGTTCCAAAGCATCGAATCTTGACAGCCCTACCGGGGCCACCTCCTCCTGCAGCCAATGTTGCAGAAACACCAGCAAGGAGTCATCTTCGATGCGTTTCTGAAGCCCCACAATGCAAACATTGTTCCGGTGGGCCCCTCCTGGTCGTCAAGTCAAGCAGTCAGGCGTTTAGTTTGGACCTCCAGCACAGTAAGATGATGATCAGTGGACTGAACATTTGGCACCAAGGACTGTTCTCTGCTCTCCAGAGCAATGATCCTCTCAGACATCTTTGGGGAGTCTTTGCGGATGAGGCTTAGATCTTTCATGGTAGAGTAGATCTTGCCCTCCAGCTTCCCCCTAGAAGCTTTGATCGCAGTCAGAAGTTTCTCAAAACACTATTGATGCAAGACATGTCACCACCACTAGCTGCCTTCTTGATACCCTCTTGGTGGGTGCTCATAGAAGCGTCTTCTTTGCTCCATTGGGTGCACTCAATTTTAGCCCCAATAGAAAATGTAAGAGCGCTGGCACTGAACACAAAAGGAGAGTCCGAACAGGCAACACCACCCAGCAGAGATTGAATGCAGGGCAACCCCCTTGTAGTGATCAGTAGCAGTCCGGTAGTGCCTTAGATGACCACAAAGCCAGGAGCAAGTTAGAGCCCCAGGATGTAAGGGGGCAACAGCTAGCCAATCACCACCGGGCCCCAACACTGTTATCGTCATTAATGCTCCAAGGAGTGCCTGAGACCCTGCCAGTACACAGGGATAAAGAGTAGGGAAACCCCCGGCTCGGGGGAGGGGGCTCAAGTATTCAGACAGGAGAACTTGCAAATACCAAGGCAGAATGTGGCAAATTTTCACATTTTTGGTGGGAGAGGTGGTGGTCTCAACCCTACAGGGGAGCCCAAGCAGCCCCCTCCAACCCAGTACAGGAATCTGGGCTGATCCCCTGCAAGATCCCCTCAACTTTGTTTGTGCTCCGGGGGACGCAGTATCAGTCCTGGACAGTTTGTGGGTCATCCATGCAGTAGGAGGGCTCTAGGAGTCTCCCACGTATAGGTCTACAGTTTTTCAGCCCCTCCTCCAGTAGGAGTACTCAGTCTGAGGCGCGTTGCAGCAGAGGGACTGTGGGGGTGAGTATAGTGCTGTCTCTGCCCCCCACTACTCCAGTGGGGCAGCCATTTTGTTCATTGGAGGCCAGACAGCCAAATTGTCCCAGGCACCTCAAAGAAAGTCAGCTCCTCAGCACTCCTCTGCTCAGAGGACACCTCAGTGCTCACCCAGGGCCCGGGAGGTGAGGCTCAGCACGAACAATCGGGCAAAGCGGTAAGACAGCCCCTGTCATCACCGCGGTGCTTCCATCTTCAGGTGTCTGCAAAGGCACTTGCCATCCTGCGCTTCTGGAATCTTGTTCCTGCAGGTCCTCCCGGGGGAGTTGCCGATGCGAGTGCCATTCTGAAGCAGCTCCCCAAGCCAAACAGAATGTCTGTGCCAGCTGCTGGGAGTTTGCGGTCAGTGAGGAGCCCATGCAGGCCGTGTCTTCAGTTCATGGTGGATGGCTCCCCACCAATCTAATTGGAACTTGATTGAGGCGGTGTAGGAAGTTGGCTCTGTATGTGCTATTTCAAAGTAAGGAATAGCATGCACAGAGTCCAAGGGTTCCCCTTAGAGGTAAGATAGTGGCAAAAAGAGATAATACTAATGCTCTATTTTGTGGTAGTGTGGTCGAGCAGTAGGCTTATCCAAGGAGTAGTGTTAAGCATTTGTTGTACATACACATAGACAATAAATGAGGTACACACACTCAGAGACAAATCCAGCCAATAGGTTTTGTTATAGAAAAATATATTTTCTTAGTTTATTTTAAGAACCACAGGTTCAAATTCTACATGTAATATCTCATTCGAAAGGTATTGCAGGTAAGTACTTTAGGAACTTCAAATCATCAAAATTGCATGTATACTTTTCAAGTTATTCACAAATGGCTGTTTTAAAAGTGGACACAGTGCAATTTTCACAGTTCCTAGGGGAGGTAAGTATTTGTTAGGTTAACCAGGTAAGTAAGACACTTACAGGGCTTAGTTCTTGGTCCAAGGTAGCCCACCGTTGGGGGTTCAGAGCAACCCCAAAGTCACCACACCAGCAGCTCAGGGCCGGTCAGGTGCAGAGTTCAAAGTGGTGCCCAAAACACATAGGCTAGAATGGAGAGAAGGGGGTGCCCCGGTTCCGGTCTGCTTGCAGGTAAGTACCCGCGTCTTCGGAGGGCAGACCAGAGGGGTTTTGTAGGGCACCGGGGGGGACACAAGCCCACACAGAAATCTCACCCTCAGCAGCACGGGGGCGGCCGGGTGCAGTGTAGAAACAAGCGTCGGGTTCGCAATGTTAGTCTATGAGAGATCTCGGGATCTCTTCAGCGCTGCAGGCAGGCAAGGGGGGGATTCCTCGGGGAAACCTCCACTTGGGCAAGGGAGAGGGACTCCTGGGGGTCACTTCTCCAGTGAAAGTCCGGTCCTTCAGGTCCTGGGGGCTGCGGGTGCAGGGTCTCTCCCAGGCGTCGGGACTTTAGGTTCAAAGAGTCGCGGTCAGGGGAAGCCTCGGGTTTCCCTCTGCAGGCGGCGCTGTGGGGGCTCAGGGGGGACAGGTTTTGGTACTCACAGTATCAGAGTAGTCCTGGGGTCCCTCCTGAGGTGTTGGATCGCCACCAGCAGTGTTGCAAGTCTCACGCTTCTTGCGGGGAGCTTGCAGGGTTCTTTAAAGTTGCTGGAAACAAAGTTGCAGCTTTTCTTGGAGCAGGTCCGCTGTCCTCGGGAGTTTCTTGTCTTTTCGAAGCAGGGGCAGTCCTCGGAGGATGTTGAGGTCGCTGGTCCCTTTGGAAGGCGTCGCTGGAGCAAGATCTTTGGAAGGCAGGAGACAGGCCGGTGAGTTTCTGGAGCCAAGGCAGTTGTCGTCTTCTGGTCTTCCGCTGCAGGGGTTTTCAGCTGGGCAGTCCTTCTTCTTGTAGTTGCAGGAATCTAATTTTCTAGGGTTCAGGGTAGCCCTTAAATACTAAATTTAAGGGCGTGTTTAGGTCTGGGGGGTTAGTAGCCAATGGCTACTAGCCCTGAGGGTGGGTACACCCTCTTTGTGCCTCCTCCCAAGGGGAGGGGGTCACGATCCTAACCCTATTGGGGGAATCCTCCCTCTGCAAGATGGAGGATTTCTAAAAGTTAGAGTCACTTCAGCTCAGGACACCTTAGGGGCTGTCCTGACTGGCCAGTGACTCCTCCTTGTTTTTCTCATTATTTTCTCCGGCCTTGCCGCCAAAAGTGGGGCCTGGCCGGAGGGGGCGGGCAACTCCACTAGCTGGAGTGTCCTGCTGGGTTGGCACAAAGGAGGTGAGCCTTTGAGGCTCACCGCCAGGTGTGACAATTCCTGCCTGGGGGAGGTGTTAGCATCTCCACCCAGTGCAGGCTTTGTTACTGGCCTCAGAGTGACAAAGGCACTCTCCCCATGGGGCCAGCAACATGTCTCGGTTTGTGGCAGGCTGCTAAAACTAGTCAGCCTACACAGATAGTCGGTTAAGTTTCAGGGGGCACCTCTAAGGTGCCCTCTGTGGTGTATTTTACAATAAAATGTACACTGGCATCAGTGTGCATTTATTGTGCTGAGAAGTTTGATACCAAACTTCCCAGTTTTCAGTGTAGCCATTATGGTGCTGTGGAGTTCGTGTAAAACAGACTCCCAGACCATATACTCTTATGGCTACCCTGCACTTACAATGTCTAAGGTTTTGCTTAGACACTGTAGGGGCACAGTGCTCATGCACTGGTACCCTCACCTATGGTATAGTGCACCCTGCCTTAGGGCTGTAAGGCCTGCTAGAGGGGTGTCTTACCTATACTGCATAGGCAGTGAGAGGCTGGCATGGCACCCTGAGGGGAGTGCCATGTCGACTTACTCATGTTGTTCTCACCAGCACACACAGGCTTGTAAGCAGTGTGTCTGTGCTGAGTGAGGGGTCTCTAGGGTGGCATAATACATGCTACAGCCCTTAGAGACCTTCCCTGGCATCAGGGCCCTTGGTACCAGAGGTACCAGTTACCAGGGACTTATCTGGATGCCAGGGTGTGCCAATTGTGGAAACAATGGTACATTTTAGGTGAAAGAACACTGGTGCTGGGGCCTGGTTAGCAGGGTCCCAGCACACTTCTCAGTCAAGTCAGCATCAGTATCAGGCAAAAAGTGGGGGGTAACTGCAACAGGGAGCCATTTCTTTACACAAGCCCCCCCCAGCCCACAGGCCAGGAGACTCAGCCAACGCTGGAAGAGTCTTCCTAGTCTGTCAGGCGAGGAAGAGTAGAGGAAATGGCTGGTTTGTTGCAGGGCCTACTCTGCCTTACATCCTCCTGTTCAGGTCATTCCCTCTGGGGAACTGACCCACTTCCACAGTGATAGGACCTAGTCTGAACTGCCTCTTGTCTGTGCTTTTTATGTCTTCACCCATTCTCTCTATTTTGAGGTCAGAGGTATCCACCTCTGCTAATCTTATCTTAGCCAGGGTCACCCCTAGCTTACCCAAAGAGGTTACCCAGAGCTGGAGTAACCCCACCATGACCAACAGGGTCAGGGGGCCTAACTTGTTATTTGGCATGGGGTCAGACCACCATGCCAAGGATAGTGCAGCCATAAAGGCTAACACCCAGCAGAGGCCACTGACAGCTGTCAGTGCCCAGAACCACACCTTTAGCTCTTCACCTACAAGGGAAGGGGCTATGTTACAGGCTTCTTTGGGTTCAGGGTGCCCGTCTGCTGTATTAGAGTGGGGGGTTACCACATCTTGTAGTAAACACCCTTCTTCCACTCTTTCTTCTGTTAGCTGAGGAGCCACCCACTCAGGCTTAACAGTTGCCTGACTAGCCAGGACTTCTTGTGGGTCAGGTTGGACTTTATCAGAGCCATTTTTGGAGTTCTCCCCTACTGGAGCAGAATCTCCTTGGCTTGCTGGAACCTTGGCTAAAGGTTGTCCACCTTTCCTACTCTGTTTCCTTTTCTTTTTCCTCTGGGGCCTACTTGCATTTACTGCAGAGGCAGGCACTCCAGAATCCTTGGGAGAGGACTGGCCCTGGACCAGTTCTTCTCTTAGGCTCTGACTAACCTCTGGGTAGTCATTTCCAAGGAGACAATCGAGGGGGAGGTCTGTACTGACTACCACCCTTCTCCAGCTAAAAGTTCCACCCACTTCTATGGGCACAAGAGCCACAGGCCTATTAGTGACCCTGTCTGGGCTAACTCTTACTCTGGCCATCTCACCTGGGATGTACTGGTTTGAGAGCACCAGCCTGTCATGCACAATAGTGTGACTGGCACAAGTGTCCCTCAGGGCAGTGGCTGGGATTCCATTCACCTGTAGGTGGTGGAAGTGTCTACTTCCCTCTGGAATCTCCAACTCACCTGTTGGGCCCATTTTCCAGTTGAAAGCTATGAAGACCTCCTCATCTGAGGAGTCATCTCCAATGGCTACACTGGTTACCCCTGGAATTTTGTTCTGGGGTTTGTTTTTGGGACAAGAAGTGTCCTTGGTGTGGTGCCCAGACTGTTTACAGTTGTGGCACCATGCCTTAGTGGCATCCCAGTTCTTACCCTGGTACCCACCTTTGTTTTGGGTTGTGTCTTGGGGCCCACCCACCTGTTCTGGTTTTTGGGGGCCTACAGAGGACTCTTTTTCTTTGTTTCTAGTGTCACCCACTTTCTCCTGGGGAGTTTTTGTAACCCCTTTCTTTTGGTCACCCCCAGTGGAAGTTTTGGTTACCCTAGTCTTGACCCAGTGGTCTGCCTTCTTTCCCAATTCTTGGGGAGAAATTGGACCTAGGTCTACCAGATACTGATGCAACTTTTCATTGAAGCAGTTACTTAAAATGTGTTCTTTCATAAACAAATTATAAAGCCCAACATAGTCACACACTTCATTTCCAGTTAACCAACCATCTAGTGTTTTTACTGAGTAGTCTACAAAATCAACCCAGGTCTGGCTCGAGGATTTTTGAGCCCCCCTGAATCTAATTCTATACTCCTCAGTGGAGAATCCAAAGCCCTCAATCAGGGTACCCTTCATGAGGTCATAAGATTCTGCATCTTTTCCAGAGAGTGTGAGGAGTCTATCTCTACACTTTCCAGTGAACATTTCCCAAAGGAGAGCACCCCAGTGAGATCTGTTTACTTTTCTGGTTACACAAGCCCTCTCAAAAGCTGTGAACCATTTGGTGATGTCATCACCATCTTCATATTTTGTTACAATCCCTTTGGGGATTTTTAGGATGTCAGGAGAATCTCTGACCCTATTTAAGTTGCTGCCACCATCGATGGGACCTAGGCCCATCTCTTTTCTTTCCCTTTCTATGGCTAGGAGCTGCTTTTCCAAAGCCAATCTTTTGACCATCCTGGCTAACCGGATGTCCTCTTCACTGGGGCTATCCTCAGTGATTTCAGAGGTGTTGGTCTCTCCTGTGAGGGAACCAGCATCTCTGACTATTATTTTAGGAGTCAGGGTTTGAGGGACCCTGTTCTCCCTAGATAGGACTGGTAGGGGGGAATTTTCCTCCAAGTCACTATCCTCTTCCTCTGAGTTGCCACCCTCAGAGGGGTTGGCCTTTTCAAACTCTGCCAAAAGCTCCTGGAGCTGTATTTTGGTAGGTTTGGGGCCCATTGTTATTTTCTTTATTTTACAGAGTGACCTTAGCTCCCTCATCTTAAGATGGAGGTAAGGTGTGGTGTCGAGTTCCACCACAGTCACATCTGTGCTAGACATTTTGCTTCTAAAAGTTGGAATACTTTTTAAGAATCTACAACTGGTTCTAGAATCTAATTCAAACTTTTACAAACTTTTAAACTCTAAAAGAAATGCTAAACAGGATCTAACACAAGGCCCTAGCAGGTCTTTTAAGAATTTAGAAAACTTTTCAAATTGCAAAAATCAATTTCTAATGACAATTTTGGAATTTGTCGTGTGATCAGGTATTGGCCGAGTAGTCCAGCAAATGCAAAGTCTTGTACCCCACCGCTGATCCACCAATGTAGGAAGTTGGCTCTGTATGTGCTATTTCAAAGTAAGGAATAGCATGCACAGAGTCCAAGGGTTCCCCTTAGAGGTAAGATAGTGGCAAAAAGAGATAATACTAATGCTCTATTTTGTGGTAGTGTGGTCGAGCAGTAGGCTTATCCAAGGAGTAGTGTTAAGCATTTGTTGTACATACACATAGACAATAAATGAGGTACACACACTCAGAGACAAATCCAGCCAATAGGTTTTGTTATAGAAAAATATATTTTCTTAGTTTATTTTAAGAACCACAGGTTCAAATTCTACATGTAATATCTCATTCGAAAGGTATTGCAGGTAAGTACTTAAGGAACTTCAAATCATCAAAATTGCATGTATACTTTTCAAGTTATTCACAAATGGCTGTTTTAAAAGTGGACACAGTGCAATTTTCACAGTTCCTAGGGGAGGTAAGTATTTGTTAGGTTAACCAGGTAAGTAAGACACTTACAGGGCTTAGTTCTTGGTCCAAGGTAGCCCACCGTTGGGGGTTCAGAGCAACCCCAAAGTCACCACACCAGCAGCTCAGGGCCGGTCAGGTGCAGAGTTCAAAGTGGTGCCCAAAACACATAGGCTAGAATGGAGAGAAGGGGGTGCCCCGGTTCCGGTCTGCTTGCAGGTAAGTACCCGCGTCTTCGGAGGGCAGACCAGAGGGGTTTTGTAGGGCACCGGGGGGGACACAAGCCCACACAGAAATCTCACCCTCAGCAGCACGGGGGCGGCCGGGTGCAGTGTAGAAACAAGCGTCGGGTTCGCAATGTTAGTCTATGAGAGATCTCGGGATCTCTTCAGCGCTGCAGGCAGGCAAGGGGGGGATTCCTCGGGGAAACCTCCACTTGGGCAAGGGAGAGGGACTCCTGGGGGTCACTTCTCCAGTGAAAGTCCGGTCCTTCAGGTCCTGGGGGCTGCGGGTGCAGGGTCTCTCCCAGGCGTCGGGACTTTAGGTTCAAAGAGTCGCGGTCAGGGGAAGCCTCGGGTTTCCCTCTGCAGGCGGCGCTGTGGGGGCTCAGGGGGGACAGGTTTTGGTACTCACAGTATCAGAGTAGTCCTGGGGTCCCTCCTGAGGTGTTGGATCGCCACCAGCCGAGTCGGGGTCGCCGGGTGCAGTGTTGCAAGTCTCACGCTTCTTGCGGGGAGCTTGCAGGGTTCTTTAAAGTTGCTGGAAACAAAGTTGCAGCTTTTCTTGGAGCAGGTCCGCTGTCCTCGGGAGTTTCTTGTCTTTTCGAAGCAGGGGCAGTCCTCGGAGGATGTCGAGGTCGCTGGTCCCTTTGGAAGGCGTCGCTGGAGCAGGATCTTTGGAAGGCAGGAGACAGGCCGGTGAGTTTCTGGAGCCAAGGCAGTTGTCGTCTTCTGGTCTTCCGCTGCAGGGGTTTTCAGCTGGGCAGTCCTTCTTCTTGTAGTTGCAGGAATCTAATTTTCTAGGGTTCAGGGTAGCCCTTAAATACTAAATTTAAGGGCGTGTTTAGGTCTGGGGGGTTAGTAGCCAATGGCTACTAGCCCTGAGGGTGGGTACACCCTCTTTGTGCCTCCTCCCAAGGGGAGGGGGTCACGATCCTAACCCTATTGGGGGAATCCTCCCTCTGCAAGATGGAGGATTTCTAAAAGTTAGAGTCACTTCAGCTCAGGACACCTTAGGGGCTGTCCTGACTGGCCAGTGACTCCTCCTTGTTTTTCTCATTATTTTCTCCGGCCTTGCCGCCAAAAGTGGGGCCTGGCCGGAGGGGGCGGGCAACTCCACTAGCTGGAGTGTCCTGCTGGGTTGGCACAAAGGAGGTGAGCCTTTGAGGCTCACCGCCAGGTGTGACAATTCCTGCCTGGGGGAGGTGTTAGCATCTCCACCCAGTGCAGGCTTTGTTACTGGCCTCAGAGTGACAAAGGCACTCTCCCCATGGGGCCAGCAACATGTCTCGGTTTGTGGCAGGCTGCTAAAACTAGTCAGCCTACACAGATAGTCGGTTAAGTTTCAGGGGGCACCTCTAAGGTGCCCTCTGTGGTGTATTTTACAATAAAATGTACACTGGCATCAGTGTGCATTTATTGTGCTGAGAAGTTTGATACCAAACTTCCCAGTTTTCAGTGTAGCCATTATGGTGCTGTGGAGTTCGTGTAAAACAGACTCCCAGACCATATACTCTTATGGCTACCCTGCACTTACAATGTCTAAGGTTTTGCTTAGACACTGTAGGGGCACAGTGCTCATGCACTGGTACCCTCACCTATGGTATAGTGCACCCTGCCTTAGGGCTGTAAGGCCTGCTAGAGGGGTGTCTTACCTATACTGCATAGGCAGTGAGAGGCTGGCATGGCACCCTGAGGGGAGTGCCATGTCGACTTACTCATGTTGTTCTCACCAGCACACACAGGCTTGTAAGCAGTGTGTCTGTGCTGAGTGAGGGGTCTCTAGGGTGGCATAATACATGCTACAGCCCTTAGAGACCTTCCCTGGCATCAGGGCCCTTGGTACCAGAGGTACCAGTTACCAGGGACTTATCTGGATGCCAGGGTGTGCCAATTGTGGAAACAATGGTACATTTTAGGTGAAAGAACACTGGTGCTGGGGCCTGGTTAGCAGGGTCCCAGCACACTTCTCAGTCAAGTCAGCATCAGTATCAGGCAAAAAGTGGGGGGTAACTGCAACAGGGAGCCATTTCTTTACAGGCGGCCTTTGCTTTAAAGGTATGTTTCTTGTATCTGTTTCTTTCTAATCTTAGTAAAGATAGATGTAGAGCTGAGGGGGTTTATCTCCATCTTCTTTCTGCCATTCTGAGGTGTCTTCTCCGTTTATTTCCTAGTTTTACCAAGAAGTGGGTTTGAGTTTTTGGCTCTTTTGGCTCCAGGTGCTACATCTTGGAGTATGTCTAACATCACTGTGTTGTAATATGAGGTCAGATCTTAAACTTTGTGAAGGAAGAAAGGTGGTCTAAGGTGGATTTTTTTGCTGTGAGTACAGAAGAGTTCATTTGATTAGTGCCTCTAGTCCAGCATTTTGACCTGTAATCTTTTTGACTTGAAGCGGAAAGTGATCATGCTGTGGTCCGACCAGCTAATCGGTAGTATAGAATCCATGGTGATCAATGCTTCCTTGCCTATGAAAAGGTATAGGTGGAGCCCTTGATGTGTGTTGGATCAGCGCAGAAATGGGGCTGATCATTGTTGCTCATGAATTCTTTGAGTGCAGTGTTTAGCTGCAGATCGTCAGTTGCAAAGCATACATTTTATGTTGGTTTTCGAGGCTTTTGTGATGCGGTCAGAGACAGTAGAGACGTTAGTGTTGTAGGCATAAGGTTTGTTCACAAACTGTCGTATTTTACAGTTAGTTGGTCTCATGATCATTGATATGTCGTATGAGGTCCAGAGTAAGAGTTTTTAGTGAAGCCGGGCTCATAGGCATTGAATAGTCTGTGTCACCCTGTGAGAGATTATTGATGTCTCTTTTGGGTCTGGTGATATGGTCGCATAAGGGTATAGTTTAGCAACTGGGTGATTTTGGTAATGTTGTCTGTTCTTTTTGTGATTGGTAGTATTTTAAGTAATTTACTTGTGCTGTGGATGTTTAAATCCAGGTTGTTGGGTATCAAATTAATTTCCTTTTCTTGGTAGTCTAACTTGTTAATTTATTTTGTGTATAATGAATAGATATTGTGATGCGCAGGGGCGATTGCACTAACTGTCTACATTTATACTTTTACTAACATATTAACTAGCAGCACACGATATTAACGTATTTTTCTGGTTAGAGTTTAGTTACAAGAGCTAAATTTTAACCTATTCAGTTATTCTAGTTATTAAATATTGTAATGAAGAAACATTGAATCAAAACTTGAAAGGATTCAAAGGTTACATGGCGATGTTTGCATGGGCGACCAGCTCCACGGCCAGCTTTAGCGATTGTGGCACCTAGTGCGGCAGTCATTTTTGGCGCCCTCGTCCCCACCAGCCCCATTACCACCTCCTCCGATTCGCTCGCTACCATCGGGCAAACGTGCTCCATATCGCTCCATGGCCACTCTCACACACGTTTCATTTGTTTAAAGCACTGGTAAAGGATGGCTTTTCTAATGAGAACGTGTATCTACGCAAGCATATCTTTTTTAGCAACATTGGAAATAGATAATGAAAAACGGGGGAAAAATACATAACATTCTAACCCAATGTTATGCAGTTTGCATGCAGCTCATTAATGAAGTGTTCGTAACAGTCATAGTTCTATATTATCTTATAAATTGCGGTAACAAAAAGAACTCTGTGACAAGAACAGTAATCCACTCACGGTCCAGATAAAATAGTGATCTCCATGGTACCCATTCTTTGCAGAACTTGCGATCTCTTCCTAGCAGGAAAAGTAGTCACAAGTTATTTAGACTTTTTTTTATTGCTGCCTTAAAACTGTACGCACAAGGAACTCTGCAGCAGGTGTTTTAAATTGTAAGTAATTGCTACACAAAGCGTCCCCATTACCCCCCACCTGAGTTCGGCGCCCTTTCTCCAGGTCAGTGCGCATTGTGGCCGCACCAGTCGCACGGCCCTAAAGCCGGCCAAGGCCCCTACCGTTGAGCTGTTTGAGCTTCATTAGAAATCATGATGTGCAGTTTACAGAAGCACTCATCCACTAAGAGCAAACACGAATGAAGCCCTCTCACCTGCAGTTTACATGCAGTGCTTTTCATCAGGAATCTTAATATTTTAAGCTGCCTTATGATTCATATGATGACCAGAAATTACTCATGTACAAGTGTCTTAAGTTTTCTTTACCGTGATGAATGTCATTCCCTCAGAAATGTAATTTAGTCTCAAAACTATTGTCAGTGAATGCTTCCCTCAAAGAGAAGGCCTTTCCTCACTCACTCAAAACGGCCAAGTTATGTCACTTAAAAAAAAAA